>NC_045704.1:75462482-75783543 GCF_009834535.1 Camelus ferus | reverse complement strand
ATAGAGCCGAATAGGGATGTGAGCAATAATTACTGAAGTGTCATTATCACCTCATGGGAATTTCTTTTCGATCAAAACACACATGTTGGGCCTGGTGAACGGACAACTGAATAGGCATTACCTGTTCAGAGCTTTATACTAACATGAGCATTAAATCCACTTAGGAAAAAAAATATTTTCAGAACTGCAGTAGGTATAAAATAAGAACACCTATTTATGTAAATAATAAAAATAAATGTCAGGCATGCCCTGTTCCTACTCATTTAAGTCATTTTAATGATACATGAAATATAAAAGGAGATTTTGTTAAAGGTCTCTAAGGAGAAAAGGGTAACACCACTTTATAAAGAAACACGATCACGCTGGGGCAAACTTGAAAGGAGGTGGCATTTATACAAAATGCAATTTACTTTGACAGTAATTTTCTGAATTTCCCTGGTTATTATTGAAGATACATGTGTGTTTGAGAAAGAACACTCCCTCCTCCCTCTCGAGCCAGCTGCTCTGTTTGATCCTGCAGTGAAGTCACCATCCTGCGTTAATGGCTTCACAGTTTGTTCCCAGAGGAAAAAAAAATTATTGTGATGTCACAAATTAGTCATTTTGACTTCACCGCAGGGTCAGGTAGAGGGAGAAAATAGGTTGTAAAGGATAAAATCTTTCAGGCAGAAACTTTTTTTTTCCCTCCTTGTAACAAGAAATAGGTGGTGTTAGGACGAGCACTTAAAATCAAGTAGAGGAAAGGGTACATGACTGTAACGGTTCACAGGTATCACGTTAGAAATGAGCCGCCTGAAATTCTCTTCCTCTTAATGATGCCAGGATAACGTTCTCCCTCTACACCCAGGCCGCCCCTTCCCTTCACTTTTCTCTATCCACCATCAAGTTTCCGGTTTCAAAGTGGAGAATTTCCTTTCCTGGAATTGCAGTAGGAATCACAACAGTATACTCTCTCTTTGTATCACTACCAAAGAGCTACATTATCCCAGCACTTTCAAATTAATGCACGTGAACTTCAGTTTAAGATAGCAGGGTTGTGGCAATTTTATTCTTTTTTCTCTCTCAAATCCATCAAAATGACTAGAAATTTTTTAAAAAGAGAAAAAGAACTTTTAGGTAAAATGAAACAAAGAAAGGGCTAAAATTTCAAACTACAATCTATTCACACACCCACCAAATGATAGAAAGTCTGGGTCTAAACAGGGCAGGATGCTGAGAGCCAACATGTGCCTTCTTGAACATTGATGAATATCGATTTTTTTTTCCCCAAAAGTAAATGTTGCAATCCAGAAAGGCATAGCCGATGATTCTCTGATTCAAGATAACAAGATCCAGGGGGTACAGTGGCTGCAGAAGAGCACTGAACCTCCCTGTGGAATGTGTTTAGTAGCACAGAATGGCAGGGGAGGTGGCACTGAAGGGGAAACTAAACTGACGCTCACCATTACTATTGACCGCAGCCCAGTGCTCTTCCCAAGCGGAGTGCCGGAGGTGAAGCCGGGAGGGGAGGCAGCCGCACAGGGACGTGGCGTGAAAGGGTTTTCTGTGAGTCACAGTGACTACTTGGGCACAGAGGGGAGTCATGCACTCGGGACAAAGGAAATAACTGATTTGGTGTCAGAGTCTTTGAGACCACAAATTTCCGTCTAGCCTTTGAACTCACCTATCATATTGCTCATTCTCCCCAGTCCTCCTGTACATTATTTTTTAGCAGGTAGACTTGAGTAAAACTTACAAACCAACAAATAAATCATGAGAAGGAGGGGGAAATGGACTTAAGCAAATGGGTAGCAAAGTAAACATGTATCATAAGAATTCTTACCTAAAAACAGACAAGAAGAATTTAAATAATAACTTCTATTCTCAAAGAGGTAAATAAAATACATTATTACATAATATAATAATATAATATTACATATTACATATAGTTTATATGAATTATATAATATTTATGTATATATTTATTTTATACATATATGTTATATGTATTATATATTATATATGGGCACAAATAAGAGAATCTATATAATAGAAGAAAGTTAAGCAAGCTGTTAGTCCTCAGAAAAGAAATGCAAGGAACAGATAAAACACGATAGATGTGAAGCTATATTATAAGGCAATATAAAATATAATAAAGTGACTTAAGGCACAAAGATATAATGGGTATAACAGGGGGAAAACACAGAATTAAATGGAAAATAACAAAGTTACAAAAATTAGTGATAAATAAGATAATAGAGAATGCAGAAGATATCTAACTCACGCATGTTTAGTGTTCCTGAGGAAGAGACCATGACACAAAAAGCTTTCAAATGTATATTAAGAAAAAAATCCCTGAAAATAGAGAGGCTTTTATTTACAGCACAAAAAGGTATTTTGTGTCTTTGGAAAAGATGGTACAGAATTATTGATGCCAAGCTTGATGAAGTTACTGAATTTCAATATCAAAGAAATAATCATATAAACAACTTGGAAGGAAATAAATTAAAAATCAGACTGTTCTCAAACTTTTAGAAGAGAACACAAGACCAGAAGACAATATATATGCTGTTAAAAGTTTTGAGAAAAAGATGTTGTGGCGCAAGATATTATACCCAGTAGAATTGTCCTTTCAGTGTAAAAGGCAACAGACAGGCTACTACTGTATGCATGGCAGAACTTAGGGAATGGAGAAATTTTTTTGAAAAACTACTGGCTGGATCTTGCCAGACAGATGAATCAAGATGAACTTGAAGAACAGAGAAACATGTCAAAAAAAAAAAAAAAAAGTAAGCTCTGAATCAGCTAAGATATAATCATGACTAAAGAGTGATACTCATAGCTGAAGGGCAGAATTTAAATGCTATCAAGTAGACAATGGAGAAAAATAAACAAAAAACATGAAAGTATAGGAAAGGGGTTGGGAAATGTCTGAAACCAACTTATTCATCGATTATGAAGGAAAGTCAATATATTGGTGTAAATTTGAAATTTGTAATTAAAAAATATGAGATTATAACCTTTTAAACTTTTTTTCCCCATTTTTGTTAAAATAAGCAAGTTAGGAACTAATACTTCTTTCTTGAAGAAACATGTAAATTTTAGCATTTTGTTCTTGTTTCTTTTTCTTTTCTTAAATTCAAATAAAATTTTATATTTGTATTAAAACAGCTTGTATGATGTGATTCCATCCCTCCAAAAATTATTACTTAAAGCACTTAAGTCTATCTATACCTGGATGCCTAGGAATCTGATCATACAGGTCTCCTTGGATAACAAGTTCTCCAGCATCCAGCTCTCATTCCATATATTCTTCTTCATTATCTTCCATCTATGTAAGAACAGAAAGAGACGCCTGAAATTGATTTTACCTAAAGTTAATGGTGATCATTTGTGCTTCAGAAGTCTCCCTCCTTTTTAAAACTCATCCTCCCTTGGTTTCAGCCTCATTGTTCTGTTCCTCCTTGGGCTGCTTTTCTATGTCTTCATTTCTAGACTCCAGATTCACCTCTAGCTGCTTTTCCTAAATGGAGAATTTCACTAAGACTCAGCCTGGGTTCTTGGCTTTTCTTTTCTTTTTAAATTTTTAAACACTTTTCTTGTGCTATGGTTCCTGTACAGTAAACTACACATATTTCAAATGTACACTTTGATGAATTTTGATAGATTTATACACCCATGAAACCACTACCACCATCAAGATAGCTAACACTTTCATCACTCCCCAAGAGGTGCAGTTTTTGAATTCCCAATTTATCCCTTCCCATACCCTTTACCCCCTGGTAACCATAAGTTTGTTCTCTATGTCTATGAGATTGCTTCTATTTTGTGGATAACTTTGTGTCCTTTTTTTAAGATTCCACATATAAGTGATATCATACTGTATTTTTCTTTCTCCTTCTGGCTTATTCACTTAGAATTATGATCTCCAGGTCCATCCATGTTGCTGCAAATTGCATTATTTTATTCTTTTTTATGGTTGAGTATTATTCCAGTGTATATATATCTTCTTTATCCAGTCATCTGCTGGTGGACATTTCGGTTGTTTCCTTGTCTTGGCTATTGTATATAGTGCGGCTATGAACATTGGGGTGCATGTGTCTTTTTGAATTATATTTTTCTCTGGATATATGCCCAGAAGTGGGATTGTTGGATCATATGGTAAGTCTATTTTAGTTTTTTAAGGAACCTACATACTGTCCTCAATAGTGACTGCACCAATTTATATTGCCACCAGCAGTGTAGGAGGGTTCCTTTTTCTCCACACTCTCTCCAGCATTTATCGTTTGAAGACTTTTTAATGATGGCCATTCAGACTGGTGTGAGGTGATATCTCATTATAGTTTTGATCTGCATTTCTCTAACAATTAGTGATGTTGAGCATCTTTTCATGTGCTTGCTGGCCATCTGTCTTATTTAGAGAGATGTCTCTTTAAGTCTTCTGCCCATTTTTTGATTGGGTTGCTTGTTTTTTTTATATTAAGGTGTATGAGCTGTTTGTATATTTTGGATATTAGTCCCTTGTTGGTAACATCATTTGCAAATATTTTCTCCCATTCTGTAGGTCATCTTTTCGTTTTGTTGGTGGTATCCTTCTTGGCTTTTCCCTCTGCTTTTCTCTTCTCACTGAAGCCTTTCCAGAGCAATGACTCTCATCCTGGAGATGAAGACCTAATCCATTTCTCCAGCCCCGTCCTCTCTCCTGAGCCCTAGTTTTCCTCTGCAGATGCTTGAAACTTGTCCTTTTA
The DNA here is from genome assembly GCF_009834535.1 of Camelus ferus. NCBI lineage: Eukaryota > Metazoa > Chordata > Mammalia > Artiodactyla > Camelidae > Camelus > Camelus ferus. The sequence goes on along the minus strand of NC_045704.1, from coordinate 75,778,816 downwards.
AGTTTCTGCCATCCTCCCAAATTCAAGTTAATTAAAACTGACTTATTGTTTCCTTAAAAACAAACAACACACACATCAAACTAACAAGAACAAGAGCATCAAAACCTTATTCTTCCTTTCAAAAAGTTGTTTTTATTAAAGTCTTAACTGCCAAATGTTTCAAATGGAGCTGCCTGTATTAACATTCTGGTTTCTCACCTCCCACTCACTTCTTGTCCAACAATAGTTTGGCTTTTATTCCTTCTCCTCTTCCTAAACTACTCTCATCAAGGCCACCAATGCCTTTCACATAATTAAATCCCAAAGATGTTTTTTAGGCTTCAGCTTGTTTGTCCAGTAAGCAACTTTCAATAATGTTAACCACTTCCAGGAAGAGACAATCCCTTTCTCAGTTCTCTCAGACCACATCTTCATCTTTTTTTCTAACAGTCAACTTCTTAGTCTCCTGGGCCAGCACATCCTCCTCTACTCCACTTATGAACATTGCAGATTCCAGGCTTGCTCTAAGCCTTGTAAGCCTCTTACTGTAAATATCCTTTCTAATGATTTTCATCCATATTTATGACTCATCTGTTTGCTAGGAACTTCTGGATTTAGATCTGCAGCCTAGACTGTACCTCTGAATGTCAGACCCACATTTTCTACCTTCTGATTCAACATTTCTAATTGGATGTCTCAAAGGAGCATCAAACTTAACTTGTCCAGATAGGAACTTATAATTTCCTCTTCCAAACCTGGGCTCACACTGTTCAATTTCTTAGGAATACTCTTTCCATCATTTGCCTAGTTAACATCACTTCCTCAGAGAAATCTCCTTGGACTATCCCAGCTCACCCAGGGATCCTTGTGATCCATACTCATAGCTTTCTCCATTTCCCTTTATAAGCCCCGTCAGAGTTCACAATTATATGTTTGTTATTTGATTATGATTAATATATTTGTTACTTGATTAATGTCAATCTTCATCTCAAAAGTGTGGATGTATATGTATATGTAAGATTATGTGTATAATATATACATATATAATATGTATATATGTCCATATATTTAGAATGTTTATTTATACAAACATATAACTACTAGATTTATTTATTGGTTATTTCATATCTATCTATCTTTGTCTGAAGATTGCAAGCTCCATTGAACTCTCATGGACTTTCACAGTGTATGACAACTAGTGTACCCTCAATAAATATTTGTTAAAAGAATCCACTTATTAAAATAAATAAGTGGTAGAGCATTTTCTCTGGCATCTAACCTTTAAGTCATGACATCTCTGTTTTTTCCTTCAACCTCACACTATATATCCAGCCATTATAAAGTGCCTTTGAAATAAAACATCTCTCCTGGTCCTTTTCTTCCTATTTATGTTGCTACCATACTGGTCTAGGTCCTAATCACTTTGTGTTTAATCTACTGCAAGTCAAACTTTGGACCCTGTTCCTCTAATCCATTCTTTATAATACTATGAGATTTAACATCTAAGAATCATGCTTTGTGCCTGGTATTCTCTCATTCAAAAATTTTTCAATATTTCTAGTTAATTACCAAATAAATGTCCACATTTCTTAGCTTGGATATAGCTCAATGCTCCCTGGGACATGTAGGCTCTATCCTCATTGTCCTTTTAGAGTAGTTTGTACAGTCTAGTACCTTTGATGCCACTGTTCCTCTTCCTGGAATCCAGTGTCCCCTCTCTCCCACCACAACCGCAGTACATATGCACACACTACTCCATACTTAATGAAATTCTACTCAGACATCAAAGCCAGCCTTCTGTGAAATTTTCCTCAGTTACTCAGCTAAAAATATTCTCTCCCTCCTGTGACACTTAGTGTCTGTACCACACAATACAAGATATTACATTATGATTTTTCAAAAGCTTGTGTGTATGTGTGTGTCTTGTAGCCTGCCAATTAGATTTTAAGTTACCTCGGGGTAGAAAATGTCATCTACTTTATTTCCTAGTGCCCAGAATCATAGTAGGTGACAACACACTTTGTGTTGATTTTAGCAGTAGAATAATGACAGGGGACAGAGGCAAATGAAAGGTCATTATTATGATGCTGCACTTTAAAATTTATCATTATTAGTACTAGTAATAAAAATATTTGTAACAAATGCATATTTCTTTATACTATTCCAAAGACTTTCTAATTAGTCATTTCATTAGAGTTCCATGGGGGACTAATTAAGACTAATAAGAGAATTGAAACATCCTTCTCTTCCAATGCATGGAAATTAATTAAAAACCCATATCTTATGATACCTAAGTCAGAAATAATAGTGTTGCTTATTTTTATTGTTTAATATTGAGAGAGTTATAAGAGGAGCTTCTAAATAAGTTTGGGGAACTGATGAACATGTAGAGATGGACACAGTTTACACTGGTGTTCATGCTGTTTGTAAGATTCGAAACTCACCCTTAATCTTTAAATATCCTTCAAATCTGAATGTTCTAGGAGGAAAAGAGATTGTAGGTAAAGTACATAAATCAGATTCTAAGTTTCAAAATAGGGAGAATAGGAGAGACAGAGAGACAGCCGAGAGAGAACAGGAGAGAGAGAGATAAATACAGATTTCCCCTGAGTTTTAGCAAACTCTTTGGACCAGTGTCATAAAATTAAATAGCTCTAATAAAAATGTTTTAAGACTACATGAAAATGAGTCCCTTTGCTCAAATCAAACCAGTTCAAGAAAATTTAGCCCCTTTAAAGTTGACCTCATTAATTTCATGATCTTTGGATGGCATATAGCACCCCAACTGTGCAGATTAGTTTGTGTCTTTGAAACCTACTGGCATCATATATCTCTGAATATTAAAAAAAAAAAAATACAGCATAGAACTCTGAATTTGTGTAATTAAAATTCAGCCAGAGAGAGATGGAGAAGATGGCGGAGTAGAAGGACGCTCGCAGGTCACCCTCTCCCACAAATACACCAAGACCCACATCTACAGACCCACTCAGCCAACCAGAGCACCTGAGGAACTCCGACAGGACATCGCCCTCTTCAAAAGATAAAGACGCCAAAAATCTGGTAGGAGAAAAGGAAAAAAGAAAGAACAAAAGGCAACGCAGCACGGGACGGGTCCCGCGGGGAGGGAGCGGCAAAGGAGGACTGGCGCTCGCTCGCTGGGTCTCCCCTCTCCAACTGAGAGGCCAGCGGGACGGAGGGGGAGCCTCCGAGGCTCGGATCTGTACAGAGCAGCCCCTGACTAACAGAACTAAGTTAAACGGGCACAGAGCATCCCCCCGACACCCAGCCTGAGATGCGGGCCGGCAACCGCAGGCAGGGCCAGGCTGCACAAGCCGGGCGGAGGATGGAAGTGGCTGCACGGAGACAGCCCCGGGGAAACGCAAGGGGCTGCGTGCCGTGGCTGTGGGTGCACAGGGCAGTACAACCTGGGCCCTCCATAAAACAGCAAGGTTGATGTGCTCTCGGGGGAAGGGTGCACACCCCCATCTCTGAAAACCCACAGAAAGTTTTCGGGGGAAGAGAGGCGGGGCTCAGGCACAGCCGCCATATCCTCCGCGCTGAGCACCCAGGCGGGGGCGGGGGCGAAACCTGCATCAGCACCGAAGGGCTTAGCAGCCTCAAAGGCCAGACTGAGACTGGCCTGCAGCCGGGGGCAGATAGGATCCTTCCATCCTGGTCCCTCAGAGAATTTGCTCCACAAAGACAAACAAGGAGCTGGGTTTTGGCTCGGAGCAGGGACAGGGCTGTCCCTCGGTCTTCCCCGAGCCCACCCGCGGAGCGCCGACCAGGGCGGAGCGCGCAGCCGCACAGAGCAGCGGAGCTACCGGCGGCGGCGCAGGTAGAGCGAGAGCGGCCCCCCGCCTTTCGGGCAGGAACACAGCCCCTGACGGAGGTGCTGGGAGGGGGCACGACCCGCCCTCCTACCCGGCCAGTCTGCAACAGCTGACTATGGCATCCAGAGGGGCAGCGACCCGCCCGCCCACAGCAGAGAGCTGCACCTGACCCAGTGTTAGGAGGAGGCGCGATCTGCTTGCCGACAGGTGCTGGGAGCAGCACAGAAGAGGGCGCCAACGGAGGGCCTCTGAAAACAGCAAGCTGAGCTTCCAAAACAGGACGAAGACAGAAAGACTTCACATTAAAAGCACACAAACTCCAGGAGAACACGGACAAACACACCCCCCCCTTTTTTTTTTAAATCTGTTTTTACCTGTTCTATTTTCTATTACTCTCTTAATCTTTACTTCTTAATTCATTTCTATTTCTCTTGGGTTTTGATGTCCTGCTATTGATTAGACACAGGTTTCAAATACATCTATTCATCTCCCCCCCCCCTTTTTTTTGTAAAGGTTTCAAAAGTACGTCTTAACCCGATTAATACTCTGCTTCAACTCACTCTTCTATTATTCATTATACACTGTTTTCAAACCCTCTTTCTCCCTTCTTTTAAAATTCTTTCTCTCTCTCTATTTTTTTTTCTTTTTTTCCTAAGTTCTATTCCTAAATAGGCATCAGATAGATAAAATCCTTAAGGACCAAAATAAACAACTGATACTCCATAAACCACAGTGCCAAAGAGGTATGAGCAAGATGAAGAAGCAGAAAAACCTTTCCCAAATAAAAGAACAAGAGAAATCCCCTGAAAGAAAGATCAACGAAATAGACATCGATAGCCTACTAGATCAAGATTTCAAAAAAGGAGTGATCGAATTGCTGAAGGAATTAAAAGAGATAGTGTTTAGAGATATAAAATATGTCAAAAATGAAATTGAAGCTATAAAGAAGAGCCAAGTAGAATGGGTAAACTCATTGACAGAGATGAGGAATGATCTAATAGCTGTGCAAAGCCAACTAGATAATGCAGAGGAGCGAATTAGTGATCTAGAAGACAGGGCAATAGAAAGCACCCATTCAGAAGAACTACAAGAGAAGCAAATAAAAAATAATGAAAATAGCGTAAGGGACCTATGGGATAATATAAAGCGTCCCAATCTTCGCATAATAGGGGTCCCAGAAGGAGAAGAAAGATCAAAGGGGATTGAAAAGGTTTTTGAAGAAATCATGACTGGAAACTTCCCAAACTTAAAGAAGGAATCAGATACCCAAGTACAGGAAGCTCAGAGGGTCCCAAACAGGAAGAACCCAAATAGACCCACACCAAGACATATCATAATCAAGATGGCCAGAGTCAAGGATAAAGAAATGATTCTAAAGGCAGCAAGAGAAAAGCAAAGAGTAAGTTACAAGGGAACCCCCATAAGGCTCTCACCTGATTTCTCTACACAAACACTACAGGCCAAAAGGGAGTGGCAAGATATATTCAAAGCCCTGAATGAAAAAAAGATGCAGCCTAGGATCCTTTATCCAGCAAGGCTATCCTTGAGGATAGAAGGAGAAATAAAGAGTTTCACAGACAAAAAAAAGCTGCAGGAGTTTAACAACACTAAACCCATGCTAAAAGAAATATTGAAAGGGCTATTCTAAATAGAAAAGCAGCAGGATGCTACAGAAATGAGAAACACACAACTGGAAAGGTGATAACTCATGAATTACAAATAAAGTAAACATGAAATTATAAAAGAAGACATACAAATCACTGAGAGTGGGAGAGGGAAGCAGGGAAATATAGAATATTTTTTTCTTTCTTTTTTAAATTTTTTTAACAGTAGGATGGGTTTGAGATCATGTTACTATCAGTTTAATAAAAACAGTTATAGTAATGGGTTGATAGATTTACAAAAAAGGGTAACCACAAGCCAAAAATTTACAAAGGAGTCACAAAAGTTAAATAAAATCCATGATAATACAAAGGAAAATTACCAAACCACAAAAGGAAGAAGAAAGGAACAAAGAGGATATACCAATTCAACTGCAAAGATAAGTTCAAAATGGCAATAAACACACATCTATCATTAATTACTGTAAATGTTAATGGACTAAATGCTCCAGTCAAAAGACACAGAGTGGCAGACTGGATAATAAAGCAAGAACCTTCAATATGCTGCATACAAGAGACCCACTTTAGGAAGAAGGACACATATAGATTGAGAGTGAAAGGATGGAAAAGGATATTCCATGCAAATGGAAAAGCCAAAAAAAGCAGGTGTTGCAGTACTGATTTCAGACAAAATAGACTTTAAAACAAAGGCCATAAAGAAAGATAAAGAAGAACATTTTATAATGATTAAAGGAGTGATACAAGATGAGGATATTACACTCGTCAATATATATATGCACCCAATATAGGAGCACCTAAGTACATACAAGAATTACTAACAGAGATAAAGGGGGATATTGATGGGAATACAATCATAGTTGGAGATTGCAACACTGCATTAACATCACTAGACAGATCTTCCAGACAGAAAATAAACAAGGCAACAGAGAAATTAAATACTACAATAGAAAAACTAGATTTGGTGGATATTTTCAGAGCATTACACCCCCCAAAAATAGGATATACATTCTTTTCAAGTGCACATGGAACATTTTCCAGGATCGATCATGTACTTGGGCACAAAAGAAACCTCAACAATTTTAAGAAGATAGAAATTATCTCAAGCATCTTTACTGACCACAATGCCATGAAACTGGAAATCAACAACAGAGAAACAAAGGAGAAAAAAAGGAAAGCATGGAGATTAAACAATATGTTATTGAAAAAACAATGGATCAATGAGGAAATCAAAGCTGAAATTAAAAAATACCTTGAGACAAATGATAATGAAAGCACAACCACTCAAAACCTATGGGACACGGCAAAGGCAGTGCTAAGAGGGAAGTTTATAGCGATACAGGCCTTCCTCAAAAAAGAAGAACAATCTCAAATAAACAATTTAACCCACCACCTGAAAAAATTAGAAAAAGAAGAACAAAAAGCCCCAAAAAGCAGCAGAAGGAAGGAAATAATAAAGATCAGAGAGGAATTAAATACAATAGAGATTAACAAGACCATAGAAAAAATCAACCAAACCAAAAGCTGGTTTTTTGAAAAAGTAAATAAAATTGACAAACCTCTGGCCAAACTCACAAAGAAGAAAAAAGAGCACAAATTAGCAAAATAAGAAAGGAAAATGGAGAAATTGCAACAAACAAAATAGAAATACAGAATATCATACGAGAATATTATGAAAAACTATATGGAACCAAACTGGATAACCTAGAGGAGATGGACAAGTTTCTGGAAACATACTGTCCACCAAAACTGAATCAAGAAGAATCTGAACACTTGAACAATCCGATCACTAGAAAGGAAATAGAAATAGCAATTAAAAACCTCCCTACAAATAAAAGTCCAGGACCAGACGGCTTCACCGGGGAATTCTACCAAACATACAAAGAAGAACTCATACCAGTCCTTCTCAAACTCTTCCAGACGATTGAAAAGGAGGGAATACTCCCAAACTCATTGTATGAAGCCACCATCACCCTGATACCAAAACCAGGCAAAGACACTACAAAAAAAGAGAATTATAGGCCAATATCACTGATGAACATAGACGCCAAAATCCTCACCAAAATTTTAGCAAATAGAATCCAACAGCACATAAAAAAGATTATACATCATGAGCAAGTGGGGTTCATCCCAGGGACACAAGGCTGGTTCAACATACACAAATCAATCAGTGTAATACATCACATCAACAAGAGAAAGGACAAAAACCACATGATCATCTCAATCGATGCAGAAAAAGCATTTGATAAAATTCAACACCCATTTATGATAAAAACTCTCACCAAAGTGGGTATAGAGGGAACATATCTCAACATAATAAAAGCTATATATGACAAACCTACAGCCAGCATAGTACTCAACGGTGAAAAACTCAAAAGCTTCCCACTAAAATCTGGGACAAGACAAGGATGCCCACTATCACCACTCCTATTCAACATAGTCCTGGAAGTCCTAGCCACAGCAGTCAGGCAAGAGAAAGAAATAAAAGGGATCCAAATTGGAAAAGAAGAGGTAAAAGTGTCACTATATGCTGATGACATGTTACTATATATAGAAAACCCTAAAAGGTCCACACAAAAGCTACTAGAGCTGATTGAAGAATTCAGCAAGGTAGCAGATTACAAAATTAACGTTCAAAAATCAGTTGCATTTCTTTACACTAACGATAAATCAACAGAAGAAGAAAGTAAAGAAACAATCCCCTTTAAAATAGCACCCAAAGTAATAAAATATCTGGGAATAAATCTAACCAAGGAGGTGAAAGAATTATACACAGAAAACTATAAACCATTGATGAAGGAAATTAAAGAAGACTTTAAAAAATGGAAAGATATTCCATGCTCTTGGATTGGAAGAATCAATATTGTTAAAATGGTCACACTGCCCAAGGCAATCTACAGATTTAATGCAATCCCTATCCAATTACCCAGGACATATTTCACAGAACTAGAAAAAAATCATAATAATATTCATATGGAACCATCAAAGACCTAGAATTGCCAAAGCATTACTGAAGAGAAAGAAAGAGGCTGGAGGAATAACTCTCCCAGACTTCAGACAATACTATAGAACTACAGTCATCAAGACAGCATGGTATTGGTACCAAAACAGACATATAGACCAATGGAACAGAATAGAGAGCCCAGAAATGAACCCACAAACTTTTGGTCAACTCATCTTTGACAAAGGAGGCAAGAATATACATGGAATAAAGACAGTCTCTTCAGCAAATGGTGCTGGGAAAACTGGACAGCAGCATGTAAAACAATGAAGCTAGAACACTCCCTTACACCATATACAAAAATCAACTCAAAATGGATTAAAGACTTAAACATAAGACAAGATACAATAAACCTCCTAGAGGAAAACATAGGCAAAACATTATCTGACATACATTTCAAAAATTTTCTCCTAGAAGAAATAAAAGCAAGAATAAACAAATGGGACCTAATGAAACTTACAAGCTTCTGCACAGCAAAGGAAACCAGAAATAAAACAAGAAGAAAACCTACGGAATGGGAGAAAATTTTTGCAAGTGAAACCGACAAAGGCTTGATCTCCAGAATATATAAGCAGCTCATACGACTCAATAAGAAAAAAATAAACAACCCAATCCAAAAATGGGCAGAAGACCTAAACAAGCAATTCTCCAAGGAAGACATACAAATGATCAAAAAGCACATGAAAAAATGCTCAATATCACTAATGATCAGAGAAATGCAAATCAAAACTACAATGAGGTATCACCTCACACCAGTCAGAATGGCTGTCATTCAAAAATCCACAAGTGACAAATGCTGGAGAGGCTGTGGAGAAAGGGGAACCCTCCTACACTGCTGGTGGGAATGCAGTTTGGTGCAGCCACTATGGAAAACAGTGTGGAGATTCCTCAAAAGACTAGGAATAGACTTACCATATGACCCAGGAATCCCACTCCTGGGCTTGTATCCAGAAGGAAATCTACTTCAGGATGACACCTGCACCCCAGTGTTCATAGCAGCACTATTTACAATAGCCAAAACATGGAAACAGCCTACATGTCCATCAACAGGTGACTGGATAAAGAAGAGGTGGTATATTTATACAATGGAATACTACTCAGCCATAAAAACCGACAACATAATGCCATTTGCAGCAACATGGATGCTCCTGGAGAATGTCATTCTAAGTGAAGTAAGCCAGAAAGAGAAAGAAAAATACCATGTGAGATCACTCATATGTGGAATCTAAAAAACAAAAACAAAAACAAACAAACAAACAAAAACAAAGCGTAAATAAAGGACAGAAATAGACTCACAGACAGAGAATACAGACTTGTGGTTACCAGGGGGGTGGAGGGTGGGAAGGGATAGACTGGGATTTCAAAATTGTAGAATAGACTACACTGTATAGCACAGGGAAATATACACAAAATGTTATGATAACTCACAGAGAAAAAAATGTGACAATGAGTGTGTATATGTCCATGAATGACTGAGAAATTGTGCTGAACACTGGAATTTGACACAACATTGTAAAATGATTATAAATCAATAAAAAATGTTAAAAAAATAAAATAAAATTCAGCCACTTGTTCAAACAACTCTTGCATGTGAGCTATAAATAATCATTTGAGGAAAAACTTTAAAAATGAAATAGGTATAATATAGGGCAGTAATTAAGCATTTCTTTGATAGAGATGTTGTTCCTAAAGGTGGGAAGTGAGAAATGTTCCCTGTAAGTCGCTGGGCATGGATGTCCCTTGACATCGACAATCCACAGAGTAACAAACATCCCCAAAACCAGGATCAGTCAATATCAATTAATCCTCCTATATTTCCCATAAGCAAAAATTGGCAATTTCTGCTGTGTTATTTTGACAGAGCAGTAATAGGTGGATATTTGCTGCCACCCATTGAGTTGCCGCAGCTTGGTTAATGCTACATCCTGTATCCCTTATTGATAAGATGAGAGTTCATTCCAGATCTATAGACATTTCCTATATATATAAACTCATATTCATTTTCACAATTATTGTACAATAGGCAACTTACTTTACTAGACAGTAGTTACACGTGCCATATAGTTCTAATTGAACCATTTTGCGGGCAGTTTTAAAACATGCTCATCAGGAAGACTGATATAACAAAAGGCAGATTTATAATCTCTGGTACCAGACTACTTGGGGCACATCAAATTGTAAGACAGATTTTCCTTTTCATTTCTGGAATGGGTTTGGATATTTTTTGCCCACCATATGTTGGATGTAAACTAGATACCAGCAAGAAACGTAAACATCCCTCATGATTAGAGGTTTAAAAATTTTTGGTAGCCCTCTGATTTATTTTGCTGGAAAAGTAATTCCACTCTACTGAGCAGTACATCCCTTATAACCATATGAAGTACAATTTGACTGCCTGGACTTATTCCCCTCTGATGATTCCTGTGCTCTGTGAATGATTACAGAAATGAGCAAATAGATTTGGCATGTATGGAATAATGAAGTAAGGGCTCAACCACCAAGCTATGGCCTCAGATGTATATATCAAAGTCAGACAGTTTTCTGCCAACAACTGTATCGTTAGAGTCTTGCCTTCTCCTCTCAGGAATGCATCCTATGTAAAAATTTCCTGATTTATGTGGAAGGTCTAATTTTGAGGCTACAGGGTCTTTTTTTTTTTTTTTTTGAGATAGAGAAGCCATCAAATTGTGTTTACAGGTGTGTATGATGATAATCTAGTATTGTGACCCCATATAGAACAAATCCAACTTGTCTGCAGGTGTAGGAAGCTATTTAATTTATTTTATTTCTTAACTTCTAGGTAAACAGGTGACTGGAAGCACTTCTCATTAACTGAAAGAAAGAACTCCAGGCACAGGCTTGGCATCATGCTAAAATGTCCTTATATGTTGAGAGGCATTAAATACTTTTTCTCAAGCAAACTGAAAATTGCTTTTTTCCCTAATTCAGCAAAATGCCATAATTGCCCAATAGAAAGAAAACCATACATTATGCAATTTGCAGAATGTTAATTAAGCACTGAATGGGTTCATATGGTTATATTTTTACTTAAGAAAAACCACTTATTTGTGATAAAGTTATGGTAGTGCAGAGATTGCAAATGGATGGCCGTTGTGTTAAGTCAGACTGATGGATCTTGTTTGTTGTGTCCCTGTGGTCTGGACCAGAGGATTCTCTATTATTTTTAAAATTCTTTAAGAGTCTTTCCTATTATAAGTCCAGATTTTCAGCTTCTCTTGAAAAAAAAAAATTGGCAATACTGAGCCCCCATTCCTGCGTTGAAACAGTAGGTTGGAGCCCCTGCTGTTCTGCCTCTCCAGACCCCTTCAGACCTCCCCTTTCCCTCAAACTTTGTTAAGTCCAGGATTCTGCACGTGTTTACTTACCTGTCAGGCTCCTGCGGAAACATGTGTATGTGACCTTTATATTAAAGTTTTTCCTTTTTTGTAATTTTTCCCTCTACATTTGTTTGTTATCTATAATAGTGCTTCTAAAAGCCTTAAAATCAGGGCAAGTGATTTAGATGTTTTTTTCTCATCACTAATGAATAAAGAACATCTTGCATAAAGTACATTAAATGTTGAAGTCAGAAAGAGGCTTTTGTCAGGACACCATGCTGTAAAGTGGCGTCTTAAGTGGGCATAATGTCTCGCGTCAGCAAGGAAAGGAAGAGTTGAGTACAGGCAAACTTGCCCTTGAGAATCCCTTAGGGAGACGCCAGATTTGAAACTGATACACTCTCTCAATAAGTCCAGCACAGCCAAGTTTCCCCTCTAGCTTTGGAACAGATAGATTTTCTTCTCCTTTTTTGGTTGAGCACCAGATGAAGTAATAGTATTGAATTCAGGAATCATATTATATGCAATACATATCTTTTAAAACTAGAATACGCAGAACTGCAGCAAGATGATCACTAAGAGAGGTGCGTGGGAAGTGAACTCAACAGAGGCGAAGGCAGAATCCCATTTTCCCTCTCGTGCTCACTCTGGGGCATATACGGTCAGTGAGTGGAATGACAAGTGAACGGCTCATGCTATTTCATTCTATGTCGCTGTCTTTCATCCCTGTTATGAGTGCATGACCTTGAATTTGAGTACATTTGAGTTTGTGCATATGATAGAAATACACTGATTCAAACTATAGGATGACTCAGCACACAATTTGATCACTTACTAAATTTTTAAAACATAGGACAAGTGAAATGAATAATAGAGATTTGATTTCTGATGAGAATAGTTTATAGACAGAAAACGATTAAACAATTTCAGATATTTGGTGAGCCTCCTTAGTGTGTGAGGTACTTTGAGAAGAGCTGTTTGGGATGAAGAGAGGCATAATGTGACTATCTTTATCACTGTTTTGAAGTCTCATACATTTTTCAGCCTATATATCTTTTTTTTTTAATGGGAATCTGATAAAGAGTGACCCATTGTTTTATTTTGGACATTGAGTGCATTTAAAAGAGAAGTATATTGATCCTGGAGAGAGAATGGGCAAGATGGCTGAGTAAGAAGACCCTGAGCTTACCTCCTCCCATAAAACACCAAAATCACAACAATTTACAGAGTAACTATTGATGAGAAAGACTGGAAGACTACAGAAAAGATCTTCTATTACTAAAGATATAAAGAAGGAACCACATGAGATAGGACACTTTGGGTTCCCTGAGCCAGCCACCCCAGGATACAGCCCCATGTGCCATTTGGCCAATACAAGCTTTAGGATACCCTGAATCATACAGCCAGCTATGTCTGGAACTGGCCTTGTCCACTGGCAGGCCAACACTAGTTCTGGGACCTCCAGCCCTTCAATCACCCACCCAGAACATGGCTCCACTCACCAGCAGGACAGCAGTAGCCCTGTGAACACCCAGGGCCCTGTAGCTAGCCATCTTGTGACCCAGCCCTGCCCACCAGCAGCCAGTAGTCTCTGCACAAGGCAGGTCCTGGCAGTGAAACTAACTGGGAGTCAGTCATGCCTACCAGACCATCCACAGTAGTCAGTCTGCCACAACAGAAAGACCCACACAGCCCACATTAGGGGCACCCCTTGAGCATATACATCTGGTGAACATAGAGGAGAGTCCTGCTGGGATGTATGACATGTCTTCTACAAAAGGCCACATCTCCAAGGTCAGAAAATGTAACCAATCTACCAAATAGATACAGATAAAAGCAACAAAATAGGCAAAATGAGGTGACAGAGGAACATTGCAAATGAAGGAACAAAATAAACCCCAGAAGAAGAACTAAGTGGAGATAAGAAATCTACCCTATAAGTAATTTAAGATGGCGATCATAAAGAGGTTCAAAGGACTTGGGAGAGGATTGGGTAAAGAGAGTGAGAAGTTAGAAGTTTTTAACAAAGAGTTAGAAATATAAAGAAGAACCAGAGATGAAATAATACAATATCTGAAATTAAAAAAATACACCACTGGAATCAATAGTAGATTAAATGATAAAGGAGAGCAGATCAGTGAGCTGGAAGACAGAGGAGTGGAAATCACTGCAGCTGAACAGAAGAAAGAAAAAAAATTAAAAAGAAATGAAGACAGCTTAACAGACCCCTGAGACAATATAAGCATACTAACATACACATTATAGAGTTTCCAAGTTTATAGTGATACAAGCCTATCTCAGGAATCAGGGAAAACTTCAAATAAACAACCTAACTTTATACCTAAGATAACTAGAGAAAGAAGAAAAAACAAAACGCAAAGTAGTAGAAGGAAAGAAATCATAAAGTCAGAGAAGAAATAAATGAAATAGAGACTAAAAACAAAATAGAAAAGATCAATAAAACTAAGAGATTGTTCCCTGAAAAGATAAAAAAAAAATTGATAGACCTTTAGCCAGACTCATTAAGAAGAAAAGAGAGAGGGCCCAAGTCAATTAAATCAAAATGAAAAAAGAGAAGTTACAACTGACAGCACAGAAATACAAAGGATCATAAGTGATTACTATGAACAATTATATGCTGATACAATGGACAACCTGGAAGAAATGGAGAAATTCTTAGAAAAATACAATTTCCAAAGACTGAACCAGGAAGAAAGAGAAAACATGAACAGACCAATTACTAGTAATGAGATTGAATCAGTAATTAAATAACTCCCAACAAACAAAAGTCCAGGACTGGATGGCTTCACAGGTGAATTAGAAACTGAGTTAAAACCTATACTTAAACTATTTTTAAAAATCTCAGAGGAAGGAATGCTTCCAAACTCATTCTATGAGGCCAATATCACACTGATCCCAAAACTAGACTAAGCTACCACAAAAAAGAGAAAATTACCAGCCAATGTCACTGAGATTGATGAACATAGATGCAAAAATCCTCAGTGAAATATTAGCAAACCAAATCCAACAATATATTAAAAGGACCATAAACATGATCAAGTGGGATTTATCCCAGACATGAAAAGATGGTTCAATACCTGCAAATCAATAAATGTGATATATGACACTAAAAAATTAATAATAAAAATCCTTTGGTCACTCAATAGATGCAGAAAAATCTTTTGACAAAAACTCAGTATCCACTTATGATAAAAACTCTCCAGAAAGTGAGTATAGATGGGACATACCTCAACATAATAAAGGCCATATATAATAAGCCCCCAGGTAACATCATGCTCAAAAGGAAAAAGCTGAAAGTGTTTTGTCTCAGATCAGGAACAAGACAAGGATGCCCACTCTTGCCCCTTTTATTCAACATACTGTTGAAAGTCCTAGCCACAACAATCAGACAAGAAAAGAAATAAAAGGATTTCAAGTTGGAAAGAAAGAAGTAACACTGTCACCGTTTACAGATGACATGATACTATACATGGAAAATCCTAAAGATGCCACCAAAAAAATGACTAGAACTTATCAATGAAGTCAGGAAAGTGGCAGGATAAAAAATTAATATACAAAAATCTGTTGTGTTTCCATATACTAACAATGGACTATCAAAAAGAGAAACTAAGAAAACAATTCCATCTACAATTGTATCAAAAAAATAAAATACCTAGAAATAAAGCTACCCGAGGAAGTAAAAGAACTATATTCAGAAAACTATGAGACATTGATGAAAGAAATTGAAGATGACACAAACATATGGAAAGATATACCATGTTCATGGATTGGAAGAATTAATATATGTAAGCAATCTACAGATTCAGTGCAATTCCTATCCAAAATACCAGTGTTGTTTTTCAGAGAACTAGAACAAATAATTTAAAAATTTGTATGGAAACACAAAAGATCTCAAATAGCCACAACAATGTTGAGAAAGAAGAACAATGCTAAAGGAATCGTGATTGCTGATTTCAAACTATACTACAAAGCTACACTTATCAAGATAGCATGGTACCTGCACAAAAACAGACACATATGCCAATGGATCAGAATAAAGAGCCCAGAAATTAACCCATACTTATAGGGGCAATTTATCTACCACAAAGAAGGCAAGCATATATAATGGGGAGAAAACAGCCTCTTCAGTAAATAGTGTTGGGAAAACTAGACAGGTACATATAAAAGAATCAAACTGGACAACTATCTCATGACATGAACAAAAATAAGTTCAAAATGGATTAAATATTTAAATGTAAGACCTGCAACCATAAAACTTCTGGAAGAAAACATAAGCAGTAAGCTCTGTAACATCACTGTGATATCACTCTTAATAATATTATTTTTGGATATGTATCCATATCCCAGGCAAGGGAAACAAAAGCAAAAAAAAAAAAAAACAAATGGGACTACATCAAACTAAAAACCTTTTGCATAGTGAAGAAAACTATCACTAAAATGAAAAGGCTGCCTACTGAATGGGAGAAGATATTTGCAAACAATATATCTGATAAGGGGTTAATATCCAACATTTATAAAGAACTCATACAACTCAACATCAATTAAAAAAAAAAAAAAACCAAACCCATCAAAATATTGGCGGAGGATCTGAATAGATTTTTTTAAAGACATACAGATGACCAACAGGCACATGAAAAAAATGCTCAACATTACTAATCATCAAGGAAATACAAGTTAAAATCACAGTGAAATATCATTTCATACCTGTCAGGATGGCTATTATCAAAAAGACAACAAATAACAAATGTTGGCAAGAATGTTGGGAAAATAGAACCCTCATGCACTGTTGGTTGGAATGTAAATTGGTGCAGTCACTGTAGAAACTATATGAAGATTCTTCTAAAAATTAAAAATGGAATTAACATACAAGCCAGCATCTCTACTCTTGATGTTTATCTGAAGAAAATGAAAACACTAATTAGAAAAAAAATATATATATATATCTCCCTGTTCAATGCAGCATTATTTACAATAGTCAAGATATAGAAACAATATAGAAACAAGTGTCCATCAATAGATGTGTGGATAAAGACAATTGATATATATACATAGATACACATTTTATATATCTACATATATATAATGGAGTATTACAAAGCCATAAAAACGAATGAAATATTGCCATTTGCTACAACATGGATAGACCTAAAGAGTATTACGCTAAATAAAATAAGTCAGATACACAAAGATAAATCTATATGATTTCATTTAAATGTGGAATTTAAAAAACAAAGCAAAGGAACAAACATAACAAAACAGAAACAGAGTTACAGATATGGAGTAAAAACAAGTGGGTACCAGAGGGGATGGAAGTGGGAGGAGAAAAGAAATAGGTGAGAGAGATTAAAAGGGACAAATTTCCATTTATGAAATAAATGAGTCATGGGTATGACATGCCCAGTATGGGTAATATAATCAGTAACTATGTAGTATCTTTGTATGCAGACATACTGTAATTAGACTTATTGTGGTGATCATTTTGAAATGTATAGAAATATCAAATCAATATGTTGTGTAACAGGAACTAACAATGTGTTGTAGGTCAATTCTACTTAAAAAATAAACTCACAGAAAAAGAGATAAGATTTGTAGTTACCAGAGGAGGGGTTTTGGGTGCAGGAGGAGTTAGATGAAGACAGTCAAAAATGTACAAACTTTCAGTTGTAAGATGATTAAGCATAGGGATGTGATGTACAACATGATAAATATAATTACCACTGCTGTATGTTATATATGAAAGTTAAGAGAGTAAATCCTGAGTTCTCATCACAAGGAAAAAAACCTATTTGCTGTTTCTTTAATGTCATATCTATGTAAGATGATGGCTGTTCACTAAACTTGTGATAATCAGTTCATAGTGTATGTAAATCAAATCATTATGCTGTATACCTTAAAGTTATACAGTACTGTATGTCCATTATATCTCATAAAACTGGGGGGAGAAAAGAAAATCCATTGGGAGCTACTTCATGGAACTGAGTGTGTTCTTGGACAAGGGTGGGGTATAAATATAAAAAGAAATGGACAAAATTCATATAAGATGACTAGTCATTAATTCATTTCAAATACTATGGGCTGATTGTCTTGTCATTTTCAATACTATTAGTCAAAAGAGGGATGACAACTAACATGAAAATTTTAGTCCTTTATTAGTGTGTTTACAAATCTCTGTGTTTTGCCTTGTCATTTCTGTCAGACATGGGTATTCAAATACCTTTAAAATGTTTTTTTCTGCTCTCAACAGCCCTCTTAGAGACCAATTTTAGAGAAAATTTTCTCAAATTCTCTAAACTGTTTCATAAAGCAATGATACTAAAATTTATTTTGAAGCTCCTCTATATAGATATATACATACCAATACTTGTAATCCAGACCTGGAGTTCTTTCCCTACTACTGTGTGTTCTCTCCTCACCTCCACCAGGCCTATATACCTATCCTTAGCTGGTGACATTACTTGAGAGTCATCAGAAAGCCACAAGAAGACCAGTTGTTTTAATTTTCCATTTCCCATGTATACAACCATCAATGTGAACTTGGCTATGAGGCAAAGCCATAACTGTGAAATAGTTTAGGCAGTACATGTATTTCTTTGTTTCTCTGCAGGTTATTTTACCTGAATATTCCATGCCCAAGACCGTAATCCTACTGCTGGACATGTAATGGATAATTGCGAGGCTTTGAATTCACTTTATTCATTTGATCTTTGCCATTTGGGGGACAAAGAATGAGTTTGAGTGAATAGAGATATGAACACTCTGCTAGCTTCTTTCTTTCAATACTTTGTATGTTATCACTCTGTGATCTTATCAGTGCCTTTGCCTAGGACTAGAATTTCTTCATTGCCCTGGTTACTTCTCCAGATTATTGAGTATTTCTCAAAGCACCTCAGAGCTTAAAACTTCTCTGAAGCCTTCACAGAATAGGTCGTCCCAATTCATTCATGCATTCATTCAGTCAGTTAATTAGCAGATGTTCAGAAAGCACCTATTGTGTTAATTGGAACACCTGAGTACTTTCCTTAACCTCCAGTGCTCAGTTGCTCTTCTTTCAACTCTTAAAACCTCATGCAGTTTACTCTTCACTCTATCTTGCAGAGGTGACTTTTCAAAACCGCGTGTAATATCTTCACAATTAAGTTGGTGGTTTCTCGATGCCTTTCACAGCTGAAAGATAGAGCAGAGTGATTGTCATAAAGCTATTTATTCAATTTAAAGGACTGTATTTTGTTATGAGATTATTTCTTTCTTGCTTTTCTTTGATGTTAAAATTTACTTCTCTTTTAATTTTTTCCTGTTTTATTGAGATAACTCTTCAGCAAACATGGAGGCGCAGATACCTCTTCAAGATAGTGATTTCATTTCCTTCAGATGTATACCCAGGAGTAGAATTGCTGGATCATAGTCCTATTTTTAATTTTTTGAGGAACCTCCATAGTGTTTTCCATAGTAGTACCCATACCAATTTACATTCCCACCAAGAGTGCACAAGGGTTCCCTTTACTCCACATCCTTATCGGTACTTGTTAACTCTTGTCTTTTGTGTAATATCCATCCTAACAGGTAGTGACTTCTCACTGTGATTTTGACCAGCATTTCCCTGGTATTTAGTGATTTTGACAACTTTTCATGTATCTGTTGGCCATTTGTATATATTCTTTGGAAAATTATCTTTTCAGTTCCTTTGCCCATTTTTAAACTGAATTATTTGTTTATTTTTTGCTATTGAGTTATAAATCCCTTATATATTGTGGATATTAACTTATCAGATACTTGATTGGCAAATATTTTCTCTCATTCATTAGGTTACCTTTTTATTTTGCTGGTTGTTTCTTTTGCTGTGCAGGCTTTTTAGGGTGATGTAGTCATACTTGTTTATGTTGGTGGTGCTTTTGGTGTCACATCCAAAAAGTCATTGCCAAAACCAATATTAAGGAGCTTTTTGCTGATGTTCTAGGAGTTTTATGATTTCAGGCCTTACATTTAGTCTTTACTACATTTTGAGTTAATCTTTACTACATTTTGGTTTAAGATAGGAGTCACGTGTCATTCTTTTGTATAAGATGTCCAGTTTTCCCATCACCATTTACTGAATAGACTATGTTTCCTCCACTGAGGATTCTTAGTGGCTTTGTTGTCAAATATCTTAACCATATATGTGTGGGTTTATTTCTTGGCTCTTGATTCTGTTTCCATTGGTCTATCTGCCTGTTTCTATGCCAGCATTATACTATTTCAATTACTATATACTATAACTTTATATTATAGTTTGAAGTCAGGGAGTGTGATGCTTCTAGCTTTGTTCTTCTTTGTTAAGATTGCTTTGACTATTTGGGGTCTTTTGTGTTTCCATACTAATTTTAGGTCTTTGTGTTTCTATACTAATTTTCACAGAAATTTTATTTCTGTAAAAAATACTATTGGGATTTTGACAGGCATTTTTATTGAATATTATAGATGGCTTTGGGTATAATGGACATTTAAATAACATTAATTATTTCAATCTGTGAACATGAGATATCTTTCCATTTATTTGTGTCTTCTTTAGTTTCTTTAGTCAATGTCTTACAGTCGGTGTTCAAATTTTCTACCACATTGGTTAAATTTATTCCTAAGTATTTACTGTTTTTGATGCTATTGTGAATGGGATTGTTTTCTTCATTTCTTTTTGATATAGTTCATTGTAAGTGTACAAAGATACAACTGATTCTTGTCTGTTGATTTTTTTGTCCTGTAGCTTTACTGAATTTGTCTATTTGTTTTCATAGGGGTTTCTTTTTTTTGGTGGATTCTTTAGGATTTTCTATATATGATATCATTTTTTAATATCTAAGATCTGTAGACAGAGACAATGTTACATTTTTCTTTTTGACTAGGATGTCCTTTATTTATTTATGTTTTCTTCTCTGAATTCTATGGCTAGGATTTTCAGTACTATGTTGAATAAGAGTGGTAAGAGTGACATTTTGTTGTCTCATTCCTGATCTTAGAGGAAAACTTTCAAACCTTCACTATTGAGGATGATGTTAGTTGTAAATTTGTTATAGGTGGCTTTTATTATGTTCTTTCTATACCCAATTTGTTGAGAATTTTTTTTTTTATCATCAAAGAATATTAAATTTTGTCAAATGCTTTTTCTGCATCTATTGAGATGATCATATGATTTTTATCTCTCTGTTATTGTGATATATCAGATTTATTGATTTGCATATGTTGAGCCATTCTTGCATCCTAGGGATTAATTCAACTTGATAATGGTATATGATTCTTTAAGTGTGCTGTTTAATTCAATTTATTAGTATTTCATTGATAATTTTTACATCTGTATTCATCAGGGATATTGGTCTGTTGTTTTCTTTTCTCATAGAGTCCTTGCCTGGCTTTGGTATCATGGAAATCCTGGCCACATAAAATGAATTTGGAAGTGTTCTCTCCTCTTTAGTGTTTTAGAAAAGTTTGAGAAGGATTGGCATTAATTCTTCTTTAAATGTTTGGTAAAATCCACCCATGAAGTCATCTGGTCCTAGGCTTTTCTTTGTTGGGAGGTTTTGGTTAGTGATTTAATTTCATTACGATCATTAGTCTGTTCAGATTTTCTGTTTCTTCATAATTCAGTCTTAGTAGGTTTATGTTTCTAGGAATTTATTTGTTTCTTCTAGGTTATCCAATTTGTTCTCATATAATTGTTTTAAGTAGTCAATTATTATCTGTTGTATTTCTGTGGTACCGGTTGTAATGTCTCCTTTATCATTTATAAATTTCTTTGAGTCCTCTCTCCTTTTTTCAGTTTGTCTATCTAATCATTTGTGTATTTTATTTTTGCCAGTTTTGTTAATCTTTTCTGTTGTTTTACTGTTCTCTGTTTTGTTCATTTCTGCTCTGATCTTTATTATTTCCTTCCTTCTGCTAACTTTGGGCTTAGTTTGTTCTTATTTTTCTAGTTATTTGAGGTATGTTAGGTTGTTTATTTGAGATCTTTCTTTTTTTCTTGATATATGTATTTATAGCTGTAAGTTTTCCTCTTAGAACTTCTTTTACTGCATCCCATAAGCTTTAGTATGTTGTGATTCCATTTTTGCTTTTGTATCAAGTTGTTTTAATTTGACTTATGATTTCTTCTTTAATCCATTGATTGTTCTGGAGTGTGTTGTTTAATTTCTCCATATTTGTGAATTTTCTAGTTTCATGCCATCAGTTTTAGAAAAGCTACTTGATATAATTTCTATCTTCTTGATTTTTTGAGACTTCTTTTATGGCCTAACATATGATCTGTCCTAGAAAGTGTTCTATGCATGCTTCAAAAGAACATGTATTCTGCTGCTGTTGAATGAAATGTTCTGTATATGTCTGTTATGTACATTGCATCAAAGTGTTATTCAAACCAGCTTATTCCCTTATTGATTCTCTATGTGGATAATCTATTTGTTGTTGAGTGGGGCTGGTGATTGTGCTCTTCAGTTGGGCAAGGTCACTGTCTTGGCTTCTCAGTCATTTGGGGCTGTAAACCATGCTCCATGGTGGGTCAGAGTCATTGACTGCACTGCTGGCCTGCCTAGGCAAGGCCACAGGCTGTTTATCAGTTGGGCAAGGCCATATACTGGGCTCTGCTGTTGGGTGGGGTTGTAGGCTGAGTTCCTTGGTGAGGTGGTACCATAGGCTGGTCTCCAAGGTTCTCAGGGTCACTGCTCAAGCTCCCTGGTATTGCAGTGACAGAGGCTGTGCTCACCAGTTGGGCAGATGTGTTCCGTGACTACTGGGCTACTTGTTTTTGTGACCAAGCTGTCCAGAGCATTGGGACTGGATGTTATGCTCAGCAGTTTGGTGGAACTGTGACTTTGTTCCCCTGACAGGATGGGCTATAGAATGCTCTCCACAGCAGGAACAACCCTGTAACCAATAATCCAAACCAGACTGAGCTGTCAGCTGAGCTCCCTGGCCAGACTGGGCCACAACTCTGCTCTCCAGATCTGCAGAGCTGCAGGTTGGGCTTTCTGCTCAGGTACCTCTGCAAGCAGGAACATGGTCTGCTGAGACCTGCATGCCCATTGCTGTAGGCACCACTCATTCTGTCTCTGTCTGATCCCTAGTGGTTGAGCTGTACAGATACCCCCAGTGGAGTCTGTGAGGTAAGACCTGAATGTGCTTCCTGCGAAGCATCTTCCAACTCTGGAAAAGCTAAATGTCCACCTTGGGTTCTCTTTTTACCACTGAAGAAACTACAAGCCCAGGAGGGTGCTCTTGGTGTGGTGATGTGCTGGCCTGGGGAGTGGTTAATGTGTTTAAAATGAAACTGCTGCTTTTACCATTCTAAGGCAGTGCTTAGCCTCTGTTGTCTAGGGGAGTGCTTATGCATCCCTTGGTGGGTTCTGGGATCTTCAAAGTGGTGTCTTGGGTATGGGTGCTTGCTGGGTGGCCCTCTTGTGAGGTGGACTGAAGTTAGGTCAATCTGCGTCACTATTGTGACGACGTAACTCCAAAGTGATTTGTTTTAATGCAAGCTGGACCATGTCTCATCCCGTTTTATAGCATTCAAAGGCTTCTTAAGATTTTTAGGATAAAGTTTGACTCTGAATGACTGGTTTCCTACTTCCTTTCTGCTTACCTACTACTATCTCCCTCTTTATCCTAGAATTAATTGAAGTGTGATGGTTGATACATCACATTATAATTACCTTGTTAATTTAGACCTACTAAATAAAGATTTTTATATGTGAGATCTGGTAATCTTGTTTAAGCAAGCTTCTTGGTTGATTCTCTTAAAAACTAAAATTAGAAAACCACTACACAATCCCCTATTGGCCTGGCCTTTCTGTTCCTCAAATATGTTCATTTATTTCCTATTTTAGGGTCTTTAACTGTGCGGCTTCCTCAGTCTGGAAGTTGAATTTTTCTTCCAAGATAATTTCTAATTATGCTCGGCTTCCAGTTTACACATTACTTTCTTAGGAGTGTCTTCCGTTAGGTTCATAGGCTAAATCATATCTTGTTATATATCCTCTTCATTTTCTGTAATTTTCTTGTGCAGCACTTAGAACATTCATAATTAAATAGTTACTTATGAATTTATATTTCCATCCCATCCACCCAGCCTGGAGGCTGCAAGTTTTATTTCCTTTCTTCCATGGGGTTACTATGCTTTATCATTTTGGGTTAGGTGTCCTGTTTTTCACTCACATTGCTGCTGGTGACCACCTTAATCCTTGCTCTTATCATACTGTGCTACAATTTTCTCTCTCCTTGTCTCTGACCCATATAAGTGTGTGATATAGGACAGAGATACAGGATTTCTTGAGGGAAGAGACCAACCACCTTTTAAACTGTGTTACCATGCAGTCTGAGTAACTGGAAAATAGTAAGGCCATTAATAAATACTTGATAATGGATAAATGAATGACCATTGTATTGTGTGTTTTTTTTATGTTTTAGGGAAGAGATTGTGATTTCAGTAATTCCAAATGTGTAAAGTACTGAAGGCTCTTAGTATTCTTCTGAATTAAAAAAATTAATTGTCCATTCTTTTTACTCAGAGTTATCACTAAGATTTCATTAATATTATATCTATTTTAAAGTATGTTGTCATGAACATTCTGTAGACTAGAAGAAAACACAGGAGAAAGATTCTGTGACCTTGGTTAAGCAGGGATTTCTTAGATACAATATGAAAAGCACAATCTGTAACAAAGGAAAAATAGATTGATAAATTGGATTGTGTTGAAATGAAGACTTTTGTTCTATCTATGACACTGTTAAGAGAATTAAAAAAAACACAGACTACAGATTGGGAAAAATATTGGAAATCACATATCTCATCAAAGATTTGTATCCAGTTTACATATGGACTCTCAAAAGGCAGTAATATGAAAACTATCAACCCAATTCTTAAAAAATGAGCAAAAGATTTACACAGACACTTCATCAAATAAAATATAGGACTGGCAAGTAAGCACATGAAACTATCATTAACATCATTAGTCGTGAAGAAAATGCAAATTAAAAACCATGAATGTGATACCACAGCACATCTATTAGAATTGCTAAAACAAACACACAAAATAACTGAACCTTCCAAGTGCTGACAAGGGTGTGGAGCAACTGAAACTGCCATACGTTGCCTGTAGGAATTCATAATGGTGCAGCCGCTTTTCAGAACTATTTGGCAATTTTTTTCTAAAGGTATGTAGACACGTCGTACAACCCAGTGATCCTACTCTTAGGCATTTATTTCAGCTAAATGAAATCTTATGTTCACACAAAAATATGTATGTTAATATTCATAGAAGAAATCACTGAAAACTGGAATCCATGCACCCTGAGATACATCCAAACAATGAAATTCTACTCAGCAATAAAGAGAGTGAGCTCCTGGTACCACAACAACATGGGCAGATCTCAACTGCATTTTTCTATGTGAAGGACACCAGACTTGGAGGGCCATATACTACCTGATTCCATTGATATGACACTCTGGAAAACCTAAAACTATAGGGATGGAAAACAGACCAGTAGTTGCCAGGGACTGAGGGTGTGAGAGGGGTTGATTACCAAGGGGCAGGAGGAAACTTGGGGAGATGACTGAACTATTATACATTTTGGTTGTGATCGTGGTTCCCTGGCTGTCTGTTTGTCAAAACTCACAAAGTGGTACACAAAAGATGAATTTTACTCCATGTAAATTAAACCTTATTACAGAAATGGAAAGAAACCTCAGTGGCAGATTTTTTTCTTTGTTTCTGAATAATTTATGCTTTCAAAATCCATGTGTTATAACCATTTGCTTCCTCTGTTCTGAATACAAGCAATGTCAGCCTGTATGTAGCATGCCTGTTTAAGAAGGAAAGTAGGACAAATTACAGATTTAAGTAGCCCTAACTGTTATCTAAAAGTAGAACTCATTAGAAGCTATTTGACTAATAGCAGCTTGACAAAAATCTAGATTCACGCTAGAGTATTACATTGCTGAGTGGCTAGATTCCAGGTAAAGTGATTGATCGCCATACTGAGGAACACATGTTTTACTGGTCTACCTATAAATTACTCTTACCTCCAGGGCTACAGTAATAGGTTTTCATTTCAGAACATTTTCCTCCATTTAAAATTCCATAATTTTTTCAATCTAATCTTTTGCCCATTTCTATCTTGTTCATTTGTGGAAATAATTTCAATTTTGTCTTATTCTGTAGAAAACTACCATCAAGTAGAAGTGCCAAAAATGCTGGTGGTGACTGTTCTGAATGACTGATTTCTGAGAGAACAAAAAAGAATGTGGAGGTCTTTCTCGGCACATTCTCATTTCAGGGGGAAAGGTCACCAATTCGGATAAATCATATTTCAGGTCTCTATCAGTGGTCATGAGGGTCCAGTCTTACTCAGTTATTGAAAAAGTCTCTCTTCCATTTTAGAGTAAGGGACGAAAATTCTTACAGAGAGATATGACCTTCAACATTTGAGATGAATTCATTTAAATGCATACATATGCTATTTATTAAACTAAGAGACACTGTGCCTTCAAAAAGACAGTTTCTTTCTTCATTTCTATTTCCTACAAAATTTCTACCAATGTACATGTGCAACAACCTTTAGCTGATCGAAGGAAGAAGAGTGTTTCTTTGAAACTGACAAACATGCAGTCTCTTCTGGTGATCTGATTGTCTCCACCAGGCCATTGGCCGCCGATGGTGGCTTTTTTGTCAGAAGCTCTGCTTCCTTCAGTAGTTTCCACAACCCCAGTCCTCCTCTTTTTCATCTTGTTATCACAGACTCCCCACTCTCTCCCTCTGTGCTCTGACACATCCTTCTTCATAGACACTTCAAGCAATTTCCTTTACGCAGATCTTGATTTGTTATCAGAAATCAATATTTTGAAGAATTTTCTTCCCCCATGGAGTACTATCATTTCAAAATCAAAATGTTTTTCAATTGCTTGAAAGCTCGCAGAAATATTCTGTGCATGAGCTGACAGGAAACTGTAATCATACTGTCAAGCAGTTGCTCTGACTGCGGCACGTGAGACTGTTCGATCACATGTATCAGCATGTGAAGATAACGGCTGCGCGGCGAACCGCATGCTGAAGGCTTGGTGGGACGAGTGGAGCCCGTCGCTATAAACGGCCGCCTAGCGTAGACAGTGGTGCCACCTCAGCATTCCTCCGTTTGCGTTAGGAACCCTTTATGATCAATAAAGTGTCTCCATTTAACCACTTGGAAAGCATTCTGAACATTCCCGGCAAAGCCTGTTCTGTCAATTAATTTGTGCTAATCTGCAAGCCAGGGTTAAACAACTAATGGTTTCGAATGGTTAATATTGGTCCATCTTTCTCATAGATCTGATAGCACTAATATTTTCATTTCACATGAGTGACTCCACAGCCAGGGAATAAATGCTTTTCTGCTAAAATGGATAAAATCCTCTATTTGGTAGCCAGCTTTCTTGGGTGTCGAGAGCTCTATTGCCAACCTCTTCTCTCCTGGTTTTTGCCCTGATTGCTGCAAGACCCTTCACGTTCTTTATCACCCTCATCTCCCCGCACGGCGGCTTGCAGCCTCCACCGCAGGCTCCCGAGAATATCCATTATTCAGCGCCTCAGTGCGCAGGGGCTTCCTCCACGTCTAATCACTCAGTGTCTGCGGTGTCTTCTTCCCCAGGGGCAGGAGAAGACTGTGGCGCTTGAGGTCAGCATGTGCTGGCTTCACTCTTTTATCCATCTTGGCAGTCAGATATTTTAAGGTGCCGTATTTATTATTCAGTCGCAAGTCCAGGGTGATTTTTGTGACTGATGTTGTGGTATACTTGGTATTTACTAAATAAATACATATTTTATGATGCACATTATTTGTTAAGTTAAACGTTATTCTACTCAAGTGTATCTTTTGGTACAGTCTTTTTCTTTCTTTCTCTTTCCTTTTTTTTTGTTTTCACTTTGCTTTATGAATCTAATCCTGCACATTGGGCCCAATATTCCAAAGATGTTCTCTTGGAAGGGTTTGTCACTTTGGAATGCTCCGTGAACACGTTCTGGCCCTTTGGCTACCACTTTATAATTGCCTATTTCAATATCCACCTGAGAGTCGATGCAGCTCCCTGGAGCATTCAACTTTTAGGAAGCAGCTAGACTCAGAGAGGCAAGTTTTAAAGCAAATCCTGCAGATCTCAGAGTAGTTTTGGATTTGGGCTCTCTCTCTCTCTCTTTTTTTTTTTTTTTTTTTTGAGCATGGGCTTTGAGTAATCTCAGCAATTGAAAGAGAAATAAACCCAAGAAACCCCTAAGGCTCGTGATTTGAGTGGATTCCCTCCAGTCACCTCCACTCATAACTTTCCCCTCCATGTTCCACCCAACACTCCTGGAGCCTCAAGGCAACACAGGCAGCTTTGGGGAGCAGGTGATAATCTCAGTATCTCTTTTCATGTTAAAAAGAAAACATAAGTGGGGAGGGTATAGCTCAAGTGGCAGAGTGCATGCTTAGCATGTACAAGGTCCTGGGTTCAATTCTCAGTACCTCCTCTACAAATAAACAAATAAATAAATAAACTTAATTACCTTCTCCCCCACCTCAAAAATAAGAGAAAGTCAGTGAGGGGCTTAATTGCTCTTTTAGGATAAGATCTAAAATAGTATATAAAATGGCACATGATACCTGTCCAGCACAGGTTTGTGGATTTCAAATACTTATAGGGCAGAAGAAGGTTACCTCTCAGCTTCAATTATTTGTTATATAAGAAAAATGCATTATTTAACAGCTGTTAGGTAAGCAGTAGCCTGTGATGTTATTAGAGGACATCAAATGAACCGAAGAGTCAAGCTGGTATTTCATTTTTGTTTCTCTACCTCCTTCAACACACCCAGTAAAAAAGAGCATACTGGGACTCCTGCTTCTTGAGTTGGGTCGCAAGAAGTCTTGCAACCGTTTTATGAGTCCCAGGTGAATAACAGGCGCCCATTTAATATTTGATTTCTACCTAGAACTGGAGTATAAACGGAGGCCCTTGGCCATCATGCTGGGCCCTCTGATGCAGGAGTCTACAGCTGGGGCCCTGCTGTGGGACAGTCTATGGAAGTACTGAAAATCGCCACCAACGCCGTCAGTTTCCTTGTATTGTCTGTTTTGTGTATTCTGGGGTATTTTGTCTTTACCTACCTGATGTCCAAGGTCTTCAAGGCAATATTTACAGTGCTTTTGCAATCTTTATAATACTTGGCACAGAGCTGCATACACAGCAATAATTATGATATAATAATAATTTTACTATTTTATAACTGCATAATGATTTAGATCACATAAAACTCCTTGGATTGCAAACCTGTGAGATAAATATTAGATACAGGTGCAAAGCAACTATATTTAAGAACAAATGATGTGTGACTTAGAAAATGCACCCCTGCAATTCAAGTTCATTGTTTCCAAGAAGCCTGTTGAGCCTTTTCCTACCTCAGCTCGGCTTTTTCACCTTCCTCTCAGTTTAGTAGCCATTCATCTCTAGTCCTTATGTTACTGTCCAAAAAGGAAAACACCCCAGTCCTTGTCTTACCCGAAAGACAAGATGACAGACAGGAGACAGAGTGCGTTGTGTAGTACAAGATTTTAAAGGATTTATTTATGAAAAGATTGGGAGGTGGGCTGATCCAAGAGAGGAAAAGCGGTGGTCTTTGTTTTGCCCCTTTCTCTTGTATCCTCCATTAGAGGTGGTCTTTGGTTGATTGACAGTCCTTGGCCCTGGAATGCCTAGTCACGTTTGGCCCCTTTTGTGCGTGTCCTTACCCACGGTGTACACAGAAAAACCCACTGGGGGCCTACGCTGCAATGTTAATTATACTACGATGAGCATTGGGTCATGTCTGGTTAAGTTTTTTTCGCTAACGTGCAGTTGCAGCTGTTGGGTTCTAACTGGTTTCTTGCTGGCGCTCATTTAGAAGGAGTAAAGTCCCTTTGTGCTGGAGGCGGGCATAATGCCATCTTCCGGACCCTCCTCCCTCTCCTCCACCTATCTGCCCGGTTCCCCCACTTATCTAACTACCTAACACTTCTGTGCTCCCTCAACAACTGTTCATATATCTGTCTTTAGCAATTCTCACATTCTGTTTATATTATTGCTCTTTGTGCATGTATCTTAGCTCCCCTTCTGGAATGTGAGATGTTAGGGCAGAAAAAGTCTCACTCTCCTTTGCAGTATCCTGTACATGGCATGAAGAATTACTCCTTGCAGGCACTCAGTGAATGTTTGGATTGAAATCTGGAAAACAGCTAATGCTACATCTTTTCAATAAACACACTTTGGGGATGAATGTAAGTATAACACAAATAAATTGTCTTTTACACGCTATAGACCCTGAGACCATAGCCTCAAAAATGCAATATTGTGTACCTACAGGTACCGTCATACAAATAATGCCTTTGCTAAAAAGTAATACTAAAATTTAAAACTGGCTTATTTCATTACACATCCAATATCTTTACCTTCTTTGACCAAAGCTCTAGTCATTATATTAACTTGATAAAACAGCTGATTAATATAAAAACAATATTTTAAAAAATTATCAGTTAAAAATGGTAAAGGGTTCCCCCCTCAAATTGTGGTTTAATAAATATTAGGATTGTGCTAACAATCAATGTATCAGTTTTTATCAGTGCATTTGTTCTTTGGGAAAAGTTATTTATGATTAAAGAAAGGAATGGGGTAATGGATATCAAACTTCAAAACTTCATCAATTTGCTCCTGCAGTAATACTGTGTCGGCAGCTTTTAACTTCAACAACAAATTAGGTGATTTCTTGTCCCTTATGAAAAGACTTTTTTGCATGACACTGTATAATTCCCTTCTACCTTTCCACCCACTCATTATATTTTTAAAGTGTTGTTTAAAATACTTTAATAGTACCTCCCAGGTGATGACTGAACACTGGCTATCTTTTTCAATATACCAATTGATGTGATGGAGTCACATAGCCACCAGTAGGGGATTATAAGGTAGAAGTGGGGATGCAAATGATATCTGTGGGGACTCTAAGTGCTGACATGTCATTTGTGTTGAATGATTCACATCCCAACGGGGGTCTTGAAGTTCTGGGAACTGCAGCGTCTTATATTCTCCGTCCCCTGAACGCCACTTCACGCGCCCCAAACCTTCATATACTTTTCCTATCTTTCTGCCGGAAAGGCCCACAGCCCTCTTGAAGCAATGAGCCTTCTAGGCCTTTACAACTGATTTTTCTTTGGGGCAAAGAATGAAAACATGTTGAACAATTAAAAACGACGACCTGTCTCCGTAAGCTAGGAGGTAGCACGGAATAGCCATGCCATTAATTTTGCTTTTAAATTATTGGTAGTACGATGTAAACCTGATAATATATAACAAAAGCTACCTAATTATAAAAAAAATTTCTTACTCTGTTTCTAGTCTTTGGAAAGTCTGGTCAAAGTTTGCTGTCAAATATGCTGACTATAAACACTGATGAATTTGGATAACTGTTTTTACTGTAATTCTTAACTCTCTTACCATTTTGTCCTATTCCTTCCAACCTCAAAGGCAATGATCCATTCTCTGGTTTATCCTCTGTGACCTCTTAGCACAGTATTACCTTAATTTTTAATTTTCCTTAAAATTTTCCAAGCTCTTTCTCATCTCAGGGCCCTTAAATGTCCTCTTCCCTTTTAGTCTAGAATGTTCTTCTATTTTTATTCCTGTTCTCTCCTTTCCCTCCTCCTCTTCTATGTACTTTTTTGGTGGGGGGTTGGTATATTATTCTATTCTCAAATTCTAACTGAAATGTTATGTATTCTAGGACTTGAGGAGTATTAACAAGTTAAGAGACCAGGGGACATTTAATAGTGATAACACGCACATTAGTATATTCACTAGGATTTGGGGTGAACAAAACTGAGCAAAAAAGATGTTTGGACCTACACCGCCCGCTGTCTGCTTGAGAGTCCCTCTTCCCTCCCAGGTCCAGAGGGCTCTTTCTCTCTTCCTGACCTTCCGTTTCTTGCTGTTTCCAGCAACTGCTTTGATCATCTCAGCTTTCTCCCATCCCTCTGAGAGAAACCCAGCCACTCTGGTGTGTAAATTTTGATGGAAACAGAATAGCAATGGGAGAGTCTGTAGAATACATGTGTATAATGGGGCTTAAATTATTTTTCTTGTTTTCTTTCTCTAAGGCAGGCTTGCTTATTCCCCAAGGCCTGATGGATGATGTATAATCAGTACAATCTCCTATGCTTCTTAAAGAGAATCGGTGTCTGCCACCGTCTTCCATATTAGTTATTCTAGGATTCTGCTACGGACTGAATGCTTGTGTCCCCACAAAGCTCGTAAGTTGAAGCCCTAACCTCTAATGTCATGGTATTTGGAGGTGAGGCCTTTGGAAAGCAGTTGGGTTAAATGAAATCATAAGATCATGATGGAATTAATGCCGTAAAAGAAGAAGAGACATGTGATCGCGCTCTCTGCTTGCACACACCGAGGAAAACCCCTGAGAATACATAACCAGAAAGAGGACCCTTTTTAAGAGCCTGACATGCGTGGCACCCTGATCTCGGACTTCTAGCCTCCAGAACATGAGAAATAAATACATGTCGTTTAAGCCCCCAGCTACGGTTTTTCATCATAGCATCCAGAAGTAACACAGACTCCCAGAGACCATGGATCATGGGCAGGATAAGATCCAATCAAAGGGCTAAGGTTTGTGAAATGGAGCTTGAAGAGATTCCCTGAGGCAGTGATGCACATTTTGGAAAGGCTTGGGGAGACGCAGGAGGATAGGAAAGCAGTGAGTTTTGTAGGCTGGTGGGTGTGGGCAGGGCTGGGTCCTGGGGCTAATAAGCCAGAGGGAGGACTCCAAAATGGTGCTTGACAGCACCAGTGTCCTCATGATAGAAGGAGCTCCCCAGAATGGCTGCCACCAGTGTCCATGTCTCCAGGGTGATTGCCAGTTGCCTCATGCTTCTTTGGGAGACTCTTTAGGATCAGCAGGTGGGTCTGACCCAGGCTCCTTTTGAATTGCTGCTTCTGCCCTGGGTCCCAGATGATGTGAGATTTTATGTGCTCCCTCTAAGAGTGGAGACCCTATTTCCCACAGCCCTCTGGGACTTCTGAAATAAGTCTCACTGCCTTCAAAGTCAAATGTCATGGGGGCTCATCTTTGCAGTGCAGGACCCCAGGGCCACAGAGCCCAATGTGGGGCTTGGACCCCTTACTCCTTGGGGAATCTCTGCAATTGTAATTATTCTGTTTGTAGGTCACCCCCCCAGGGGTGTGGGTCTTGATTCTACCATAACTCCA
Organism: Camelus ferus; assembly: GCF_009834535.1. Classification (NCBI taxonomy): domain Eukaryota; kingdom Metazoa; phylum Chordata; class Mammalia; order Artiodactyla; family Camelidae; genus Camelus; species Camelus ferus. The sequence goes on along the minus strand of NC_045704.1, from coordinate 75,745,757 downwards.
CCCCTCCTACCCATCTCGTTGTGGTTCCTCCTTTATATCTTTAAGTTGTGGAAGATCTTTCCTGGTAGCTTCCCATCTTTTTCATGGATAATTGTTCCACAAATAGTTGTAATTTTGGTGTGCCCATGAGAGGAGGCGATCTTAGGGTCTTTCTACTTTGCCATCTTGGGACGTCCATGGGTCTTTTTTCAATTATGCTGATTTTTAGGACTATAGGAATGCTACAGTTATAGAAATCAATATATTGCAAATGACTACATATGACTATCAAGAAAAATTTTAATGTGATATTCTCAAAATTTAATTGTGAAAGTGATTAAAAGTAATAATTTATTACTTTCTATTTTGCATAACACATGTTTAATTCTCCATGTTTTTAGAAAATATGTCCTTAAATTGTTCTAAGAATGCAGATAATATAACCTTTTTTTGAAAACATTTTTTTGAAAGTTTCATAAGCCTATGGTCCCTTTAACTACTTTCTACTTAGATGATTTTTACATACATGTGTATTCCCATCCTAATGGACAAACTTCTGATTAAACCTGGGAGGCTGTCATACTCCCAAGATAAATCCAATAGTGCAAAAATATCAAGCCCTCATTAGCAATATAATGAGAAGTTCCTCAAATAGGCATTGGAGAGTCCCTATAATTCTTTCTTCCCTCACTTTAAATATCTTTTATGCATGGAATAGTCGCAGGTGAATCAATGATCATAAGCAAATTCTTTGGGATCTTACCTCAAAACATTTTGATTGTTTTTCTCAAAAAAAGTTTTAAGCTTTCAAGAATGTTTTACTTATCCATTGCTGCATAATAAGTTACTCTATAACTTCCTGGCTTAAAACAACAAACCTTCATTATCTCACAATTTCTATAGGTCAGAAATCTAGGTGTGGCTTAGCTGGGTCCTCTGACTCAAGGTCATGTCAAGGTCAGTCATGAGCTTGACTGAAGTCATGCTTTTGGACAGAGCTATCCTCTGTAGGCTTGACAGGGCCAAGACTCACTTCTAAATCTTCTCCTGTGATTGTTGGAAGGATTCGGTTCCTTATGGGCTGCTGGACTAAGGCCTTAGTTCCTCCCTGGCTCCTGGCCAGAAGACTCCCTCAGTTCACTGCCACATGAACCCTCCACGGTGCAGCAGCACCTCATGGCCCCTGGCATCCCTGAGAGGGGTGAGAGAGCCAGAGAGCATCCAAGAAGGAAGCCATGGTCTTTCTTGAACCTAATGCACAAATTGACTTCCCATCACATTTGTTGTTAAGATATCCCATAAGACAAGTCCCTAGACGCAGCCCACACTGAGGGGAGAGTCACACATGAGAACATAAGTACCGAGAGGAAGGGGTCACTCAAAGCTGTTTCAGAGGCTGCCTACAGCAAAGAGTATTTCACAGACCTGCTTCACCAGCAGCCCTCCTCTGCGCTAAGTTGACAGCAACACTTTCTTTCTAGTTGCACAATCAAAAGCTTCAGAGTCATCCTTGAACTGTCCTTTTGCCTCATCTGCGATTCCGATCTGTGAGGAAGGCCTGTCAGCTCTACTTCAGAAATGAACGCAGAGTTTTTATCACTTCTCGTGCCTCCACTACATCACCCTGGCCCTAGACCCCACCACCTTGTGCCCGCATCACTGAAGGAGCTTCCTCAGAGGTGTTTCAGCTTTTGTCCTCATCTGCCATAAATCTGCTCTCTACACCACAGCCAGAGGGACCCTGGTAAAACAGAAATCAATCATGTCACTCTATTCAGAATCTCCCTTGGCTTTCCATTTCGCTCAGAGTAGTCACGATGGACGCACAGCTCTCCATGAGTTGGCTCTTCATTCTTTGCTGCTCCCTCCCATCTTGTGCTTCACTCCAAGAGCTCCCAGGCAGACTCTGGCCCCGGGGCCTTTTCTGTGGCTGTCCCATCTGTCTGGAAGGCTCTTCCCTTAAATATCTGCTTGGCTAACTTTTTCTACTACTTCATTCAAACAGCTACTCTTAAACCTTCTTGAGAAGGCCTGCCCTGATCATTCTGTGTCCTGTTACAACCTGTCCTCCTCACCCCCAGCCCCTCACCTGAGCTACTTTCTCTACGCCACAGCACAGACGTACCGTCTCTTGTGAACTGAGCTGTGTTCCTCCACAGAGAGTCACATGTTGAAGTTCTAACTCTCTTTCCCTCAGAATGTGACATTATTTGAAAATAGGATTATTGCAGGTATAATTGGTTAAGATGAGGTCACACTGGAATAGGGTGAGCCTCTAATTAAACAGGCATCCTTATAAATAGGGAGAACACAGACACACACAGGAAGAATGCCGTGCAATGATGAAGGCAGAGGTCAGGCTGATGTGACTTTGAACCAAGGAATGCCAAAGACTGCCGGCAAACCACCAGAAGCTAGAGGAGAGGCACGGAATAGATTCTCCCTTACAGCCCCTAGAAGGGCTGGCCTGCACCATGATCTCAGACTTCCAGCCTTCAGAGCTATGAGATGATACATTTTTGTTGTTGATGCCACCTAGTTTGCTGTACCTTGCTATGGTATCCCTAGCAAACTAACATACCATCTTTTAATATCTTAGGTAATTTAATTTTTATTATTTATATGGTTTACTGTCTGTCTTGCCTTGTTGGAATGTAATCATCTCCAGGGCAGGGATCTTTGCATATTTTGGTCACTAACAAATATCTGTGCCTGGCATGTAGTGGGGTATAGATAAATAATTATTGAATGAGTGACCAGGAAACAAATTTGCTCTGTGAAATTATTTATACTGTATTAGGTTATACTCAAAGAACGAATTACAAAGTTCTGTAATGTCCAAGTACAGAATGCCTCACTCAATTGTAGACTTTTTGTTTTAACAGTCTGCTCTGAAACTGCTCATACAACACAGGGGGTCCACGTTGCAAAGGAAAGAGAAAATGGACCACTTTTTGACGAATGCAGTTAGTAGATACATTTGTTGGTTACAGAGATCACATCAATCCAGAATATTGTTAAATTAAAGAAGTTCCATTACAGATTGACCAGAACTTCGACAATAGTGCTAGTGAGAATCTCTAAAAAATGCTTTGAGGAACTTTCTTTGTTCTATAAAATAGCAAAAGAGCTTACAGGAAATGAAATGTTTAAATTGATAAGTGAATTCTTTGATACACACCAGATGTTAGGAAAACCTACATAAATTTGTGTGTCCTGACAGTGAGGGAACAATGACAGAAAGTTGTAAAGGCTTTTGCAGGCGGCTCACATTGTAAACCTTAAGGTTCAAGAAATACATTATTTTCTTCACAGTGAGGCTTTCCGATGTAGACGTTTGCTGTAGGTCAGAATTCCACATGTTATCAAAATGTGGATCTAATAAAAACTAAGCTGCTCCATCCTGTCTGCTTTCAGCTTTATGTAAAGAAATGGGATCAGACACCACTCTCTGCTGTTTCATAGTGAACTGTGTTGCTCATCTAAGGGAGGACTTTTGTCAAAAATTTATAAGCTGTAAGAATCAAAAACATTTTCTTCTGAATGATTCTCATGTTAGCTATTTTGAAGCATAGCTGTTGGCTTGCTAAATTTTACTGAGCTTCTAAATGAACTTATTGGAAACAGTAAGAATTCCATAAAACTATTAACATGTATGGAGTTTATAGATCAAATGAAAATGAAATCTTGAAAACATGGAGTGAAAAACATTTTACCAATAGTATTTAGTTGATATTATAATGCTAATCTTAATGCAGAATCGTTAAAATTCGGTAGAGCAACATTTGACTGTATGTAAGGAAAAGCCTCACATTATTTTGAAATACTTGACATAAAAAGCTGTATTAGATTTGAAATCCAAATACTTTATTGCAAGATTTTTCAAAATTACACTTGTCAATGAATGGTCAAATAAAGAGCTGTTGGATGTCATGACATACAGGTTAAAGATAGGAAATGGTCTAAATTCTGGCAATGGTGAGAATTTTATCCACCAGTCAGGAAACTATTAATAATCTGCTGATATTTGCTACCTTTACTTGTGTGAAATAAGTTTCTCATTTAAGGTTAAGTAAAGAAAATAGAAGAGGTCATTGATCTTGTTTACTTATTTCTACATAGAAAAGAACTCTGAAACTTTGTGGCTTAAAGCAATAATTTATTATTGCTCACAGTCTGTAGATTGACTGAACACGGTACAGTTTGGCTTTGGATTTTTCATATGGTGACATCAGTTATCCACTGGGTCTACAGTCATTTGAAATGTGACTAAGCCAGGCGTCCAAGCTAGTTGGCAACTGATGTTGGCTGTTAGCTGATGACCCCACTGGAGTTCACCTGAATGCCTACATTTGGCCTCTCCATGCAGTTTAGATCTTTTCCTCGTGGCAGCTTGGTTCTGAAGTGGTCATCTCCAAAATAAACTTCAATAGTCCCCACTGGAAGTGCCAAAGCTTCTTATAAGACTTAGTTTCAGAAGTTCGATAGTGTTACTCAAGCTGCATTTTATTGGTTAAACGAGTTACCAGGAAAGTTCAAAATTCAAAGGAAGGGGAGCTAGATTCTGCTTCCTGGTGCGAGAGGTAGTATGCATACACTGCGAGGAAAGGAACCCATGGACACCACCTTGGAGATGCTCTTCCCACATAAAGTTTTGATGAGAAATTGAATGTAATCACTTAAAGAATAAAATATGAATTAAAATATGCCCATTAAAGAAAATTTAAGTTAATAATTAATAATAAAAATATTTCATTTAAAAATAGGATATACTTCATGAATAGGATTAATGAGTGTCTTTCTCATAAGATAGACTCAATAAATGTTGGCTATTATTGGATGTTGAGTTTTCAGTATTGGACTTGTGGTTACAGCTGTCAGAATAGCAATGATAACATCTAACATTTATACGATAATTAATGGATTCCAGGCACCATTCCAAGTGCTTTGCAAATATTAACTTACTTAAGGTTTTACAATTACCCATGAGATAAGTATTATTACTAGTTCCATGACAGAACTGAGACACAGAAAGTTTAAGTACTTTGCCCAAAATTACACAGCAAGTGCTTGACAGAGCAAGTATATAACGCAGACTCTGATTTCAGAGACAAGGCTCTTAAACAGTATTCTATACTATGCAGATTATACTTAGTGAGAAAAAAATATAGAAGCATCAATGGCAGAAAAAATCAAATCACAGATTGTTCAATTTCATGCTCACTTATCCTATAATGTACTTGGTGAATAATATTGTGTTTCCATTTAACTGGTAACACCCAGAACCCAGGTCTTAGTTCTTAACGCCATTCTTCAGTGAAGGAAATCAGGGGTTCTTGGAGAAATGGCTGAATCTAGGGCTGGGATAGGATATATACAAGGTAAGCCTGGAACATTTTGTGGTGCCAGGAAGTAAGGAAATGCTCTAAAACAAAAAAGAAGTAACACTGGGGCTCTTCAAAAGGACACAGGAACCAACATGAAAGAGCTCTCAGGAGCCAAATTGGAACCAAGCTGAGCAACGAAATAAATAAATTAGTGTAATTCAAAGCATATAATAACTATTCACAAGTCCATCCTGATATAAATAAATGGAGAAGAGACAAATCATTCTTAGAAAAAAAATCCAAATAATATATGTAACTTCTCCTCCTCTAGGAGGTGCAGCTTAACCTTCTACATCTGCAGGGTGGGCTGGATTTAATGACTCATTTCCAAAAAGCAGAATCTGGAAAGGGAAAAATAGTAATTTTACAGTGATGAAACCTGACAGACACCACCTTAAGCAAGAAATCAAGGTTACCTTCATTAGTGAGCAATTGTGTTGACATCATGTATTCCCTGACATGATGTGATGAGAAGGGCACTAATCATGAGAAAACATCAAAAAAAAAAAAAAAAAAATTCCAAATTGAGGGATGCCTTATGGGATGTGGAACCAGTAGTCTTCAAAGTGTCAAGACCATGAAAAACAAGGAAAGACTACGAAGCTATCACAAATCAGAGGAGACCAAGGAGACAAGAGGTCTAAATGTGACACATTGAGTTGCATCACGGAACAGAAAAGGATGCTAGTGCAAACACTCATGGAATCTGAAGAAAATATGTGCTTTGGTTAATTTTTAGTTTAAGTTAAAATTTCGTAGTTTTAAAAAATGCACTATAGTTATATAAAATGTTAATATTAAGGGAAGCTGGGTGAAGGATAAACTGGAATTCTCTATATTATCTCTGAAACTAGTATGTAAATCTTAAAGTATTCCCCTTAAATTTTTAAGAAATAATAATGAAGCATAGCCTGTCTGTTTATACAGTATATTCCCTAATTAAAGTCTATGCACAAACATACAAACAAAAAGGAAAACAGGCTAGAAGAAAATCTATCATCAAATATTAACTGTGGTTATCTCTGGGTTTTAAGATTAATTTTTTCTCCTCTTAATATTTGTCTATATTTTTAATTGCCTATAATAAGCATATTTTACTTTCATAGTTAAAAATGTGAAAAAAGGAAAAGCAATGTAGTGTAAATACAGTGTTTGAACAGCATTTGTTAGAGTTCTCAGTGTTAACTGATGCGAATGAGAATGTTGACTAACTTCTTCAAGTACTTAAGAACAAGTACAGTGGGAGCTGGGACACTAGTCGGGTGACGCACCTGGAGGGTGTAGAGTTGCTTTCTGTTTTCTAATCCTTCATCACTTTTGAGAAAGTAGAGTCAGTGCTATTGAAGCTGTCTTCCCATTCTTAAAACAAAAATAATCAGCCTTGCAAATTGTTGAGTTTCTTTGAACCTCATTTGCCTCATTTGGTGCTAAATTAAGAAAACCAACTACAGGGTAGAACTGGAATGAAGTCTATGAGTACTTTGTAAAGAATTACACAAACGTTACAGATTATTACTAGCAGTGGTATTAATACAGAGGTAACAGTAGTAACAGTGGTTGCAATTTGCTGCTATTATTGTTCAGTGTTGTTCAGTGCGATGTAGTATCCTGTGTTGGATCCTGGAATGGAAAAAAATCATGAATAGAACTATCAAGTGCCCACGTTGCAAATAATGGTTCCTCCACAAATTCACTTCTTTCATCTTACTTTGGCTGCTCTCAGTTCTTGAAGTAACATACAGGACTGAAGCAATGCTGGAAAACCCACCTGCTAAACTGTTTCACCTTTTGTAAAATGGCTTTCCCATCTACCCTAAGAAACATTGGCCAGTCTTTCTTTTGTGCCTTCACTGTCTCATGGTTATGTCTATTAGAGCTCTCAGTACACTACCAGATACTTATCTACATGTCTGTTTGTGTCAGTATTCTGGGCTTTCTGAGGACAGGGCCTTGTCTTAGCCACCCTTGTGTGCTCTGCAGCTCCCAGGATAACTTTCTTCTTCTCAGCATATATCAAGTATACAAAAATATTTACTATATTGAATTATTAGTATATTATGCAGACAGATTTAGAATTATGTTTTTCAAGGCCCCTGGAAAACAACCAGAATTTAGATGGTAACATCATATTCCAAGAAAGTGATAATACATTTCAGAAGAGCTATTTGAGTTGTGAAATGCCTCTTGTTGGCATCATAAAAAATACATGCAAAGTTATTTTTTAATGTGCAGCGAAGTGCTGGTGAAAATAAGGGATGGGACCTGCAGGTTTTTTTAAAACTTGCAGGTGACTGGTCAAGCTCACGTTCTGTGCTATCAGCTGTAAGGGGCCATGACGTCCTCAGGAAGTGATGGAGATGGGCTTAAGTAATGAAGATTATTTTAGGCTTTACTGCTTGCCAGACACTCTGTGAAGCCTTTTGTCTCACGTTGTTTGAAATTTCACATACTTGAATGAGACAAGTATTATTACCCCCATCTTTTAGATAAAGAAATAGGTTAAGACATTTCACACTTGTTCAAGGTCACACAGAGGTAAGGTCAGTCTGACCTCTGTATCCTAAACAAGGATGTCTTTGCATAGTATCAGTTTCTTATATAGACCATGTGTACTAGTCTGCTTGGGCTCCAGAACAAAATATCATAGATTGGGTGCTTTAAGCAATAGAAATTAATTATTTTTTCTGTAGTTCTGGAGGCTGGGAAGTTCAAGATTAAGATGCTGGCCAATTTGGTTCTTGATGAGGGCTCTCCTCCTGGCTTGTAGATGCCACCTTCTCTCTGTGTCCTTACGTGGTGCAGAGACATCAAGTTCTCTGGTGTCTCTTCTTACTAGGGCGCTAGTCCTGTTATGGGCATCACAACCTCATGACCTCATCAATCCTAGTTACCTACTGAAGGACACACCTCCAAAGGCCATCATGTTGAGGGTTAGAGCTTCAATCTATGAATTTTGAGGGACACAAACATTCAGTCTATAACACCATGATAATAAATTCAAAGTATTAGCATTTTGTCTTGAGATGTTTAGTCTAGAGTTTTGTGTAGGTACTTTTAAAGGGTATAGCCTTTCAAAGGGCATCTTCTGTTTTGTAGTATCAGATAGAACTGCTTTAATCAGGGGGGGAAAAAAAGATCCCTAACATGATAGTAAAATATGAGGGCTTTTGTGAATTGAGTTAAAAATCAGACAAAGAAAAACGTTTATAAAGTCACGTTTAATTTTTTTTTAATTCTTCTAGAAGTAGAGGTTTATACCAACCTGTAGCTGCTTTCAGTAGTCAATCTGTATTCATCCTTGCTGATTGCCTTTCTGTCTCTTAGGAGTTCCCGGCTCCACTCTACCTGGTGAACGCGCTCCTTTAATGAGAATTTGTTGAGTGTTGTGCTTGACAAGCACAGCAATTGACCACTTTCATGTATTTTCTGTGATTAAGTAATTCATTCCCATTGGTAGATCTCTTTGTGTCCCTGTATGGAGATGCAGAATAAAGAAAAATAAAGGAACTGACATGACTGCTTTAACCCTTGACTGGAGACTCCTCGTTGGAATTTTGTTTTCTTCCTTATGCATAAAGCTTCTGAGTAAATCTGTGGGCTGGAAATTAAATTCTGAATGCTGTGTTACCACTTAAAGACAGATTTACTCCAGAGGCTTAGAGAGAGAGAGAGACAGGGACAGAGAAAAAGAGGGAGTGAGAGAATGAAAAAGAGCAATGACAGGAAACGCCTTCCTCCTGACTGTGTGAAGGAAGGAAGGAAGGAGAGGCTATAGAGAATTCCCTTGCCTGTGCGCCTAGACTCCTCTGCAAATTGACTTCCATGTTTCAAAGTAAGCTTAAAGTGACAAACATATTGGAGGAAAGAATCTCAAATATATCTTTTATTCCTTCTCTAATGACCCACAAATGAAACTTCTGTTTAAACATCTTAAATGTATTCTTGCTTTTTTGTGTGTGTCCTTTGAGAAGAAATCTTGTTGTCTCTCCATTTATAATTTGCTGAACTTTAGTTATTATAATTCCACAGGACCAGGCAAAATGACTCAAACTCAGAATGAGTTTGGGGCGATTTGATGCAGATTTTGTTCATTTTTCAACAATCAAATCAGTGTGCTATGTTCACTGCTTGGGAAGCAGTTTTACTGAAGCATCATTCAGGGAAGGAACATTGCCAAATCTTTTTTAAAATGACTGTTGTCTTAATTAAATCTTACAGCCCAAATTTCTACTCTCCCAGCCACACAACAAAAGAATTCTATAACGTCCAGTTGAAAAATAACCAAATCAAATCCCAGGCTGTAGCTTACACATTTTAAATGGAAGGATTCCAGAAATAACAGAAAATAACAGGGTTATTTTATTGAGGATAAACAAATTATAAAAAAATAAGCACTTAAATAACTGGTTCAAACTCAAACAATATTTGAGCCAGACGAAGCTGCTTCCACGCAAGACCTTAAGAGGCACGCATGCTCCAGTCTGGTTCCAAATATTTGCCCAAACATTACATTTACCTTAAGCAATTAACCAAGGGTGGATGAGAAAAATAAAAGAATGAAACTGCTTGCACGTTCATTGACCAAAATACAAACTCCTCACGTACTTGGGTCCTCTCTTATGGCTTAATTTTTTGGTTGTTTGCACTGTGTTTACTCTCAGCGTTCTTGATTACTTTTTGTTTTTTCTTTCTTTCTTCTACTAGTGTTCTTAGATGTCTTGGTTCAATTCCCTATCAAGGAAAAGAAACACAGGGCTGCCATACTTTCCTTTGACTTAGAGCCCCAGGAATCTGGTTGGGAATTCTGCCTGAAACTCATTGCATTGCTGCTGAGTGAATAATAGTTTTGAACATGTGTTCCACATGGTGGGTTTTATGGAATAGATGGAGTTAACTAAAAGAGACTCTAATACTTTGAATTTAATACAAAAAAGAACTCTTTATTAAAACAAAGAAACATTAACCAGGACTCCTAAGTGTTATCTTTAAAAGATGATACAAAGAGATGAAGATTTTGAAGAAAACAAACATCTAGGTGCGATTAGATACCTTTTTCATTATCTGTAATTGCTACCTACTTACTCCAAACCCAATCTTATTAGACTCTGATGAGAATGTTACTTCAAAGCTCACCAATTTCTCTTAACGTAGGGGTAAAACAAAACTTTCTGGATCATGGAAATGTGCACAGGGACCAGAAGGAGCTTCCATCAACTTGCTTGATTTTGTTTCCTGTTGTAACTTTCCTCTTTCACTAAGGCCTCCACTTGCGTCTCCAGGACTCTCCATCAGCCATGTAGCTAGGACTTTCTTTAAAATCAAAGAAGGAAGAAATTATAGTCATAGTGACCTGAAGTTCTTTGATTATCACCTTCCAGTGTTTGTCAAATGGTACCTGTTCTTTACGGCACTTTTCTCAATGCCAAATTTATTGCAAAACTGTAAGGCAAAAGTCTGTAAGAAAAAAAATCACACTTAGATTTTTTTGAGAAAAAAAGTTTTCATACTGTTTCAAGTTTTGAAATTTATTAGCAATTAATGTCCAAAAGATTATAGAAAATATCAGAAGGTATAAATTAAGTGCTAATTTTAATATAGCTTATTCTCAGTAATTTAGAGACAACGTTATCGTTGGATTATGAATCCACCAGTTAGTTGTCTCAGCTTTTTAAGTCTGGTTTCTACTACAAATTTCATTGCTTCACAGCAAAAGCCAAGGAGATACGTAGGAAAGAGAAACCGTTGCTGCTGTGCTTGGGGATCAGTGAAGAGCAAAATAAGGAACAATCACATGAAAATGCCAAATTTCTTTCCTAGGTGATTACTTAATTTGAGATTGTAAATTCCTGGTTATATTTGTTATGTCGTGGGGAGGGTATAGCTCAAGTGGCAGAGCGCAGGCCTAGCATGCACGAGGTCCTGGGTTCAATCCCCAGTACCTCCTCTAAAAATAAATAAATGAATAAATCTAATTACCTCCCCCCTCAGAAAACAAACAAAAAAACAAAAAACAATAAAAAATTAACACAGATAGAAATTCAGAGCTTTTCTAAACGACCTTTCTCTTACTTTGTTTTCCCTCACTTGGATAGCAATTTTTTTTCTGTCCAACATGTTGCAAATATTGTTCCTAATTTTTTTTTTTATCTTTGTCTAGGGTATCATTGTCTAAACAAAAATGTTTAATTTCTGCTTGGTCAAATATATCCACCTCATTTCTTAGATGGTCTGAATTTTCCATTTTGGTTAAGAAGTTTTCTTGACTCCAAGTTATCTACATATCTATTTTTCCCTGTGTACTTTGTTTTATATTTAATCTCTTAATCCATCTGGAATTTATTTTTGTATCTTTTCAGTGTGAAGCACCAGTTCAACTTTATTTTCTGCCAGATGGATAGCCAATTATGCCAACATCATTCATTAAATAAACTATATTTCTGCTGATTAATTTAAAATTACCTTTGTTAAATAGTGGATCTCCACGTATGCTGTGAATTATTTCTGTACTATTTTATTCCGTGATTTATTTTTTCTGCCCATGATGATGCTATTGAATTACAGAGAATTTATACTAATATTTAATATCAGATAGTATATATGCTCTCTTATTACACTGTTTCTTTACAATTTCCTGTCATTCTGCCCCATTAACTTTAAGAGAATTTTATCTGCCCTCCTCATCTCTTAAAAAAATTTTTTTTGATATTGGAATTGAAGGTATATATTAATTTGGAGGAAATTCACATTTTAGTGATATTAAGTTTTTCCATTCAAGATGATATCTTTTCATTTTTTTTTGTGCTCAGTTTTGTAACTTTTAATAAGAAGGCTTTGTATGATGTTCTTCACATAAATCTTGATTTTTTTGTTTAAATTAATGCCTTGGTATTTGACTTTTTTTTTTTTTTTTTTTTACTATTGTGAATGAATTATTTTGTCCCATTCCAATTTAAAATAGTTTTAGTAGTATAGAAAAAGTTACTGATTTTTGTATTATGTCTTGTATTTATCCTCCTTACCAATCTTTCTGCTAAGTCTTAGTAGCTCTGTTACTGGAGTATTTTGTTTCTGTTTTTGCTTTTTTATGTTTGTATGTTTGAGGGTCTAGGATGGGAAATTAGCATTGCTATAAAATGAATGTGTAGAAAAATAGTTAGCAGATATTATAGCTAGTTAATTGATATTTGTAAAAGTGAAAAAAAATTAAGTCCTTTATTCCCCATTTAAAATATAAAGCATCAGGCTTGACATCACATCACAGAGTTTCTTCCATGCTGATACAAAGTTACCTCAGGATATGACACAGAAAATTAAAAGGGAACTCTACCTCTTTTTGATCCTGAGAGGATTATGGGTTGAAGTAACTGAAAGATTAGAGTGAAGTTGGAGAGATACTGGATGAAATCTATGGGTCCATAAGATCTTGTTTGTCAGCCTTGAAATCCTAGATGGGGGGGTGCGACGCTTGCCCTATTCCCAGTTAGTGATCTGCAGAGATCACGAGGCAGAATAAGCCTATGCCAGTGTGGGAACTTGGTCCACCATAGGGAGGCTCTATTCTGTATGTGAGAACTTCCCTTGGGTCCTTGTGTGGCATGGACACAGATTTGAGTACCAGTAATTATGCCATAAAGCCATGGAGGAAACCAGATGTCATCAGAGCAGAATTTTTGGTGGTGCAGGGTTTGGGAGGGGAGGAGCAGCTGAATCAGGTGCCAGATGGAGTATTATGGGGACTGAGAATGGTCTTCAGCATCACTGTGAGCCCAGCAAAGGTTTAGTCAGCAGAGAGGGGCCATGAAGAAGAGTTAATAGAAGAACTAGAAGAAATAGAAGATGGGAGGGAGAGAAAGAGATCAGAAAAATTATAAGAAAGCATTTTTCTCAATATTAAAAACTTAAAAAAAAAAAAAAGAAATGAAATACTTGGAATTTTTACCAATACAGTTATGAGGAACAAAAGATCTCTGAGAAATCTCTGCAATTCCCTATTGTGAATTCTACATAAACCTGAGCTCTGAAAGAAAAACCACGTGAATCCAACTGCGTCATGACTCAAGAGAACTGTATTAATATCAGCAGCCTGAACTTTTGTTAAGGAGTCGATGACTCAGGGGTGAGGTGTGATGGGGTAGGAATGACATTTTAAAAAATTATTAGCCTTATAGAACTATTTCACTTTTTAAGCTAGCTATGTATCTAAAACAATTATAGAAAGAGCATTGAATGACATAACAGAATAATTTTACTTTAGAAGAAAAAAATTGCTTTGGATCGGCATGCTTAACTGCCACCTTCACCGCCACCTTCTTCCAAGATCCCCTCCCTCTGCATTGCAGAGGAGAATCTGGGGACTACGTTTCCCAGCAGCCCCTCCCTATATAGATCCAGGATGCAGTCTGCTAATGAGAGGCCTTCATGCAGGAACTGAAATGCTGAAGAAAAGTAGAAGCCATCCTTTCTCAGAAAAAGTTGCAGCCAAATGCCTGGGCAGAAAGCTGACATAAAGTATAGAACAGCTTACAGGGATCTTAACAATCATCTACCACAGTGTGCAGACTGAGGGCGTTAGTGGGAGCCCTCGAGGTTGGCAGCCATTTCCAGGTGAGCTCTTATATCCACGAGCTTCCATGCTTACAAGCCAAGATAGTCTCAGATGCCTTCCTTGACCTTTGCCTGAGCTTTGCAGTGGTTCTCTAAGATTCCAGTTCCCCATATTAAAACCCTCTGTACTTAGAACGCACAGACTTAGCCTGGCTTCTTTTTCATGATGAAACCTAACAGATACAATCACTTTTAGAAAATTATTTGTTCCTTGCTCATTACATCTACTTTGTCATAAATAACATCACAGCGGTGACAATTGTACTGGTTCCTAGAATTAATGACACTGAGTAGGGAATGGTGGGTAAGAGTGTAATCTGTGGAAAAAGCAAGGTTCCCAGGGTTCAATAACCCATCTCAGCAATGTTCAGGCAATGCCATCTTGGGAAGATTCTTAACCCAGTGAGCTTCATTTCCTCCACCTGCAAAATGGGGATAATAATTGTACCTTTCTTAGAAGGTTACATGAGAATTAAAAGTCATTACAGGAAAGTTTTTATACAAATCTTTGGCACAAACTAAACTTTCAGTTAGTGTTAACTATCAACATTGTTATTTATTCTTTAAAATTTCTCTGATATATCTTAAAGGCTCCCATGGAGGCTAGTCACCTTCTTCATTTTGCTCCTATAGAGTCTTTTTGGCACTTACACCATTATTTCTGTTGCACCTGTTTATACATTTGTCTCCTCTTCTACTCTGTGAGTGCATGGAGGGGCAGGAGCTGAATCGGACTCACCTTTACGTCCCCAGTGCTAGCACGTGGCTGGGTACAGAATTGGCGCTCAAAAATATTTTTGTGAGTATGTGCCATAGAATACACAGTAATTTAAAAATCCTTCTGATATTGCCAGACTGTACTGAGATGACACAAATAAGCTGGTTTCCTTTTTTTCTCCTTGTCAAAGATACAGATTTCTCATTTTATATTTGAAAGGAATTTTTTTTTAACATTTTGACTTTGTGTATGCCATTTCTTTGTTATATTATGAAAAGCTGGGAAGAATAAGGGTGAGCTAGGAAAGAATTAAGAAGGAGACAGAAAAGAAGGTGGTTAGAAAACCAGGAGGTAGGGAGGAGAAGGAAGTCCAAGTATTACGTTCTCTCCAGGGAGAGTTTTCGCTTTATGCTCAGTTGAGCTGATGCATTATGTCAGTACACAATCCTGCAGAAGTTCAGCGGAGCCATATATTACTAGCAAATAAGAAATAACTATGCATCTCAATTGTAAAGACTATGAAAGGGAGATTTTACATCACTGATAGCATTCAAACTGGAGCCGAATGACCATGCATCAGTAATATTTTGGAAGATTCGGTCTAGATCCAATAGTTTCCACACTGTGCTCCTCAGTGGAGTTCCTTGTGGTCCACAGGAGCCACGGAGGAGGGGGCGCAGCCAAGGGTTTCTTCCTTCCTTTTGATTGCAACAGTTCTACTTTTATTAGTTTTATGTATTGAGGTTCCAAGTAAAGAAGTGAAAAAAGGCTTCCAGTGATTTAACAACATTTGAAAACTGCTCGTCTATATTTCATTGCTTCTCAAACTTGGCTGTGCACCAGAATCCTCTGGGGAGCATCATAAAAGTACTAATTTCTGAGTATTTTTCCATACCTATTAAATTGGAATCTGTGGGGCTGAGTTGTAATATCTGTGTTTTTACCAGGCTCCCAGGCAAGTTTTATTCAGCTGGCCTTTTGGAATTAATGACCTCCAAGTTTTTTTTTTCCAAATTTTAAGACTCTATAATTATTTTTAAGTTCAGTTAGAGTTATAGGTAGAAAAAAAATCACAGCCATAGACAGATTCTGCTTCCATATTTGTGGATTATCAGGAGGACTGGGTCATTAAGTGGACGTCTAACACTAACAGTAGCCTAAACTTGGTTCATGAGACACAAAAAAACTGGTTAGTTAAAACAAAATATTTATTTCTTGAGTAACTATAGAAATGCCTAAGCAGTAGGTAACCCTTATATGTACTATATTTAGAATAATGAAAAGGAAAAAAAGTACCTAAATAAGGGAGAAGGGAACAAACTTTTACAGAGAACTCACAGGGTCCCAACATGCTGTTAGATTTTAAACGATCTGAATGATACAAACCCTCATTTATGCCTCAGAACAACTATATGAGGTAAATGATATTATTATGTTCATTTTAGAGATAGGGAAACTGAGGTTAGGAAGGGTCAGGGATTTACCTAACGCCTCAAAGTTAACACACACTGATGTCAGTATTAGAATTTATATTTTCTCTCTTCAAAAATCAATGTTCTTCCAAACATACTTCCCTGACCCAGGGTAAGAAATTAGGAGTTGCAACTTTCTAGATGATTAATTTCAGGGGATGTAATGAATGTTGGAGACAGGCACAGAATCCATACTGTCTGTCTCTCTCTGTCACACACACACACAGAGTCACACTCACACTCCCCTACCTCTCACAGACATGAAAACCAGGAGAAAGAGGAACAAAGCAAAAAGGAGGTGAGTGAACCTACCAGCATCGATGTCTCTTTCATTTCAGCACCACAGATACCAAGAGGCTCGGAATTTCATCTGGGAAAGGGCAAGGGACTTGGGGTCAGAATCTCAGTCTCTGTACCGCTTGGGACTTCCCTTATGTCTGACGTGGGGTAATAACACCGTCACAGGGAATGACGGGGATTAAATGAGGCTTTGTGCAGCAATAGGGCGTCCTCAGTGACAAGGGATTCTGGATCCTGTAGAAAGGAACTGATGTGCTGCACTATCTCCTGCTGGGAGGAAACCAGTCTAATCAAGGCAGACCTGAGAGGCAGCAGATGACGCACGCAGTTTGCATGCCGAAGTCCGTACCGAGCGAGTATGGATGTATTCCATCATTCATTCATTCCGCGAGTACTCACTGAACCCCTTCTTCATCCACAGTCATTTTCTGGGCTGTGGGGAACACAGAAAGGGCCCCTGGTCTTAAGAAGCTTTCAATCTAACTGAGGAGAGATAAATAAATACAAGTAAAATTCAACTTAAGAAAATTTAAGATATGTACGAACTATTGAAAAAAGTAAGCTGACAGTGAGATCCAGACTGTTTGGGGTCCTGAGAATACATAGAGGAGGGTGGCCAGAGAAGGTTTCCCTGAGGAAATATCATTTGAACTGAGAACTGAAGAATACAAAGGAGTCATGCAAGGTGAAAGAGAAAAACACTCCAGGCAGAGAAGGTGCAATAGCCCCCTTTCCTTCCGTTTCAGTCCCTCCGCCCTGCCCCACCTCTAGCTCTCTGGAGGTGCGCAGCTCTGGTCGCCTGGTCCCAGAATCCTGGAACTTCCCCTCTTGTCCACGTGTTGCATCGTGGGTACTGGAATATCACTGGCCACTTAAAGCAACGGCCATGATGCTCTTATTTGTGTTCTGTTCTTTCTTTATTCAAAATAAGAATAAAGAAAGAACAGATAATTTTTCTAACTAGATAATACCCCTGCAGATTCTGAGGAATGTACATTTTTCATATTTTGGGGGGCATGGTACCTGAAAATTTATGTAGTAAGTAAAATTTCACATCTAATTGTGGTATCCTGTCAAGACTGGAGTATGGCTGTGCAAGGCTGGATAGAAAAAGGCCTTTAATGTTGGGGTAATTCATTTGACCCTAAGGGTCTTGGGAGTTCTGGGGTTCCACAGGAGTATATGCTAGTGACCTGCCAATTGTAAGAGCTACTAATAATTTCTGATTTTCACTTTGCGTCATCAAAGTCAGAATTTCCTGGAGGGGCATATATTCCGAGTTTTGTTTCAATGGCAGTTTTGTCAATAGTCAGCTGTTTGTTCATGGTGTGCTGCAGGGGTGGTCCGAGAGCCTGTCCTTATAAACATTCATCAATATCTTGAGTGAAGGAAAAGCAAATCAACTTCCTGTGTTCGCAGAGGGTTCCAAATGTGATGTGGAGAATGGCATCAGAGAACCACATTGCACTTACAATAACTATGAGAGGTTTATTTGGCAGTGAAAGTTAATAATGATCCGGGGTTTATTCTCTTATGTCCCCCTTAGAGTATCTAGTAGAAATGTAACAGTAGCAGTATGTATAATATTTATATATCAATATGAAATGCCTAGAAGTGAGTTCAAAATGAGAAGAACACAAAGAGCAAAGACTGGCCTCTCACCTACCTGCTCCCAGTCTCCCTCCTTGACCTGAATGGCAGGTTACCCTCCCCTCTGGAGGCCTGACGACAGGTGAATGGAGGCACGGCACAGTGTGGCTCTCATTTTTTATGTATTTGGGGGCAAGAATAGAGAGTAAGAAGATAACAGTAAGAAGGTGAGAGCAATATGACAGGGCTTCCTAGCAAGTGTTTCCAGTCTGGGGAAATTGCTTCCTTTTAAAGACACATCTGCATAAATAACACCTTCAACGGAGCTCTGAAAGGTTTTACGGGCCTAGGGGTTTTTAGGCTTATCTGTGGATTTCAGACATCTGTAGTTGCCGTGAAACACAGGGCTGAAGTGAAGCTCACCTTTACCATGTGATAAGCCATTTTGTTTGCATTTCATTTCTTTAAAATAAAATTCTCTTTGCTTTAATGAGCTTATTGCATTCATTCCTTTAACTCTAAGCTCCTCACTGTCATACTGGAAGAAGGAGCCATATAAATAATTAGAAATAAATATATTATTCTCTCCTCTCTTGAGCATAGACCATAGGGAACGAAAAAGACATAGGGATAAAAATAAAACCAGTATTTGTCTAGGCTGTTGAACAGCGCCTGTGATACATTTTTAGTTAGAGATTATTAATGAGGTAGCTCTAGCTCCATATTCAGTCACCATTTATTCACTCGTTGGTAATCATTAAACACTTAATAGTATCCCAGACATCCTAGCTGTTAACAGTGAGCAAGATAAACAGTTTCTTCTTAGAGTTTATAACTGAGTGATGGAGACAGAAAATTAAAGAAGCATCGCAAATGGAATATCAATGCTACGATGGAGAAGTACGTTTTCCTCTAACCAGGGTCGGGGTGGAGTCAAGGGGGGATCCCAGAAGAAGGATGTTCAACTTGGCCCTTGAAGGATGGGACGTAGTGAGCAGGAGAAAAGGAAGGGATGTAAGAGCGTGGAGTTATTTCAGTAAGTGCGAGGTTATACGTGTGTGTGTGTGTGTGTGTGTGTGTGTGTGTGCATGTGCACGTGTGTGCTTGGTTTATATACACTGCTGCGACTATTTCTGGGACTTCAGAAGCCACTGTTATTAAGAATTTTAGATTCGGCAAGGGCAACTTTGCTTGGGAAAATAGTTTATAGTCTTTGTTTTCTTGTTCTGGTGATTGTCCTCTGGGACAGTGGCTTTTTAAAAAATCTTGACCCACAGTAAGAAATACGTTTACTTCATGATTAAGTGCACATATATACGAAATAAATGTTTCCTAAAACAATGGCTACCTCATTGAAGTGTGAGGCACTCATACTTTCTAATCTTTTTCTTTTTTATTGTGATAAAAATACATGCCATGACAGTGTAGCGTTCTTAAGCGTGCAGTTCAGTAGCATCACGGACATTTATGTTCTTGGGAAACCACCACCACTCTCCACGTCTAGAACTTTCTTCATCTTCCCAGACTGAAACTTATTACCCGTTAAACACAGCTCTCCATTTTCCCACCATGCAGACCCTGGCAACCACTGTTCTACTTTCTGTCTCTATGCATTTGCCTGTCTAGTACCTCATATGAGTAGAATCCTGTAATATTCGTCCTTTTGTGCCTAGCTTATTTCAAATAGTGTATGTCTTCAGGGTTCATCCATGTTGTAGCTTGTGTGAGAATTTTCTTTCTTTTTAAGGTTGTCTCCAATTATATAAGTTAGTGTCCACATACTTTACATATACAAACTCATTTTTTTTCTATTCTATTCTAAAAAGGCAGGTTTATATCTACTAACTTTTTCTTGTCTTACCTGTGGATCAAAATTTACAGATCCCTGATCAATGGCATGTCCTGAAGTTAAGTCTGAGTTAACGTAAACACAAGACACAGATTCAGGGAGAACGTGGGATGAAGAAAAATAAAGGTACGCAAAGTGGAACCTGTTGGTATGTGTTCATATTGTATGCACTCTCCTTAGAGCTTGTGGGAGAGACATTACTATGTACTCATCAAGCCCACTTCCTTTTCTTCCTGGAAAACCACTAGCCTTCAGTCTCTAGGCCTTTTCTGTCCAGCTGTGACCCATGACTAGCTCTAACCAATGGGATGTGAGAGGAAGAGACAGGTGACAGCTCTAAACCGTGGTGGCTAAGAGCCTGTGTGCCTTTTCCAGTCTTTTGTTTGGCTTTTATCACTGGACCAAACACATAGGCTCCAGGGGAAGAATCTGAGGTCTTGGTGGACAATATTTCTCCTATACAGAAGAGGCCTGGAGACAGGTAACAGAATGTTCCTTAGAGCTATTACGTAGATGAGAAAAATGAGACTAGAGAGTGTAAATAACTGGCCCAAGCTCACACAGTTGCTAAGTGTTGGGGTCCAGTTTCAGACCCAGCTGGCTGGTTCCTGGGTCTTCAGTCTTCACCACTGGACTCTGCCGCTTGGCTCTGAGCAGCATTTAGCTCATTTAATTTTCACAGCAATTCCGTGAGATGTTGTCTCCATCACATAGGTGAAGAGATTGAATTTGAGGAAGGATACGCCTTTTCTAAGTTCCAGAATTCGCATCTGAGTCCAAGTTTGTAAGACTCCAGAGCTCTTTTTAATATGACATATTTTTTACAACATGGCATACGAAGTAGATCAAAGGTACATGCAATTCGGGAGAACAGAGGAAGCCACAGGAGTGGGAGTTACAGAGAAGCCAATTTGGGTTTAATGATGGAAGATTTTTCTAATGATTTGATCTGTCCAACGATGGAGTGCAGCTGCCTCATGAGGTGGTGACTCCCCATCACAGGATTGCAGCCCAGGCTGGATGAGTCTTTAAGACAGACGTTTTAAAGATGATGACTGTCGGTGCTATGTGTCATACTTGTGATCTCTAAAATACCTTTGAAGTCTGAAATTTGGTAATAGAGGCCTATTTGAATGTCGGAACTTGAGATTCTAGTGTGGCAAAGGCTGTGCTGCAGAGCCACATGGAAAGTGACAATTTATGGAACCTGAATGTGGCAGGTTAGACAGATTTAATAATTAGTGGTCCATAAACTCCATTATCCGCTTGATACTGTTAGAATTAGGTGCCAGGCTCAGGTGCGGACTTGATCGCTGCTGTAGACCTCTGTTCTAATTAGCAGGCATGAGAATCTGGTTGTGAACCTGGGATGTTGCTGAAGGCAAGGGAAACAATCTCAAAGAGACGTGACAGAAGAAGCACAGATGTAAATGTTTTATGGCCAGGGAGGCCATTTCCTTGCCCCGCCTCCATCTGGAGACTGGAAGTCCTGAGACACATCCACTCGGCTTCAAGGAGGCTGCCTGACCCTGACCAGCCGCTTCATCATTTAATGTATTCATTATGTCTGAGGTCGGCTTTAATTTTTCAGGTCCTCGTCTCGATGCCTGGGGATAAGTGCATAAAAAGCCTATCATCAAAACATTATGCCCTCAGCTCCACAAGTCTTCTGGTATCCTCTTCAGGAGTTCAGAAACACAGACAAAATGCAAGTCACATTTTACATCCAATGTGGGATAATTTCTTTCCTCTGCTTTACAGTAGGTGCCAAATCTGATTCCTGTGACAATTCATATTGTACAAAGTGAAAGGAAGCTTTCAGCCTGTTCTTTTTTCCTTCCTTCCATATGGCTGATTGATTCATCTCATACTACAAACTCTTTTTCTCACTAAAATGTGATCTCTGGTGCTTTAAATGAATATATCATTGCTTAAATGGTGCAGTGTGGCAGAGTGTTTCCATTTCAAAGCACAAGCTACAGTGCTGGAGAGAACTGGGAGTGAAATACAACCTTACTTATTAGCTACAAAACGTGGAGCAAATCCCTTAACTTCTCTGGGCCTCCGTTGCCTTAATGGCGAAATCAGGGTGAATCTGAAGCTGCAAATTCCTACCTTTATCCAAGAGTCTTTACATTTCTGGATTATTTTATGTGCCATCTTTTCATTTGGCAACCAGTATTCATTGCCCTACTTCCTCGTGCCAGGCACAGTGTTAGGCACCAGGGGAACAGCGGTGAGTGAGACAGCCTGATCTCTGCTGTTGTGGAACATGGAATGTGCTAGGAAGTATAAGTTAAATAGCCAGTTACCCAGTTTATTGCTTAATTACAACTGTGAATAGTACCTTGAAAGAAAAGAATGGGGGCTGGAAAGAGTGACTGATAAAAACTTAGGGGATGAAAAATGCTCCTCTAGCCTCTTTGGGTCTCTGGCTGGACCTAAAAATTAAACTGGCATAAAACAGATTAACAGGAGAAAGGCATACAAGTATTGTCGAATTTTTACATGTATATGGGAGTCTTGAGAAGAGAATGAAGATCGACAGAAATGACCAGAATGGGAAACATTTATACTTTTTAAACAAAGAAACTACACATTTGTGAAAAGTTGACAAGACAAAGGGGTTAGGGCTGGGGCAGCAAGTGGTGCAGAGGTAGTAGGGTGATAAGGGTGAGCTGAACGAGCTTTGTGCGATTTCTCAGCTCCGAGTTCCCTGTATTAAGAATGTTCTCCCTCTTCCTGGGACAGGGAGGGGGCCTTTCCCCAGGGAGTTTTATCTCCTGCTTTTCGGAAGAGAAAAGAGTGTCAGAACGTCCTTCTTGCACCTGCTGTTTCTTAAGTGTCTGATTGAAAATAAATGAATACGACCTCTTCTCGGGGACTGGAGAAGACTCGTCTGAGAAAATGACATTTAAACTAACTTCTCTCCTTCCATCCTTTCTTCCTTCCTTCCCATATGTATTACTTACTCAACAAGTATTTACTAAATGTTGATTGAACCCCAGGCTCTCTCATAGGTTTTAGGGAAATTTTGGGGAAAAAAAGGATGGACAGAATTCTCACAAAGAGTTTAAAATCTAATGATTTTTTTTTTCCAACTTCATTCTCAGTGCAAAATATGCTACTGGAGACTGAGGAGAATTTGTTATAAGACAATAAAATGAAGAAGGCACTTTGAGGTGAAAGTACTGGCACTCATTTTATAGGAGAGAAGAAAAACAGGAAAGAAATGTAAAGTAAGTTAGAGTAAAGCTTTGGCTGAGAGGAATATGGAGAAGAAAAATTTATGTGTTAAACTTGGTAATTTGTCTGGGGAACTTAGTTTGATGCCAGAATGAGTTCTGATGAGAATATTACTGAGAGCCGTTACTCAGCTCTCTGATTTGGTTGGGTGCTTATTCCTTCTAGAATAAATGGTGACATTGTTCACTAGCTTGTGGGCTCAGTGACAAAGCAGAGAAAGCTACCCTAATCTGTGAATTTTGCTGTCAAATTCAGATAACATTCTAATACCTACCTCAAAAATCAGGAATATTTATCCTCATTGTGGGCATTCTATTTCTTCCTAATGTTGAGGAAAATTCATGCTGTAGTTTGCTGGTTGCACTCCGTCAACACGTAACTGTGACCAGGGAATCCATACGTACAGATACAATGAACATTGACCTGCCGACCCCCATCAGATGGGTGTCATAGACAGGATGTTCAGTGTATCAGCAAGGTTGTCAGTTTTGCTGCTGAATCTCAAGTAGCCACCCTTCTCTCCATCACCACCTTTTCTAAGTCACAGTCACCTCCAGCCTGGAATAATGACAGCAGCTTCCCAGGTGGTCTGCATTCTGTTCATTCCGATACTCCCTCCACCCGCTTCACACTGCAGGCAGAATGACCTTTTCAAAAATGCAGATCTGATCAGGCCACTTCCTGCTTATCATCTTCATGATTATGACAGAATTTCTCTACGGCTATGACTGGTCTGACTCCTATCTACATCCTTAGCTTCATTGTGGATGAGGTTGTTCCTGACTTTTGGTACCCTAAACACAGTGACTCATTTTCAGGCTTCCTCTCACTGTAAGCCTTTGCACACACACACACCCTTATTTCCTCTTTCTAGAAAGACAGGGGGCCTATTCATGAGCCACCATTTCAACCCCTTGTGAGGCATCTGCCTGGCAAAATACCAACCTGAGGTCATTTGTTTTCTTGGTGCCAGAGAAAAATCATAGAGTGAGTTGGAATAGTTTAAGACCACAGAATCCATTTGCCATAAGAATGATTTCAAACCTTCATGATTATTTTCAAGCTGCCTTCTCATCACCCTGCCATGAACTCATAAAAAAATCTCCATTCTTACCCTACCAACAAAACAAAAGTTACCAGGATCAAGTTTTCAACCTTCTTTACCAACTTCCTGCCTCACTAGCCCCTTCACAGATTGCCTTTCCAAGCTTCCCTCACTTCTTCCCTCCTGAGTTGTCTGAGGATAACCCTGCTGCCTGTGTCACATCCTTCTCCTCCCGTCTCCTCAGAGACACCACTTTATCTGTTAGCCTATTTGATGATCGTCGTGGTGAAGAGTATGAGGCGTTACTGTGGTTTTGATTTGCGTTTCCCTGTTGGTTAGTGATGTTGAGCATCTTTTCATGTGCCTGTTGGCCATCTGTGTGTCTTCTTTGGAAAAATGTCTACTCAGGTCCTTTGCCCATTTTAATCAGATTGTTTTGTTGATGTTGAGTTCTATGGGTTCTTTGTATATTTTGAACATTAACCCCTTATAAAATGTATCATTTGCAAACATCTTCTCTCCATTTAGTTAGATGTATCATTTCTCTCAGCAATTTTTTCACTTTTAGCATAATGTTCTTATATATATTTAATTAAATTCAACCCTAGATATTATATGTTTCTGATGTCAATTTGACATTGACATATTTATATAGCACTTTTTAATTTCAATGTTTAATTATTCATTGCTAGTATAAAGAAATACAATTGATTTTTCTATAGTGATTTTGTATCTTCTGATCTTGCTAAATTCACTTTTAGTTCTAGTAGCTGTTTTGTAGATTCTTACGGTCTACAGAATGAGGAAATATAGTATGTTTGCTTAACATAGTACAGATGGCTCCTATTAATGTAAGTTATACTTCAATAAATTTGATTTTACAAAGAAAACTATGCCTATAATGCGATAAATACTACACTAAAGGTAATAAGGACTCTTCATCTAGTTCTGTGTGGATGAAAGGTTTTCCAGAAATCCTCTTCCTATTTGATAGCTGTAGGAAGAATCAGTTTGGATAGACAGAGAGAGAAGAGTGTTTCTGATAGAGAGACTATTATGAGCCTGACACATTTAGCCAGCCGGTGTTTCAGTTGATTTGGGGGATAGAATGTGAGGTGTGGATACTGAAATATGGAACTAGAAAAGATCAGATGATGAAAGGGCTCCTAGCAGGACCTTGAGAGTGAAAATCTCCTTATTGTTACCCTGGGCGCCTCTCTGGCCTCACTCTCATCCCTGCCATGCTTGTAAGCCATGCTATGGAGTTTTGGATTTTCCTTAAGAATCTTTTATTTTTTCACTGTGTACGGATAGGTTGAAAAGTAGATACTCTGCCCTGGGGGCAGAGGGACAGATTTGGATGTCTTCCCGTTTGAATCTTCCAAGGTACGCCTAGATCACGTGGTAGTGCCCCTGCTGGGAGAAAGGGAGGAATTACAAATACAGAAGGTCTCGAAGATGTCAAGCAGGGTACTGATCATTGGTTACCAGTCCCAGGGGAGGAATTTAACTACATGAAGGATAATAAAGATCATCACTATGCCAATTACCAGAAAAAGAAATCCAAAACCTTCTGCCCATTGTATCTTGGTATTGGAGTCACCAAGGAAAACCAAGGAAGACAGAAACAACACGTTACTAATGTAGAGAATAGTGGGCATCTGTCTGTGCCCCATGGTTGACAGGCCGTTCACAGGGCAGTCTGCCTACGTACACACCTCTCCTGCTGTAGTGGAAGGAACTCTGTCCCCTTTCCAAACAGGACAGATACAGCAGCGGGGTTGGCCAGTGCCAAACAGTACACACCTTTTAAGCATAACAAAAGAGCACTCATTGAATCAGAAACAGAGAAAGGTATCCTTACACAGGTGATAAGCTCGGCCCAGGCTGTGCTCTTTACCTCTTGGCACAAAGTATTCCAGGCTCAAGACCCTTTCTTACGCAGCTCAGTGGGAGCTGAAAGACTGCCTAGGAGACAGCCTTTTCCAACAGGAGAAAATTAGCCTTGAGGCTTTTACGAAGGCAGTCGAGGCTATGTGGCTAAATCTGCACCTCATGTTCTGTTTGAAGTGTGCCTTTGACTCCGAAGGCCTGGGAGGGATGGACCAGGGTGGGACTCGAGTGAGAGGAAGCTGGATGCTGGTTACTGGCTGTTGAGTACTTACTCCCATTGGTACAGGCGCGATCACATCCAGGTTTCCTTCTGTGTCAGTTCACTTACCTCCCAGCATTGGAAAGATGACAGAAGCCCTCCTATGGAATTCTGTCCCAGAATTTGGCTTTAGGGGCAAAGTATAGCAGCCCCGGAAAAAAGAAATTTTGAAGATAATCTCACTAAGTAAGGCATACCTTGTTATATTGCACTTCCCTTTATCATGCTTTTCAGATATTGACTTTTCTTACCCATTGAAGGTTTGTGGCGACCCTGCGTCCAGCAAGTCTAATGGTCCCACTTTTCCAATAGCATTTGCTCACTTTGTGTCTCTGAGTCACTCTCAGTCATCCTCACCATATTTCAGTATATTTTTGGTATATTACATTATTACTATATTTGTTATATTGATCTGTGACCAGTGATTTTTGATCTTACTATTATGACTCATTGATGGCTCAGATGATAGTTAGCATTTTTTAATGATAAAATATTTTTAATTAAGGTATGTACATTTTTTTTTAAAAGGCGTAACACTATTGCGCACTTAATAGACTGCGGTATAGTGTAAATATAGTTTGATATGCACTGGGAAACCAGAAAATCCGTGTGACTTTCTTTATTGTGATATTTGCTTTATTCCTGTGGTCTGGACCTGAATGCACAATATTTCTGAGGTATGCCTGTAAAGGTTTTCATGCTTCTTTTTCTATTTTATTTCTTTTTAATGTTCTCAGCAATTTTAATCATTTCTTATCACGTTGATCATCATTCAATTCCCCTAGTTTTCCAATACACTTCTTAAAATTTTCTTGCCTTAGTTGGTTAACCAAATAGTGCCTGGTTCTCGGGGAAACACCGCATCACTGAGATGATGTCTTGTGCAAAGCAGAGTAGAACCAGTTCCGCCCTTGTTCTAGACCTACTGTAGTCCCCTAGGCTTATATTAGTTTTTTTTTCCCTACGACTCAAAACGCACTTTATTCTAAATAGCAACTCTGTGGAGTAAGATAGATTTGAGGGAAGGAAGATACGGGCTGTTAACCATCTATAACGGAAACCAAGAAGACTCAAATGATCAACTGTAAAATACCTTTAGCTTATTTACCAGTCTCCAAAATATGTTATTAAAAAGCCTATTTGAATGGAAATATTTTTTAGATACATTTCATTCTTCATATTTAGTGACTTAGTTAAATGAAAACAAAGAGAAGCCAAACATGTAAGACAACATAGAAATTTAAGTACATGCTGTTAAACACTATCTCAGGGCTATCACTCAGCTGGAAACAAACGGAACGTTCCTTTCCTTCCTTCCTGTTTTGTTAATATAATAAAACCTAACTTTTTGATGCAAATTAGGAAAATTTCTTCAGTTAAGAAGTCCAGACTTGTTTCTTTGACTTACTTTCTTCTTTGACTTATTTCTTCTGCTGAATTTCAGTGGTTCATAAAAGTTATATTTCCAACTCATTTGCTTTTTTTTCCCTAGAAAATAACTTAGTAACAAAAGGAAAGTTATTAAGCTGGGAATAATGCCCCTGAAATCCGTGTGTTCTTTTACTTTAGTCTAAAAATGTGAGATACCCATTCATGACAAGCAGTGAGGAATATACAAACAGAAGGTCATTTGATGGCTTGTGTTATTTTACTTCTTTGAAAAATAAGCTTCCAGCAACAGTCTTTATATGTGAATTTCCTCGGAAGGATGTCTCTATCAACTTGATGAGGTTTTGAAAAAAAGGCCCCTATTATCAGGGTCTGTGTTTCCAGGGCTAGTCTGTCCTGATGGAGGACCCTCTTGAAGCCAGAAAATGAGGTTAATTACACACAGGAAAGTCAAACAGTCTAATGGTCAGGAAACCCCTAAAGAGTAAAAGATCATTCACTGGGTTTGGTCAAGATGAAATTTACCTTCAATTCAACTGGAAGTCAAAGTCTAGCATACCTTCAATTGTCCAATAACAGACAGATTATAATCAGTTTCTAGCTAGGCATTGAAGTAGCTTGCTATCATTTTAGGGGAAAAAAAATCTGCTTGATGGCTGCTCAAATTCTGGAAATAGTTTGAAATGTTAATCTTTAATGTATCATAAAACATTGGTGGTTTTGTTCTGGTAGACACGGATGACAGTCTTCAACTCCAGCTGATTGAAAGCTAAGTGATACAAGGGTATGCATGAACCTATTGAATGGGCAGACCATTCAAGGGCTTTCTGATTTTCTTAAAGTAACATCTTGACTACACTCTGTGGTAATGGCACTAATGATAAGGAAATTTTTGAAGGCAGCATCCCAGATTTCAAGCTTTACCCAAAGCTTCACGGTTCAAAAGTACATGGATACTGCCAGGCTTTGGGTCACTGTCATTTCTGTTCTTGCTCTCCTGTCATAATGACAGGATACTTGTCCAGATGGGAGACTAATTAGACATAAAAGTCTGCCCCATTTACAACAGTAAATTCTCTTTGCAATTGAGTGAAGACATTGACGCCACAGGCACTGGGGTGTGTGGGTGGGGGGTTGGATGGGGCGTAAGATCACACTTGAATTCCTCAGTATATTTAGACTAGAGCCAGGTCCTCCTTGGTGAGCTCCATGGAACCATTGCTTTGGACTTGGA
Organism: Camelus ferus; assembly: GCF_009834535.1. NCBI lineage: Eukaryota > Metazoa > Chordata > Mammalia > Artiodactyla > Camelidae > Camelus > Camelus ferus. The sequence goes on along the minus strand of NC_045704.1, from coordinate 75,716,792 downwards.
TGGTTATGTCCAATCTCTTAGCTTCCACTGAGCTGGGCACAGAGTTCTGGGCTTCTCTTGCTTTGACTGTTCTGCCAATTTCTGCCACATAGCCTTAGCTTCATCTTTTCATCTGCTGCACATATTCCAGGAGTCTCTCCTCCACCACATGTTTTCTTTCCAAAAAGGTGTTTCTTTTAATGGTTTAATTCAAGTGTGTCTCAACCTCTTCCAGAGATTTGACAGAGGTTCATTTTACTTGTTCCATGTCATCTCGATTTGCATGTCTAGTTCTCTAATATAGTTTTGCGATCAATCTTTATGTCTTTTAGTCTTCACGGGCCCTTTCTAATGGCTGAGAACCCTTGGAAGATTTCAGAACGGAGCTGGGGAGAGTCTTGCTCCAAGAGGAGGCACTTATTTTCTGACCAGTGAGTTCCTGTTCTTATTGGTAACTTGTTGGAGCTGTGTCTCCCTCTCGTTTTTCACTTCTCTGTGGGACTTTCTGCAGTTCCCCTGTATGTGCTTTGCCCTTTGTTTCTATGCCATAGCTAGATCTTTTCAACAGCACGCCTCTTCCTCCATAGAGCTAAAAATGTTCTGTCCCTGATAAGATGGGGGAAGAGCTTCACTCTTCCTATGGCTGAACGTGCGGGTTCTGGAGGTACGGAGGGGGTGGTTTCTGGGGTACAGCCCAGTCCTGTGTTAGCTCCCTGAGAGGCCATTTTGCACTGGCATATTGAGGGCTTCTTGTGAACTAAAATTCACGACAGTTTTCTTTATGAATTGCAGTTTAGCCCATTTTCTTTTGACCTATGTTTGGATACTTTATTAAAAAGTCTGAATAGAAGACTTGAAAATACCATTTATTAGATTTTAGTTTGATTGTAGAGATCATTTGAGTGATTAATTTTGTAACTCAATGCATGAGCTGTCCACTTCCCTAGCAATCACAGATTTGATGAACTTGATTGTGTGTTTTCTTTTAAGAATATTCATTGTGTGTCACCCACCTACTAAATATTATATCAGACACATCATGGAAACCCATTAAGATAAAATTCTTTAAAAATTTTTTGTTTGTTTTGTTTTTTGGCAGGTAGGTAATTACGTTTGTTTTTAATTCATTTATTTTAATGGAGGTACTGAGGATTGAACTGAGAACCTGGTGCATGCTAGGTATGCACTCTACCACTGACCTATGCCCTCCCCACAAATTCTTCTTTTTGAGTTGGTCATAGGCTGGTTGACTAAGTACCCAAATAATTACAATACAGTGCAATGTGACTGAAAATGATGATGCAGTTTTGCCTTGTTTTAGAACTTCCCAAATTAGGAATGACTTCTCTCTCTGGAGAAGAGCTCAATCTCATTCTTTACAAAAAAACAACACAAAGAAAACCATCACAAAAACCCTGGTTGTTTCAGGACACCAAATAAAAGGTTAATGTACTGTATACTCATTCTCTGTCTGAGACAGTGTTAAGCAACTTCAGATGTAAGCCATCAATTTGCAGACTCAGCCAGAGGGAAGGTTTTCTTTATATGTCTGAGCAGTTCCAGACTCTTCACTGGCAGAGTTCACCTGGAGGTGGAGAGGTGATACGGAAGTGTTTGTTCACAAGTTCAGCCAAGCTCTCTTGCATGACTGAATGACTTGTGAATAGGGGCAAAGATGTTCTAATTTTCTCTCTTCTGGGACATAAATAATAGACCATAATGATAACTCATCACATCCTCATAACAGCATTTGAATGAGCTTTAGTCAGGAAGTTCTTTCTTTGTTGACAAAATAGCAAACAGGATACTTTCTGAACAAAGGGAGCTTTTCTCAGTTTGCAAGTATTATCTGCAAAATGTATATAAAATTTATTTTGTGGACATGTGAAGGTTGATGTGCTTTTCTTAAACATAGTATATAACAGTCACATTTTATTAGGTTCATTTTTTTTTTCTTGAAAGAGGAAAAATATCATTAATTGCATAGTGAATGATAAGGTATTCTCAGATCCTTCAAAGGACATTTTATCGAGGATCTCCCAGATTAGGTATTTGAAATTCTACAAAAGTGCAGAAAAGGTAGTGACATGCTTCCTAATTTTTCACCCAATTTCTGAATTTCAAATAAGAATGAATTGATCAGACTTATGAAGAAAAAAAATGTGACATAAAATCATAAAATGCCTTTTGGTTTGACATAATTCCTAAACCCAAGTAGAGAATACTCGTGGAATCATGGATCTCTGATTTGAGTTAATTGTCTGAAGTGGATATTGAGAATAGAGTTGTAACTACTCAGTGTCTTCAGTCCGACTGACGACTGTTTTCTTTCTTTCTCTCTCTCCTTCTCTCTCGTTTTTTATGAGATGTATTAATAGTGGGTTTTCAGTTCAAGTGGTTGAGCAGTATTGACAATTTTCAATCTATTTTGAAATCAATGTTTTGAAAGATCACATTTTTAAGATAATTTAATTTCAAGATGCAGTGACTTCTCAGTTGCGTGTTTCCTTTATAGTAATACTCTTCTCCCGCCCCAGTTTCTGTTACTTAAGCTCAGCTCAGTTTTTAACCTTCCATTATCATCCCATCCACATATTTATGCAAACATATAAACATTTCATTGTAATACCATTTATACATATGCATATTGTATAATATACTATACTTATATACTATGCTATATATAGCATTTATTCTTTTGACTTTTTGTGTGTGTTTGGCTACTCTCTTACATAATTAATTAAACAAATAGATATTTGAGTATCTACAATATTCCTAGCATGATTTTAAGCTTCTGGGAGCACAGCAGTGAGCAGACCAGATATGTAGAGTATGCATTCTACTGGGATAGACAGAAAATAAATATGAATAAAATAGAAGATAATATCTGAGAAAAAGAAAAAAAAAATGGAAAAGGGGAATACAAAGGCGTGAGTTAAGGGTTAGTGATTTTGGATGGAGTGACCAGAAGGAACCTCATCAAGAAAATGATAATGGAGTGAAGCAATGATGGAAGTGAGGGAGACAGCCATGTGGATATCTGGAGGAAGAGCATTCTGAGCTAATGGGAGCAGCGTATACAAAGGCTCTGAGCTAAGAGTGCTCTTGGTGTGTCTGAGGAGCAGCAGGGTGGTGATTGTGGAGAATGAACGGGGGACTTGATTCTTAGGCATTTAGAAGTTCTCAGAGACATTGGCTTTTACTCTGATTGAGATGGAAAGATACTGGGGGGTTTAGGGATTGACATGATTGGGCTTGCATTTTAATAGGATACTGTTTCCACCTTGTTGAGAACAGAGTGTATGGAGGAAGAGTGGAAGCAGAGAAGCAAGTCAGAAAGCTCTTCTAATCATCCAAGTGGTGAAGGAGGGGAGAAGGGGTCTGCTTCTAGAAGGTAGAGTTCTACGTTACCTCACTACTACTTTCTCTGCCCCAGCCCTGGCATCAGACATCAGATTCTGGAAGCAGGATCTTTGGTTCCTTTCGATGGATCAGGGTAGATATCAAGACCTGGACACTATGTTCATTGATCCTGGGCCATTTCAGTGGATGGAAAATAGATACTTAACTACTTTTTAAAATTCCATTCATTCCTACTAAGATTTCTTATTCTAATTCCAACCACAGGGTTCTTGTTGCCTCCCCACATTCCCAATTTGTATTTTCTTTCTCCCACAGTGAGAGTTTGCATCCAAAAAATATCAGTATACTTACTATTGGCTTGAACTCATAATATACACAAAATAGTTTGAGAGTCACTGCACCTACACCACTAAAAGACAAATCTACTAAACTGAGCTGAAAATTTCTTCACAAGTCTCTGTCTCTGGACTGAGGGTATCTAACTGAAGTGCTATGTACAGATGTTACTTGGATTCATTTCTTTTTTCCCTACGTGGCTATATAATCCATTTGTTCTGCTGTTTAATTTATTTGTTTCTATTTGTATTCAATTTTAGTTTGTTCCGGTTCATTTTGATTTAATTTAATAATTTTAATATGTAAAATATTAGATTGTTTCCAACATCAAAATTATACATAGAGCTATTCTCAGCAAGGTGCTGCTTCCTACCACCTGATTCCCATACACCAATTAGCCAATTACATTAGTATTTAGTATATCATTCCTGGATTTCTTTTTGCAAAAATAAACAGATGTATGTATATGTGTCCCTCTACTTTTTCCTATCTAAGAGGGAATAAAGAGTACTTACATATTGTACACTGCATTTTTACTTAACCATATATACTGGAAATCATTCCACATTCGTTCATAGAAACCATCTTCTCTGTAGAGCTGTGAGCACGCCATTGGGTGGATAAGCCAGAGATCACTCAATTAATTTCTAGGTATGAGCATTTAGGTCGTTTCCAATATTTTGCAATAACAAAAAATGCCTCAGTATAAAAGCTTATGCATACGTATCTCCTTATTTTGGGGGATATAGTTATCAGAGTAAATTCCTAGAAGTAGGATTGCTGGACCAAAGGGTAAATGTAAACATAGCTTTGTAAAATACTGCCAAAATAGCTTCCAGGGGAGTTTTCTATTTTTCATTCCCACGAGCAATGTCTGAAAGTGCCTGTCTTCCCACAGCTGCTCAGACAGCATGTTGCTAAACTTCGAATTTTTGTAAACTTGATAGTATCTCAGGGTTGTATTAATTTGCATTTTTATTATTATAAGAGGAAAACTAACATTTTGACTTGAGCAATTAGGAGACAGGAGATTTCTATTAACTGCATTGTGGAATATTGTTTTTTAAAAAAAGAGTTTCGTAGTCATTATCTCAGTTTTGGACACATTAATTTTAAGTCCCCTATTGGACATGCAATTGAACTTGTTGAGTTGAGAGTTGATACATAAATGTAGAGTTTAGGGGGACGATATGGATTAGATACAATTTTATGATATAATTGTATGATATTTACATGCTTTTTAGACTTTAGATCACCAAAGGAATGCATTATTCAGAAAAGAAGTACAAAAGTTCAGCCCATGGCCTCTCTCACATTAAGAAATCGAGGAAATGACGAAGGAAGAGCCAGATCAGAAAATTGGGAAAGAATATTCAGAGAGGCAGACAAACACGGAAATCTGATGTCCTAGGAGCCACATGCAGAAAGTGTTTAAAGGTGGAGAGACATATGTTACAAACAGGTTAAATTATTTGAAAACTCACCATGGAATTTAGTAATCTGGAGGTCTTTAGTGACTTTGATAAGAGCAATTTTTGTGGGTGCTGGAGTGAAAGACTGACTGGATTGCTTCAAGAGATAATTGACAGGAAAAAAAATGTGCTGGAGACTGGTAGCATAGACTACTCTTTCAAAACTTTTTACTATGAATGAAGTATAGAAATGGGCAGCAAGTTAAGTATCTCAAGAATAGACACTATGTCTTTATGCTTTTAGGTATCTTCAGAGCACTTATTTCTATGAACATTTTTATAATACAAGTATACACTCTGGGTTGAAAATGTTTTCCAATGGGAATATCCCTTGTGATTTCCCAGAAAGAGTAAATGTGTTGGTTTTTTTTTTTTCAATAAGAAGTCCTTTATTCTTAATATTCAGAAAGATGCAAACACAATTAATTCCGGTCAGAGACTGAAACTTAGATATGTTGCCTCCTCATTAGGTTGACATGAATTCCTTATCGTTGGATTGATTTTTCAAACCATGCTATTTTTTGTTGTCAGTTATAGTTACAACAGAATATGAATGTTTTTAACTTACTCAGGGAAATGCTTTATAATTTTTGGAGAAGCGGTGTATCATACTTGAAAAAACACTGAACAAAAGGTCAGGGACATTCAGTTTCCTTGAATACACAGACCTATTGTTGACATACTCTCTCAACCAAATGACCATCATTTTCCTTCTTTGATTCATTACACATTACCATTATTTTACCAAACTTATTTGAAATGTTGATGTAAAATGCTCTCCCAAGTAGACATGCCTTACATTTTTCCATTCAGATTTTTATTTTGAACATAGCATTGTTTTATGCAATTACCATACAATACCATAACCCCCCCCCCCCCAAATTATCATCCATAGAGAGTATTTGTCTTTTGAAGATCTCACCAAAGTTACAGACAGGACTATGGAACTGACCTGCTACCATTATCTTTGGAGAAGGCCATCAAATCCCTCTAAATTAGACCTATGTAGGAGAGCAAAATTTGTCACTCCAAAAATCTGTCTCTTTGGCCTGTGGATTATCTCAAACTGAAAACAATCAATGCCCAAAAGACTCTGACCTTCTCCCATCTGCCTAAAAGAATATAGACAGAGGACCTGCTCCAGGAAGGCAGGCATCACCACAGACAACTGCAGTATGAACTGGGTATGCAGACAGGGAGGAACCCAGCTAAGTCTGCTGGTTAAAATTCCTCTGTGTCCCATTGTCTCCGCAGGGCTCAGCAAACATTTGTTTACCAAACACTTATTTGCCTTTTCATCTCCATGTGAATTGCCTTCCTCCACCTTCGAAGTCCCAAACCATTTTCCCAACATCCTCTTTTGTCTTTAGCTGAAGATCACATTTAAACTGAGGGTTTTGGCCTGTTTTGGCAGGTTATTCAGTTTTCCTGGGTCTCTTCCATGTGCACATGTTTTTAAACTTTTATATGTCTTCCTCTTGTTAATTTATCTCATGTCAATTTAATTTTTATACCAGACAAGGGGACCTAGAAGGGTAGAGGAAAATTTCTTCCTCCCTATCACCTCTTACTACTAATAAAATGCCTTTCAACTGAGGGTGTCAATGTACTTTACCGAGTAAATGGATACAGGAAAGTAATTTAAATTTTAGTGGAACCATATCTCAAGCAACTAAGCAAAGAAAATGCTCAATATTGGGGAAATTTTTAAGTTAGAAAGCATTGTACTGTGTTCATTTATTAATTTCACAAATATTTAAGAAATTTTGTTGTGTAATTTCTCCTTTGAAAATAAGTATTTCATTCAATTTACTTTTATCTTATTCATTATCAGTGGAGATAAAATCTTTGGCATATTTGACTATATTGGGTCTGTTTAGTGCCAACAGGATTTCCTACTTCTCTGTCTAAAGGCTGACTATCCACAGTAGAATCAGTAGTAAAGGTAAAATATCATGTATCTTCTTTGGTAAGTACTTGTTTATCTATCTATCTATCTATCTATCTATCTATCTATCTATCTATCATCTATCAAACTATTAGCAAGCCACATATATGAAAAGCACTAACAATTTAAAATAAGCCAGTCATTATTAAATGCTTACTCTATGCAAAGTACTTTGCTAAGTACTTTTATTCTTAAAATTCTTTAGAATTCTTTGCATTCTTTTATTTAACCCTTACAACAACCCTATGGAGTAGGTACCGGCATTAGTTCTTCTGTAAAGATGTGAAAACTGCTATCCAAAGAGCTTAAAAACTTGTTCAAGGTCAACATAACTAAAACTTGAACTTAGTGCTCTCTAACTCTGCAGCCCACATTCTCAACCCTGGGTTCGGAGAGACAGGTAAATTAGTTTCTTACTTTTGAGACAATTGTGGTCTAGAGCTATGAGAATCATGATGATAGTAAGGTCAGAAATTCTCTGTTGGTGAAGGCAAGAGAAAGAATTAGCATTTTCATGAACTGATTCACAGAGATTATTTTCAGCCCATTGAATACTTTTTTTTTTAATGGAATTACTACTGTGTGACAGGCACCTGCTAGGTACCAGAAAAATGGTGATAAATGGCCTGCCTCTAGGCAATCTGCCTTGAATCCAGTGTCGTATCTGTGACCATGGGACGTCAGTGGAGCTCATTTCCAGGCATTTTTGTCCTCTGGGGATTCTCTGTTTGGCCTTCTCCAGCCCCCAGTGGTTGGTTTACAAGGATGCATCATGGAGATGGGCTTAATTTCCCCCTCATTTTGACTAAATTTTAGGCAGGTTTCTTCCAGACTATAGACCCCTGACCTCCCTTTTTTTAGAGCACTTACTTTATAGAAAACTTGAGATTGTCAATTCTTTCTCTGCTCCTTTGAGATGTAAATCTTATACAACCCAAGAATGTTTTCCTCAAGGATCCTTGACCAACCTTCTTTTAAAGTCCTCCAGTACTTTTCTATTAGCTCATCTCAGTGCTGAAGAATCCTCTAGCCTTTTGTGTCAACAGAGTTGAGTTCATTCTCTCACCTCCATTGCAATGGTCTTTGAATAAAGTCTTCCTTGCCTGTTAAATCCATGTGGTACAACTTTTTTTTTTTTTTTTGACACATGTGCTGTGGGTATGGTAGAACCAGAAAAACCAGGATATAAAAGCAGTGATAAAGACAATCCGGAAGGAAGGAGTTCTCATTATATATGTGACTTGAGCCAGAAGCCATGGAATCCTGAACAAACCCCTTCTAGCAAAACGAATTTCTACTGCTGAAATAATATTAATTGAAACCATAGACTACTAGAGCTGAAAGGGACTCTTGATATTGTTAAGTCCAGTTTCTTCAGTTTACAATGAAGAAACAGGTCGCCTGCCCACATGATCAGAGCTGTATTGTAAAGCTGGTCTTCTAACAGTCAGTTCAGCCCATTTGGGGCAGATCTGTGTTTTATATCTATCATTTGAGAATCTTCAGGCTACTAGTCACAAAAGCACATCTTACATACCTAAGATATTTTCCCTACTTTGATAGATTTGCTAACAGTCAAGGGGGAGAACTATGTACATTGTCGTAATTTCTCTTATACCAATAAAAATACTTGAGCTAATATCTTGGATCTAATATGAAGTTCTATATCATATACAGCCTCATTTGAATTAAGATCTACTAGTCAATGCCCTATCTGGTCTTAATTTTAAAACATCCAATTTTGCTTCAAGCTGTTAGGAAAATAAAAATGTATTATTTTTAGGTTTTACAGCATTTTCAACTAGTTTGTTGTTACAAGATGAATATTGCAGTCTATCAGTTTTTTTATTCATGATGCTATTTAAATAAATATCAGGTTTTTGTATGTGCTGTTCAAATTCTCATTATCATGCAACAAAGCCTTTCCAAATTGCCCAAGGTTAGTGCTTTTGTCAGAACCCAGGAGATTTAAAAATATAGAAAACATAGCTAGAATCATGAGAAAGTTAACTGACCTATATTTGGAAAATATATATATAATTAAAAAAATTAACATCAAGGTCACATCACCAGATTTAGCCATCATCAGACTCGAGTCACTAAAGATTAAATAAAGCTCATCAAAATTAATTCATAGCAATATAATATTTATCTCTGTATGGTCAACTTCCTTAGCACCTGGCTCAAAAAGTTTCACTTGAGGAATGTCTTGGGTCAAAGAAAACGTTTGGAGTTGTCTGGGTTCCAGAGTAGTTTAAAACAAATGAAATGCATAAATTGCTGCTTATTTTTCTTGTAAAAAAAAAAAAAAAAAAAGAGTAAAAAAATGAAATGGCTGTACCGTCAAGCCAAGCACAGGCTACTCTGCTCCTGAGTTAAAAGGTTTATGGCTCGTTTAAAAGTGCTTGTTGTTGAAGACTAGAGCTCAGTGGGAAGGACATTTTGATTATCAGTTTCAAAAAGTGTCAGTTCATCTACTTAGTGTAAGCGGAAAGGAAATGCCACGCGGCTGCTGTACTGCGCGCGCAACTGACGGTTATGTACTTCCTCTTTCAGCTGGCCTAGTAACTCTGCACCTTTGGAGATACAGAAAGATCGGAACGTTCACCTTGTTAAGGAGCTGAAGCGCAGGGTAACTGACCAGTCACGTTTGACCTCCTTTCCCCTGAGTGAGGGTTCTCCGTGCCTCGAGCAACCCCGAAGTCCTTCCCTTGTGTTTCTGTTGAATCGTATCTGTAGTCCTGATGCAAGTTCACAAATTCCTTACCTGCAATTCAGAAATCTGAAAGTTTTTTCATCCCTTGAAGATTTTGGGAAAAGCCTCTTCGGTGGCAAACCCTGATTGCAACAGACGTGAGACGATTTCTACTCTTTTTTTTTTTTTTAAACAAACTTTAGTGTGAGTATTAATTTATTTCACTGCAAAAAGACTACTGTGTTTGATTACAGGGATCTTCTCTAGACTTGTGTGTGGACGTGACATATAATATGGTACAGGGGCTGCATGATCTCCCTAAAATCTGAAAATTCCTGATTTCTACAACCCAACTAGTCCACAGTTCTCTTTTTTTTTTAATTTTTTTTTATTAAAGTATAGTCAGTTTACAGTATTGTGTCAACTTCTGGTGTACAGCACAATTCTTCAGTCATATAGGAACATACATATGTTCGTTCTCATATTCTTTTTAATCATAAGTTGCTACAAGATATTGAATATAGTACCCTGTGCTATACAGTATAAACTTGTTGTTTATCTATTTTATATATAGTAGTTAGTACCTGCAAATCTCAACCTCCCAGTTTTTCTTTTAGGGAATTACAAACTTCTGTCGCTTACTATCTGTCGCACACCCAGGCAGCTACGGTTAATATTTGGGCTCCCTCTTCTAGACTGTGGAGTTGTGGCTGGGGTGGTTGCCCATCCAGCCATTACATTTTCCAGCCTCTCTTCCAGCAGATGTCATCACATGACTAGCTGTCCCCAGTAGAATATGAGCATAAGTGAGAAATGTCACTTCTTGGCCAAGACTTTCTCAAGAAGCAGGTGGGGCAAGTGGGCGGGCTGGCTGGCTGGCTGGCTTGCTTGCTTGCTTGCTTTTGCCTTTCTTTCCCCTTCCGCTGGCAGGAAGCAGAGGACTGACTCCAAGGCCCAAGGAGAAGGCAGAACCACAGGGTGGGAGGAACCTGGGTCCATGACTCACTAGTGGGAGAAAGCTGCTCACTGGCCAGAGATAGCCGCATTGTGTTGCTAAATGAGGAAGAAATCAGTTTCTTTGCTGTAAAATCCTGAATTTTTTAGCGTTTGTTACAGCACCATAGATAAATATATATTCTACGTCGTCATTATGTGTTGTTTTCTAATTATTGAAAATACGTAATTACTATCTCTGAGTAGACTACACGTTTGGTGAGGAAAGTTACTGTGCTTTATGCCTGTATCTAGTCAGTTGTACCAGAAAAGAGGCACGATAAAGAGGCTGCTTTTATATAATTGATGGGATTATCTGAACTTTGGAAATTGAGAAATTGTGTTACAATGTAGTGTCATTAACAAGTTGTGTAGCTCTGAACATTCCACAATCTTTTTGAGCCTTGGTCTTGATGCAACAGAAACAGTGATATTTGCGTGGAGGACCTTTATTACAATTACAGCATATGGACTAGAGACATCTAGCAAATATCAGTTAGCTTTGCAAAAAGTTGTGTTCAACAAGTATAATGCTTTATACTTTGGTGCTCTAAAATGCTTTCTGAAAGACAAAACAGTAACCACTGGAAATATATAGTGGCTTGCAACTTATTATTTTATATCATTTTATTGACATGACAACTTTGAGAGGTTAGCAGTATTATTTTTGCAATCAAAAACTAAGTGGCTCGGAAGTTCTTCAAACTCATAAATAAGACTATCAGAGGTGGAAGCTAATTCTTCTGACATCAAATCCCATGCTTCTTCCACCACAACAAAATCTTAAAATAGGCAGGTTCTCTTCTTTGTCTTCTATTCTTGGGCAAGTATTTGCAGAAACTACTTCAATATTGCTATTTTGCTTGTATAAACCCAGGAATAACTGCATAGACTGAGTATAAATCTTAAGCACATATTTATCTATGCGTCTGGGCACAGATTTGCTTGATCAGCATAAGAAAATCTATCAATCACTTCTCTGGTTTATTAGAGCAGGTCTGTTGAAGTTGTGAAGATATTATAAGAATTATAACATCTTTGAGTACTTAGCACATACTAGATACTCTTATCAAAGTTTTACATACATTAATTCATTTTATATTCACAACAACCCTATGAACTAGTTAATGTAACTACCAATTTTACATATGAGAAGACTGAGGCACGGCACCATGAAGTAACTTTTTCAAGGTCACGTGGCTGGAAGTGGCAGATCCAGCGTTCTGACTTCCTGTGCCTAGAGCCTGTACTATGAACCAGGACATCAAGTCTCTCAGCATGTGCCAATATATACCTAACTGATGAGAAGTTTTTGTTCTACTGAATCAGTGAAATGGAATGTACAGCTTGATGCCAAAATTGAGTGTCTAGGGTGGAATTCTGAAAGTCTTGGAAATTGACATTTGATCTAGAACATTGCAACCTAACCATATTTTTATATTTATTTTATCAAAACTGGTCTCTGTCTCAATGAACATTGGAGACTCACGTTCCATAGCAAGTCCTAACAGGGGGAAGGATGTTTAAAGGCAGAGTGGGAGAGGAATGCAAGGGCAGGAGAGGCCCATATTCGGAGGTAAAGAGACATAGAGGTAAGAGAAACAAAGGAAAATAGACACAGAATGGGAGACCCAGATGCCACAAGAGTCCGCAGAAGGAACGGCTGACACATGATGTGGACAAAACTGGAGGGAGAGGATTCCCGCGTTAAACACTGGGTGCATGGGATCCGGGAAACCGAGCAGGAAGAGACAAGGAAAATAGTGCTGAGTGTGTTAGTTCCCCCGCAGAAGAGCTGTGATTTCATCACTGACTTGAGTGCTGCTTTCTTCCACTGAGTTTTCACGGCCGTGGCTATCATCCCATCCCATATTCCCACGAGATGTCCTCACAGGCGGGTCCTTCGGAAAAACTCGCAAAATTGCTAATACTATAATGTTGATGTGTTTCTGCTCTTGAGATTTTTCAGGGTTCTTGCCGACATTCAGTCGCCATACAGCTTTCGCTAGTACCGTTCTCATGTGTTGAAATTGACTGTCCTTTATTTGGTTCTTTGTCCTCTTTTGTGCATGAATGTAGGAGGTATTGCAGCAGATTAATTAAAGGGCAAACTCTGGGAGCCAGACAGATGTGGATTATAATCTTTGCTCATCCACCTCCTAGCTTTGTGACCTTGAGCATGTGACATAACCTCTCTAAATCTTAGTTACATCATTTGTAAGCTGCGGAATGATAAAAGTACCCACTTCATAAAACTGCAGTGATAGTTTAATGAAATAATGTTTGTAAATCACTCAGTGCAGTGCCTGGCCCATAATTAGTGCTCAATAAATACAGACTCTTATTAAACTGATGGTGCACTTTGTGAAGTTGATTTACCTTTCAGAATGAGCAATGTCACTCTCTTCTTGCTGGCAGGAATGAGCTCACCAAAATATTCTAGCAGTGCCACTGTTGCCTGGGCCGAAGTCCAGTGACTGGAATGGGGCTGAGGAGAAGTTGGCTGAGCTGGCCGAGTCCAGTATGAGACACTGAATGGGTGGGATCTGGGAAGCTCCCCCTGGTTGACCCCAAAGAAACACCGCCCCTATCTTAGTGAAACATGCCCCCCGAAAGGAATAAAAAACAGAATAGTTTGAACCAAGAGCAATTAAGTACAATGACAGATGTGAGCCTGCGGTTGCCAGCCAGTTTACTAGAGACATACTCACTCCAGGCAGCAAAGATCCCATGGTTCAAATTTAAACAGAGAGGAAGCGTTGCGAGAAGCATCGCAAAGCCTGCATTGTACAGAAGCGTGAATGAGACGCTTTTCACCCCAAGCCTTGAATGAATTGAGTATAGTTTCAGAGAGAAATAATGTGAAGGGGAAAATCCTTTCAGGTTTTCTGTTTTCCTTCCTTTAATTGTTAAATAACCCAAATTGTCGGAGAGAGAAAAAAATATCCCCACTCCCTGGCCCTACGGTGGATGTGAGACCAAGAAGTGATTGTTTGTTAAATATTTACACCCTTGGGCTTCATGTGAGCGATTACAATCACTTCAAGCCCACAGGCCTCCATCAATTTTATGAATGTCATTAATCTTGTCTCTTAACCATCGTGGCCTTCGGTTTTTGCTCTCTCCTCCACCTTGCTTGTCCTTGATGGTAAAGAGCAAGGCATGTTCCCTCTCAGAGAGGGAGAGGAGTCTCTTCCCTTCTCCTGATCAGCACAGGCCCTCTCTGTAGACACTTCGTGGGTCAGTTTTCCTGCGAATTCTCATCACTACTTTTACCAAAGCGTTTGGAACTGAGGCATTTTCCTTTCCTTTGCCACAAACATTTTACCTTTTAAAAACTTTAAAAGTGACATGTCAGGGTTTCCTTGGGCACCAAGGGACGACAGAGCTAAAAGAAAAGGCTTGGCTGTGGATTAAGTAAGTTTGAGGAGTCGGGGTTAGGAATGGATCTGCCAGTGGGATAGAAAGTCGTTGCTGCCAAGTCCACAGGCTTGAAACCTGAATGGCCGAGAGTACAGATTCGGGGAGTCACAACTGTTGATTAACCTAGAAGCTGTGCTTTGGTCATTCCTACATTTATCACTTATTTGCTCATTTAATAAGCATTCATTAAGCTCCTACTCTGTACAGAATTCTAAGGATGAAATGGTGAATCCTGCAGATGCTCTGCCTTCTAGCACTTTTCATTTGGGCTAGGAAGGCAGACAGGCCAATTATTGCTGGAAAACTATTATATATCTTCAGGCAGATACATGAAGAGCCGAGGAGACCTAGAAAAAGGCACCGTTAATTCTCACTAGATGCTCCATAGCTTTACTTCAAGAGAAGGGAGGACTTTGAAATGATGAGATATGCTGGTGTTCAGCTGCCCTGCGCGGCCAGTGGCTAAGTGGCAGCCTCAGAGTCGCCACCGGAGCGCGAAAGCTCTCCAGGGAGGGCGATCGCACATGTCGTTTTGCCTGGGGGTGGCTTTGGTTTATACCTTTTGTACCAGGTGAAGCTGTTAATCCAGCCCCTTTCACTGTCCAAAGTGAACGGCTGGTTTCTGGCAGCTCCTTTGCCTCTCTTAGTACTGGAAGCTCCTCTGTCTCTTGCTCTCTGGCCCTCACTTTTCCCCTGCCCCACAGAAAAGAAGGGAGTTCAGGGCAGGACCCTCTACCCTGAACCCCCAAGGTGAGAACTGTCAGAGGACGGAAGAGGAGTGGTGGGAAAGTTTAGGTCTGGGGTTGGGAGATGACCTTGAACTGAGGAAAGGGCTGAAGAGATGCGCAATATAGTCTTCTTTAATTAGCCTTTGCTCAGGGTTTCCCTGTACGTTTTGTGCAGAACATTTATATAACATATTATAGATAGTCCATGAATGCAGAGAGACTTCTGGTCATTTATGCTTAGTAAATGCTGTATTAAGCAAAGATAAACAGGTTTCTTTCCTCAGGATTTCTTGTAGCCTTTAAGGTGCTGGGCCAGCATGTGATATCTGCACTGCGCTGTAACCCACGCGCTGTGTGCCCAGCCTGAGCTCCCCTGCTCTGGAGCCCTCTGCTCAGGGAGCATCTGGCAGGGTGGGCACTCATTTCAGGATGCCCAGCTCTGGGCCCTGAGCTCCAGAGGTTGCTGCCTGTAGAGAAGAGGTTTCTTTAATCATCCACAGGCCGCCCTTTAGTGACCTTACTGGACTTCCCACTCAGCTGCCACATGTCTCTGGCTGTTGTTGCTTTGTTTGTTTTTCGGAATGGTCAGTGGATCTGAAAAATGTTTGCATAAGGAAGTCTAGATCTCTCATTCTCTACTTAAGGAAATGGAAGCACAGAAATATGAAGTAAAGAGCCCCATTAAAAAAAAATCAAAGTTTATTATTTGTTACTGTGTGTTCTCCTCGGGGGGTTACCCACAGTCAGTATAGGGCAGCAGACGACTGCTCGGGGAGGGAGTCCGGACACTTGAATCTTCGCACTTTGTCATTGACTACTTAGTCATGGGACTTCGCAGAAGCCCAAGGTGGCCAGTTTTTCTTCATTATAATGAAGGCATTGTGGGATTTAGCTGTGTTGGCTGTTTTTTAGTTCCAAATTCCATATTTCGATATTATAAGCCTTCTTTTGTGCCCAGTATGTAGATGATTCTGGAACAACAAGGACTAAGCAGTTCGCTTTGGCGTGAATGACGTCAGGAGCAGAGGTGGGGTCCTAGAGGTGACCTTGTCAGTGTCTTGGTCCACTAACCCCTTTCGACAGAGCTCTGCCTTCGTTTTCACGTCCTTTGAAGTTTCTCAAGGTACAAACTAACTCATAAAAAGTTCAGCCTGATGCCCCATGCCAGCATTTCTCCCATAGAGGGGTCTCCACTTGCACTGCAGACTGCAGACTTGAACATGTCATAAAAGCTCAGTGACACCGCTCCCTCTTCCAGATTTAAGAAATTCAGGTCAGAATATAATGAAAGTAGATGTGATGTTCTCAAGAGGGTGGAAAGACTGAACATATTAATGACTAGTCCTCCTTCCTCCAGAGCTCTCTCCCACTAAAGATCAAGTCCCAGCCTTTCTCTAATATTAATGAACTACTTTCAAAATTTATACGGATAAATAAATCACTCAGAGAATCATGAAACACTGAAAACAGGAAAGGGGCGGTCTGACAAACCCAAGCCTTGCAACTGCTTTGATTTATTTTGTCTCTGCGCCTGAGGGCCAACACAGGTCATTTTCCTGTGTGGGGGTAATTATCCCAGGCTGGCCATCCTGGGCAAGGACCCCCGGAGCTGCTGGCTGACCTTGCACTTTTATCTCTGAGTTCATGTCAACGCACTGCTGGAGAGAAATCCTGTGTCGCAGAGAACTGCTGTCTTCTTCCCCCACACTTGCTTGGGATCACTTGCTTTGTTTCATTCTCCAGAAGAATTAAAAGCAGGTAGTAAAAAGTCAAGAACCTAAAAAATAATCTACTCAGTTAAGTTAAGCTTCAGATTCCAATGCTGTGTTTTGGTCATAGCCAAGATCTAAGTCTGCCTGGATCTAAGTGAGGGCAGATATTTTAAACCCTAAAATTGTCATGTGTCTGGGGCCTGAGGTATAAGTGGCTAATAAAAAGTCAACTTGGATTAGCGAGAAGACACTCTCTAATAGAGCTGACGTGCAATCAAGCGGATCAGTAGAGGGGCTATGGAACTGATCTTCTCTTACAGCCAAAGGGGCATTTCAAAGAGAGCCAAATGCTTTAGAGGAATTTCAGAAAGCTGCATCTCGCAAACACAGCTTAGTGCCTTCTGTAACTGGTTGGAGACGTGCCCGATTGTTTGAGATGGCCTCATTTTCTTCCTTAACTTTTGATTTTGTTCTGCTCGCTCTTTCTTTGTAGCTCTATATTGCATTTACAAAAATGAAACCTTGTACGTACACACTGTTCAGTGACCTGCTCATTTCGTGTAGTGGTAATCGTGACTTTGGGCCATTTTGCTCCAGGTATTATAGCTCAGGGCTGAAGCACGAAACTGCCTGGGTTTGAACCCCAAATCTTTCACTTACGAGCTTTGCGCCTTTGAACAAGTTACTGTACACAGCTGTGCCGCACTGTCGTCATCTAGAAAATGGGGATGCTGATAGTGCCTTACTTATAAGGCAGCGACGAGAATTAAATGGTGTGAGGTCTGATGTAGGTGACATGCATACATCTGTCATTTTTTCCTAATCTCCAAGTCATTTTTCATTTTATGCATGTACCCTAACTTATTCAATCATTCTGCAGCTGATGGTCATTTGAGTTATTTCTTAATATTTTTTTTCTTCATGGGGAATATCTTCTGTGCACCTTGGGGCTTCGAACTCTTAAGATCCTTTTTCACATTTAATCATTGTCTTCTCTTATAAATATTCAACTGTATTCCTTCCCTTTTCATCTCCCCTGCCCATCACACTTTCTATCTGTAATTAAAATAGGGAGTGATTTTCTGACTATAGAGACAGCGATCAGTTCACATATGTGCTCTTTTAAAAGGTCCATTGTCTAGAGGCTTTGAGTGTTGCCATCCATGCATTTAACTATCGCCCAGTGAGCTCACCGCATTCCTTTACTTAGGTCACAACGAGAGCAGAGTGGACATCTTCTTAACAGTTTATTCTTACCATCAAATAATCTCTCTTATCTATCACATTTCCAGCTGACATTTCACATTAGGGGTCACTCCGCTTCTGACTTCTGTAACTCCACTCCTACTACTCTTTCTTGACCACTTCTCTCTCCCATGTGTGCTGGGAATCGGTTAAAGCAGATAAATGAGATACAATCCTCTGTAGGAGGGAAGGCAGCAGATACGGCCGGACTCCTCACAAGACTTGACACAAAAACTATTTGAAAATGAACAAAGCCTGTGATTACGACACGGTGCGAGAATCCCTATGACAAAAGAGCTGTAGAAAGGGAAGCAGGAAGACAGAACCTTACTTACTCACTGCCTCTGGGTCTGTGAGACAAAGCACCTCAGGCTGAAGGCATAGTTGGAAATACCACTTTCTATGGAAGAGGAAGCTTGAGCTTGACATTCTGTTAGAAGAAAGAAATAGGAAAAAATAAGAATAGGAAAAAAGACAATACACTGAAAGCCATTTAAAATTCAAGTCATTGTCATGTTTACAATTAAGAAATAAAAGTACATATAAAAGTCAACTTTCTCTTGAATTAGTTTTCAAATAACAACAACTGTAATGATTTGATAAGTAATAGTTGCTTTTCAAGTATTTTTCCCCAAGGGATATCAAAATGTTACATCTGGAAAGACTTAACTGAATTAAAACATAGGTAGAAAAGTAGAAAAGACAGAAACTGTGAATAATTCAATGTTATGCAGCCATGGGTTTGAGTCTCTGACTCAAACTGTATGTCTTTAGGCAAGTTATCACACCTCTCTGGACTTCTGATTCTTCATCAGAAAATGGAGGTTGTGAGGATTAAACATAAAGAATGCAAAAGAACTCATCATAATGCTCGGTGCTTGATAATGTTGCTTTTCACTTCAAACAAATTTCTTGAAATGCTCAAGTTTTCCAAAATCATATGCACCAAGCGAATAGTAAATTCTCAATAATTTTGAACTTTTCCAAAAGAAAAATTATACTTTATTATCAATAAATGCTGAATTTCCTGTTGATTTCTTGCTGTCCTTCCACCCCTCAAGGAACAAAAGAGAATTCCATTTCCTATTGTCTAAATAATCATCACACACACACAAAAGGGCTTAATGAACATTGCTGTGAGTTTTGGGAATTCTACCAACCCAGTATAGAAGACAGTGAGAGACATGTATCAGTTTTTATTATTATTGTCACCAGATTTCAATGTTTACAACTCAATAACTATAATTGCACATATAAACCAAAATTACATCTGTTTTTGCAGCAGAAACTGTCAGTTGCTCCCTCTTCTTGGTAGTAAGATCCCAGCTTTGTGCCCAGACTCCTCCTAGGGAAGGGGTCTTGCTGAACCTAAGGAAATTACAGCAATTCCTTTTCCCCCTTTCCAGCCTGCCCTGCCCCTGGGGTTGTCTGTTGAATCAATTCTGACCTTTGATACTTAAAAGAGAAATCTGGTTTTTTGGGTGGAGGAGGAGTGAAGAACTATCAGGAATGTAAGTGAAAAAGCACAGATTGCACTCATTTTCTGCCTTGAATACTGCAGCTATCTTGTGACCATGAGGTGACAATCAGAACGGAAAGGCCAAGGGAATTCCAGAGCCATAGGTCCCCAAGTGTTGAGCCACTGAACCAACATTAGCAGCCACTTGCTTCCAGATTTCTTTTACCCAAGAAAAATAATTTCCTATTCATTTAGGCCTCTGAAAAGCTGAGTTTTCTGTAACTTTCTTTGAAATCATTTCTATTACACATAGTTAACAAGTTTGATCTTAAATTATTTAATTTATATATCACAAATAATTGTTAACTAGTAATTTATTCCCTCGAGAGGCTTTGATTATCTATTTATCCATCTGGCCACTCATCCATTGATCTATCATCTATCCTCAATCTACTTATTGTTTCAGAAATGGAGAAATTTCTATTGATTTAACTTGCCATGTCTATGAACAGTAACCATTCAATCCTTATTTTTTTCTGAGAGATATCACCTGATATCTCTAAAACAGTAAGACCCTCTTTGCTCTTTGTAGCATTCACTATTTTATATGGGCATATATGATTTTTTTCACCTAAATTAATTTTTTAGTGCAGGCACTGGGGGTTGAACCCAGGACCTCACCCATGCTAGGCATATGTTCCACCACTAAGCTATAACCCTACCCCACCTTTTAAACTAAAAGTTAAGCTTTAGGAGAATGAAGAATGTTTCTGTTTTGCTCACATTTGTGTATTTAATTCTAACTCAGGGCTTAAGCAGACAGACATGTTAACACGTGTTTACCCAAGCCCTGACGTGAGCCTGGCATCCGCACATCAGAGAAGAATCAAGGGCTTCCTCGGTAGTTGCCTTTCCCTCCCTGTGTTCTGCGTTCTCTTCCTGCCTTGGGCAGCGGCATCATGGTACAGTGAAGGCCCACATGCTTTCCCAGAACCTTCCTCTCCAGGTCACTCTAAACAGTTGGTCTCTCCACATTCTTTTTCTCCCAGTGTCCAGTGCTCAGCCAACTGTTTCAGAGAAAGGAATTTTGTTCCTTTTTTTTTTCAGTGTTAATTCATTTATGATTACTCTGGGTGACCTGTGTTTACAAATAACAACAGTGGCAATAGTAATAATAACACTTACCACTTACTAGGTGCCAGGTATCATTGTAAGCAATTTAAGTGTGTGACTTATTTAATAACCAAAATAACTCTATGAAATAGCTTGCTATAATTACCCTCAGGTTGCAGATAAGAAAACTGAGGCTCGAGGTTAAATATTTTGCCCTCAGTCACACCGCCAGTTGTGCTGGAGCTGGACTTAAACCTACGAAGCTACGTTCTTAACCTATGAAGCCACACAAGTGATTCTCCAAGTGAGATCCCCAGACTAGCAGCATCCACATAACCTGAGAACTTGTTAGTAATGCAAACTATTGAACCTCAACCTCCCAGACCTGCTGAATCAAAAACTCTGGGGTTGGAAGCCCAGCAATCTGTGTTTTAACAAGGCTCTCCAAGTCATTTTGTTTTGCACAGTAAAGTCAGAGAATCAACACATCACACCATGCTGTCTTACAAAGCGTGATCACAACTGGCAAAACTTGATGACTGCTGACTCAAAAAAATAATTATCTCCCCAAACTCCAAGGAATGGAAAGTTGATATTACTTTTAGATAGGGACTGGCTGCCTTCTCGCTTCCTTTAATCATAGGAGATGAATGAATTATAATCTTTCTATAGGTGTGTTGGACATCATGGGAATTAAAGCAACAGTATAGGATGTCCACCTAGATAAATAATTTAAAAAATAAGACATATTTGAAAATAAAGAAGAAATAAAAGACTGTGACCAAATCTTTAAATTGTAGGCTGGCTTTTCCCAGTGCCAGTTATAAATCTGTGCCTGTTCTCCCTGTCATTACCTGGGTAGAATAAGGAAATGTAAGGTAATTGCTTTATTAAATTAAGAAAAGCATAATAAGGTAACTGAGCTGTGCCAAAAATATATAATACACTCATTAGTTCAATGTACCTGGGATTTGAATTTTTTGCTCATTTGTATTATTTGCGCCATGCCTAAACACTTCTTTTAGCTCAGGTAATCAAGTCTTGAATGTATGTGCATGTGAAGTTGGGACTAATTGGTGTAATTAAGGTATGTATAATGGCTTTAGCTGGTTAATGTCTGAAGGGAGCAGAAAAAACAAGCAAATTCATGAAGTAGGTTTTAGATTAGCATCTATACCCAAGATAATTTTTTTTTTCAGCAAGAAATTCAGTCTTCATTATGACCTTCAGTTAATAAAGATGTGGTTTGATTTCATAAGTGAACTTGCTTCACCCTAAGGAGTCCAGTTTAGCAAAGACATTTTATATAAACTATTAGCAGCCCAAAGCAGAAGCTTTTGGTTAAATGATACTCTGATAGTATAAAGTAAACTAGAAATATTAATTACAAAGTGAATTTACCAATTCTTTTTTAGTTCCTCTGTGAACATGTTGAATTAACTTTATTTCTTCATCATTTTGTTTTATATTCTGCCTGATTTCAGGAAAGGATTTGAGGCTATTTATAGAAATAAGTGCTCAATGATTAGAAAAAATTATAATGAAATCAGGGAGAAAGGAAAGTTAGTGTTGGTTTAAAAATGATACCTTTGCCCTTGCACTTAAGTAAATTTATAATACAGTGAAGTTCAAGTCCAAGAAACACATATTGAGCCGCTAAGCAATTCAAGGTATATGTTCAATCCTGTCTTGAAGAATCTTATAGTTCAGCCTGGGAGTGAGGTGGTAATGGAAATAGACACTTTAAAATCTTTATTTTCTCCTCAATTCTTTTAGCATAGCTATAGATAACATCAAGAAATCATCAGGGGAGGATATAGCTCAAGTGGTAGGGTGCATGCCTAGCATGCACAAGGTCCTGGGTTCAGTCCCTAGTACCTCCTCTAAAAAAAAATAAACCTACTCTGCCCAACCCCCACCAAAAGACAAAAACAACCCACAAAACAAAACAAGAAATCATCTTTCCAGTTGGGTTACAGTGGTGACCCAAAAGACATCTGTTTGGCTGTCACAAAAATAAAGTATTAGAAACCGTACCTAAGAAACTAGGGTTTTTCCTTTTCTATTTATCAGCTTTGAAGTTTATGTACCAGACTGTTTCTTTCCAAATCTGCAAAAGCGTGTGTTAATATTGTATCCCTATGTAGGCTAATCTAAGATCTTGTAGCCTGGTGTTCTTACTAGCACGTGTTAATCTTTCTTTCTCTATATGAAACTGTCAGACTTATCTGAACATCAGTCACCCTCAATAGTATCCTGGGGAAAACAATCACAGAGTAGAGGATATGAGAACAACAATTAATAGGCAGTATTAAATCTATCAGAAGGGTATGGAAAAGAACACTCAGTCATTCCACTTGCTTTAATTTGCTGAGAGAAGCAGCCTTCACACCTGAGTCACAGTCACAGCTTGGTTTTCTCTCAGTTAAGCCCATGCTTGTCTGAAGCAATGAGGGCTGGGGGGACAAGAACAGGGCACATGCTAATGAAATTCCCTGCAGGACAAGGGCATTCCGCAGTAAGTGTTGCAAGGAGCAATCGCATAGCCTGTATTCAAAATCCCTTATTAAGCAAGCATTGAAGACTTCATTGTCCATCAGATGCGCCACAGAAAACCAGCCGTAAAAATCAGAAACTGTTATCGGTTGCAGTCTGAATGCAAGCCATAGTAAGATTATTGTGAAATATATATATTTTTTAACTAAAATGGGAACATTCTATAAGGTTTTAAGTTTGCTATAAATGTGCTTGATCTTGCAGTTCTCCGCTTAGTGTTTTGCATGCTTAGGTTTATAAACGACATTATTTAAAGGACTAACCAAATGCTAGTCTGTGGTATTATGTACAGCCCCATAAGGCTAGAGCATTTAAGACCAATTTATCTCTATAGCCATTAAGGAAAAAAAAATATACCTGCCACTTACTGATGCTTTGTAATGCTCCCCAAGAACCAGGGTTGCACCTTCTGGTTTCTGGATTAACTTCTGAAACATGACAGCTTTTCTAGAAATAGAATTTCAGTCCCTGCCAAATTAGTTTAAAATAATGATCTTTTATTACTTGCTCTTTTATTGGAGCATCATTGCTTCGTGTGAAATATTTATTACTGTTAATGGCACAAATTTCTTGTGGATAAATGCAGAGTTCAATGAATGTGTATTGAGTGTGATCTAGATGCCAGGTGCTGGTTTACGCACTAGAGATATGAGGATGCAACAATAAACAGTCTCTGCTTTCAGGCTCTTGTCTAGGAGAGAAGGTACAAGTAAACCCAGCACGGCAAGTGCTGAGACAGAATTGTGTGAAGGCTGTCACGGGAGCGTGGAGCATGACGAGAGGGAAGGGACTCTTTCAACACCTCTTGGGGGCATGTGTAAGGACATGGGAGCTATGTCTTAAAGGAGGACAGAGTTAGGAGGAGAGTGCAATACGGAGGAGAGAGAAACAGACACGGCAGGGCGAGATTTCAGGCAATGAGAATAGCTTGTGCAAGGCAGACTTTGTAGGCCACCATAGTATGTTTCAAGAACTCTGCTTGTCTGTTATGAGACACGGAGTGTTTGTGTATGTGGGGTGGCTGCATCAGGGTGGTGGGGGTATTTGGTAGAAATAGAGCTGAAAGTCTAAAGTGAGCGGTTGGATGATTAAAAACACAAACAAACCCACAGGCTGTGCGAGAGAGCTTGAGCTTGGTCTGTGGCTAACAGGAGCCTACTGGAAATGTAGAAGCAGGGGAATAACGTGTGATCATATTGGCGTTTTAGAAGCCTGAGGGTAAGAGGATGAAAGGGACAGGTGAGTTTGAGAATCCTTGTAACTTTGCTCTTGCTATAATGGGAGCATGCCTTTCCAAGGGAAAGAAAACCTGCAATGATAGAGTTTAAATCTTCACAGTTCACTGAGGTTTTTAGAGCCAATGAAGTCTGTAAGGAAACTTAAACCCATAATTTTTTTAAAAGGCAGAATGTCCAGCCATTAAGTCAGTATTTTAGAAATTTTCTGTCCTTTATGCTGTCATTTATTTATTTACTTATTTTTATTTGTTTGTTTACTTTTAAATTAAAACCTCTCCTGGTTTCCCTACTAGACTGTACGACGCATGTAGGAAGCTCTGTGTCTGTCTTAGTCTCATCCTCAAAAGTCAGCATGGCATCTGACATTTACAGAAGTGTAACAAGTAGTTCTTGAGATGATAGGAACTGGCTTGAAGTTTTGGTTCCTACATTTTTATTAAAATGTATTGTTAGGTCATCTTCAAGAAAAGCAGAGTTAAGCCATATATATATTTGTGCTGTATGATTCATACAAGAATGGCTGGGAGGCTCTTTGCCTGGCTATCTTAAAAAAAATAAGTCTAGCAGCAAACTAGTATAGGTAAAAAATTATTCACGTCCTTGGAAGTGAGACCCCTTGATTTCTCCAGTTCACTCTGAGGTTCTTCAAAGAGTAAACAGTTCACATTTCCCATGTTGGGAGACAAAAGTGTCACTGATTTATGTACTAAGCAGTATTCCATCAGGCAGTGGCATATTTTAGGGCAACAGGCCAAGAATGAGAGAGTGAAGGAACACCTGGAGACACAAATTAGGGGTAGAGAATAAATATGCTAATTATGGGATGTTCCCAGAAGCTGGTGGTCCAACAACCAGGGAACATTACATTAGAAGTGAAAATTAGGCAATTAGTCCTTCCCCCCCCCCCCCTGCCTGCACACCCACTCTATGCCACTGTGCCCACTGGACTGATAAGCCATAATTTTCTCTAATGTTTTTGCTCAAGTCCTTCTTCACCTCCAGTTAATACCATCAAAACTGTTTGAGATGAGCCTCCTCCAGCCAAGTTCCCTCATTTCTCATTAAGGGGCTGTGAGGTATCAACTAGAAGCACCTACAGTGTGCCAAGTACTGCCCCATTCAGAAAGAGGTGGGGCATCCTTACTTCCAAGATCTCCTATTTCTGTTGGGAAAATAGACCGTATATCAGGCATACGGGGTAGCGAATGAAGTGTGTGATCGAGGTCGGTACATGCTTTCATAAGGGTGGTGAAAGGGCAGACACACTTCAGCACAGAGACAGGAGGGAGTATGAGCGAGAGTTAGCCGGGACGAAGTGGAAGGCAACTGTGCTCCACCCAGAGCGTCCGGGGGGGTTTGAAATACAAAGAGAAAGAGAAAGCATGGCAGCTCATAGAAGCCCAGGTGAGAAGTCAGGCACAGCAGGTGTTTAGCTCCCATCCCGTTCCCTCTCTCCTCATTACCTCACCAAGCTTTTCTGGGTTACTGGTTTTCAATCAATGTGTTTCTAACCATTTTGCTCCTGACATCGTCACCTGCATCTGTCATTCCCTTGCCTCCTCAGTCTTTTGGCTACTCCTCACTTCCCCAGGCATCTCCCTACGCGGAGGATTTAACTGAGGAATCTGCCTTTGGTCTGGAGTTCTCGCTCTGCCCTGCCTCTGCGGGTCGTCCCATTTACTTCTGTGAGTCCAGGTAGCAGAGAGTGTCTGTTCACCAGTCTACATTACTAGCATTTCCAAGCTCAGCATATCAGCTGCCTCCTGGAGACATCCCTCAAGCTGTTCTGTATGCACTTGAACTCTCATAGAAATTTATTTTAATCCCCCTGTCCAAAACCACATCTGCTCTGCTTCCTGTGATCTTGGTTTGCGTTAACAACATCATTATTTAAGTAGCCTCTAATCTAGAAATCTCTGTTCCATTCTCAAATCCTCTGTTTCACATCCACCACATCGCTAACTAAAATCTTTTCCAGATGATCCAGCCGAGTTTTTCAAATTACTAATACGTTAGACTTCTGTCTCCTTTCTGCTCGCCCTTCTGAAATGAGCTCCCTGGCACCGGGGATTGTTCTTACTGCTTCTGGAGTGATCTCTGACCTCCCTCCTCAAAAGAGTGACACCAGGATCGACAACAGTAAACTTGATCTTGTTTCTCCTGCAGCGTCAAGTAAAACTGCCTCACCAAGTAGGGCGTTTACGATTTTCTTTCGGTCCCTGATTACAGTGAACAGAACCAGCGTGTTGATGGTTGTATGACTCTATGCTTGTGTGACACTTGAAAATCACCCCCCCCCCTTTTTTTTAAAGAAAAAAGATGAGCAGATCTCAGGCACAAAACCTCCACAGGTAACAAAATGCGTAGCCAGAATTTAGAAAAATTTGTTTTGTTTTTATAATTATTTTAGGACACTCCAAAACCAGATTTGTCTTCCCTCTCTGAGCTGAGTTCTCCTTTTATTCTTTTAGTTTCAATGAAGTGGACATAGAGAAGAGACACACAGCAGTCAGAGATTTGTGTTTGTTTTCACTCCTCACCCCCCTTTTTTTCCCCTCTGTCCAAGACAATGCTAACAACATGGCTATGCTTCCGGCACTGCTTTCGTTCTCTGGTCAGAGGTGGGATGACCTCAGTTGTCAGCAGGGCCTCTGGACCAGAGGTGGGTGGACACTCAGACCGCAGTCCCACTGCACAGGCATCATCAGACAATCTCTGCCCGGAGTCTGTGTTAACCCCCTGGAGGCAGAATCCACGTGCCCGGGTGACCTCCCATCACACCTCTCTGGTTTCATTTTAGCAGTCACGGTGTCATCTCATGTTTTCTCTGGGAGCAAGTTACTCTCCATTCACTAATATAAATATTAAAAAACAAGAAAGTGTATAATTTCCGATCAGGAAAGCTTCTTATAGGATTTCTTTTTCTCCCAAATAGTATGTTCTCTTTCCTGGCTGCAGTGTATGTGTAATTTGTCTCTTGGGAAAGAAGTCATAAATTTTAGTGTAACTTGCTTGATAGTCACAGTTTGTTCATTTCATTTTTTCCTCCTCTTAATAAAGAAAATGGTTTCCATTCGCGTGGAATGTCAGGAATCTCCAGGCCATTAGGCTCAGGACTGACATCGATAACTTCTGTTTTATTGAGTGATACACACTTTCCATTTTTGACCATTAATAAAAATTATAAATTTAATGTAATGAATGTGTTTTTAAAAAATATTAAGTAAGTAATACTATGGGTGGTACATGGATTTAAGAAACATTTTCAAGATGGTAGATGAAAAGTCTGAAGTTTAGACTGACTTTGAGGCTCAGTGACTTTGAGGTGAAAGTTTGGCTTTTGTTAGCCTTGGCATCCTTAGCTTTGAATCCCAGTTCCAGCCCCCAACACAAGCAATCAGCAAATCTTATTTATTAGTTATTATTCTCAGTTTCTCTCTCAGATATTTTTTTCCTCTGCTATTTAGTTTCCTCCTCCTAGTTCCTACGACACTAAGAAAAAGTACACACCTGGCTACAACTTATTTTTCAATTCTTATCTTCTACCAAAGGATCCAGTTTAAGCAGAGATTTGCTATTTTTTTAATATGTTCTGTGTCTCCTCACACTGACACTTCACTTACCAGCCTGGTGTGCTGACTGCCAACTGTAAACACAGCATCGTTCCATCGCTTCCTCTGTAATGCAGAGGTGAAACCAGGAAACACCTTTCCCAGACATGTCACCTTAGTGTCAGTGCTATAAAAACAATAGCTATTTTATTATATGCACGAATTTTATGAGTTAGGAATTTCAACAGGCACGGAAGGTTTGACTTGTCTCTTAACACAATTATTAGAGCCTCATATCGGAAGATTCAAATGTCTGAATAATCCGGAAACTTTCTTACTCAAATGTCTGGTCTCAGCTGGGATGCTCCTCATGTTTCTTAAATTTTCTTACAGCATGGCAGTTGGATTCTGAGAAAGAAGATCCCAAAAATTAGAGTCAAGAGAACCAGGAGGAAGCCCATGCCTTTTATGCCTTAGCTTCAGAAGTCACCTCGTGTCACTTTTGCCGTGCTCTGTAGTAAGCAGACCTACAAGTCTGTCTAGATCCAAGATGTGGGGACAATGACCCCATATCCTGGTGAGGAAGGATTTATAGGGCCGAGGTGGGGATGATGACCCCATATCCTGATAAGGAAGGATTTATAGGGCCATATTTTAAAACTGCCACATGCACATGTCAAGTCCAAACGTGAGTCTCTATTTTTCAAAAAGGTGAATGATAGATTGTCTATTTCCTTAAAGTGCTTTTTTGCTTTGTTTGTTACATGTAACAAAATATTTAGTATCCTTTTGAAAGGGTTCAGCTGTTACTGAAACTAGTCATTTTTAGAATTAAATTGAGTGAACAGCAATGGTGCAGAGGAATGCCGTCTTGGACACAGTGAAAGCAAGTTTGCAGAATTAGCAGCCACTGTTTCAGATGCAGGGCCAGGTGCAGGGTCAGCTCTGGACGGTGCAGTCAGAAAGAGGGTGGCCACCTTCCCACTGCTTGCCTGAGAGATGAGCCTCTGCTGGTCAGGGCGTGATTGCTTTATGTCGCATCTTATCCTTTATCTTCTTGATGGTGATGCTGGGCTCCACCTCCAGGGTGATGGTCTTTATGTTCTGGACTGTGAAGTGGCTCAGTGCACCAACAAGCTACAATAATCTTTTCCCTTTTCTGTGGTTTTGCATCCCTGTGAACTTTTCTTGAAGCATTCATCTCGTTGTTTACTGCATTGTTATTTTTGTATCTAGCATATCTTTCTCATTAGCACTTTCAGAGAATTTAAGAGAATTTTGTACTTTGGATAGTAGCTTGCACAGTATCATGTGTCTATTATTTTCGTGACATTAATTGAATTGGATTTTCTCTGCCTGTAGTAAGAATTTAAGATGTTCAGTGTTTTGTGAAAATGGCTCCACACCAAATGGCTTATAGAATGTTGATCAGTGTTAAATTCAGTTATAACTAGTCTAGAGAAATTGTGGTTTTTTGCAAATTCATTTCTTCAACGAGGCATATTGAGCCTGTGTACCACACCATGTTGGCTGCAGAGATAAACTACAACCTTGGCAGACATGAATCCTGCCCTCTTGGAGCAGATGATGTGGAGAGAGATACAGATAAGGAGCCTGCCATTGCCTTATAAGTGCTGAATTAGTAAAGGCCAGGGTGCAGCAGGAACAAAGGCAAGGTGGCGAGTAGACTGAACGCAGAGGAGAAAGGCTCCCAGGGGTATGTGTCATCAAAGCGGGGGCAAATAGGATAAATAGGGGCCATGGATGTGAAGTATGGATTCCAACAGCACAAAGTGTTCCGGACAGAATGAACAGCTTCTATCATGAGAGACATGTTGCTTGGAGAGCTCAGGAAATGAGCTCAGTGTGGAGTTCAGTAAGGAAGAGGGACATGGCAAAGGGACAGCAGGGAATAATGTTTAAGTGGGAAGCCGAGTAAATTTATAATGTAAGCTAGGAAGTTTGATTTTTATTGTGAGGGAAATGAAGAATCTTTGGTGGATTTTAAGCAGTGAACTGTCAGAACCAGAATCATATTTAGGAACAGAGAACAGATAATGAGAGACAACTTGTGTAGGGAGATCTGTTAAAAGGCCAAGAGGTGATGGTGGCTGACGTGTTGATTTTCGGACTTCTGACCTCCAGCACTGTGAAAGAATACATTTCTGCTGTTTCAAGCTACTGTATTTGTGATGGTTTGTTACAAAAGCAGTTGAAAAATAACACAGCCGTGATGAGTTTTAAAGTCTGTGGGACGTTCAAGTCAGAGGTCGGGTAGGCGGCTGGACCAGTGGGTGTGATGCTAAGGAGAAAGAGAGGACCTGGCGGTGGAGATGGTGGAGGGTGTGTCACCAACACTGAGCTGGCCCTGGACGCAGTGAAGTTGGAAGCGAATGGCTATGCGCATGTGAAATGAAAAGAGAACTGGTCCCCGAACAGAATCCAGGGGACCGCCAACCTTTAACTGTTGCCCACGAAGTTTAAATTGAGAAGTAGCCTTCCAAGCAAAAGAAAGTTAAGGAGAGCAAAGAGTCAGGACAAACGAAGGAAAGATAATATTTTAACTGCATGGATTTGGTTAACAGTGTCTGATGCTGCTAAAAGTAATTAACTAAAACAAGTTTAAGTAATCTGAATATTAAAAAGTGACTATTGGATGGGAAGGAACCACTAGGGGAGAGATTAAAAAGTGAACAAACTGAAAGTGCACTGAATTCCAGGTCCCTTAGAAGGGAGAAAAACACTATAGCAAGTGGAATCAGAGGGGATGCAGCCACCCAGTGTGGAAGGAGACACTGCCTTTTTCTGGATTGGGAGATGTGGGAACAGTAGCAAAGGAGAATACAGAGCATGCCTCGGATATGGAAGAAAAACAATTCCTTGCTCTGTTCTGCTTTTTAAAAATACATGCTGTGGCAGTTACTGATTATGTAAAGCCTGGTGCATGGAATAATGAATAAGTGATTTATAGTGGTTTCTAATTTAAATATTTAATGAAAAACATGTTGATTTATTAGGAAGAAATTGACAGAAAAAGTGAGAGTAGAAGCCTCAGAACAGCGGAACAGTTGAAATAACTTAGACTCTAGGTGAGGTTAAAATGCCATAAATAAGTTAATACAACAAAATAAAACAAAACCAGCCTTACACTCATCATAAAAGAAAAAAAAAAAGAAACCTTAAGAATATGATCCTGAGTGAACTAGTAAGTAATAAAAGAATTTAGTTCAACACTGATGAAAAAAAGTCGGGGGATGTTTTAGGAAATTGAGAGTATTCAATTTATTCAATTTCTTATCAAATATATATCATTCATCTACTATCAGCCAGTAACTGCCCAGTAAGGAAGGGTGAAATATTAGGAAATAGAGGATATGAGTGCCACAGTATTTATTATTTAGCTCCCACTGAAACCATGATTGACTCTGTAACAGCATCCTCACCACATCCTTATCTTGGTGATGTAGTTAGTGTTGGCTTCATTGATGGGATGTTTTATTTATTGAGCCATAAACCAAAAGAAATTATGTTACAAGAGCATAAAGACACATACACACACACACACACACACACACACACACACGACCCAGATTTCCCTAGATTGCCTTAAAGACAGTCCAGGTAAATACGTGGCTGCAGTGCAGGCAATTTGACTTTTGGGTGCAACAAGGTAAGAGAGCTTCTATCTATCTATCTCTGCGTCTAGATTCATATAGATATAGATAGGAGAGTGTGTACATGACCTTTATGGTGTAAGTTAGCATAACCAAAGTTTCTCTTATGAGACTGACCTTTTATAGATATTTTACTTGATCTATTCACATACATAAATATCATAGAAAAGAGAGACCACCCTGCGAAATATACTGTCAAGCATCAGAGATTAAATTGGTTTGTTCTGTAATTCTGGCAAAGTGCACACAGGAGAAACGACATGGACATGTTTGGGAGGTGAATGATAATGGGAGGGTCCTGGCAGTTTGTTCAGGAAAGCAGTGAAGCAAAGCTAACGGGAAGATTCAAATGCTCCCTAGCATAAAAAAAAAAAGCAGAAGAAATTAATCAAAAGTTGAATTTTTTTCCCCTGCAAAGTACACAGTTTCAGTGAATTCTTCCTGAAATAATTATAAATTGCTCGTTGATGAGCTTGAATCATCATATTCAATTGGAAGGAATTGAAAGTGTCACCTTGATGACCGACAGTGATGAGAAGACATGATGCAGGATTTAGCTGGTTTTAGAAACTGGATCAAAACTCATGATCCAAATGAAAAAAAAAAAAAAAAAAAAAAAAAAGAACATATAAATCACGTTAATATTAGAACTTGATATATGTATCTGTATAAATATGTACTCTATAGATGTACAAATGCATTTTATGAAAGTTGATAATGCCTTTTAATTCTTTAGAGATATTGTAGGCACACTGGATCCTGTTTTGTACAATCAGGGCACTTACAAGAGAACTTTTAGCCCTGATTTATAAATTCTCCCCACAAAAATCATTCAAATAAAACCAACCTAATAACAAGCAGTCTTGGAATCTTATCTAGCAAATGACACAAGCCAGAAATGTATTTTGTCAATTTTTACAGAGTAACTTTGCTGACAATTCCTCCGCAGACTTAAGAACTCTCAAGAACAAAAGTTCTCTTCAGCATTAGCCTGGCCGTGCCACCAGTGGCCCTTAGCACAGGAAGAGAGAATGAATAAGAGGACGGTTGTTAGGTGTGCTAGCTCCTAGCATGGACGACGTGGCTCAGAAAGGAACCTGGATCCTTGGGAAATAATGACCATTTTACCTGAGCTAATGCCTGGAAGGAAGGCTTCGGATAATGAGCTCCACCAGAGGGGCATCTGCTCAGCTCCTGTCGAGGAGGTAGGTGATGAGACAGGGAGCTTGAGCCCAGCTGGATGCAAGTCCTGCATTTTAAACTAGGTCAGGTATGTTGTTTCCATTTAAAATGAGAAGGAACACTCACGAAGCAAAAATCTTTCTGGGAGAAGGCTTGGAAATGTGCAGCGAGTAGACCTATTCCTGCTGAATTCTGCACGGCCTTTGGAGGTGGCCCACCTTGACCTTCATTAGCAACAGCCACACAGTGACACACAGACAGATGTTTTAGAATTCGCTATCTCACACCAGTCATTATTGGGAATGTAGTCATGGGTATGGTCTGGGAGACATAAGTACTGTTGTACGGACTTGTGTTCTCTTTTAGCAGTTGTCAAACAGTGAATAACAGAGTAGGAATCACAGAAGCAGACTCACGGATACACAAAACAAACTTACAGTTACCAAAGGGGAAAGGAGTGAGGAGGGATAAGTTAGGAGTTTGGGATTAGCAGATACACACTACCACATACAAACTAGATAAACAACAAGGTCCTACTGTAGAGCACAGGCAACTATAGTCAACAGCCTGTAATAACCTATAATGAAAAAGCATATGAAAAAGAATATATATATATCTGAATCACTATGCTGTACACCAGGAACTAAATTGTAAATCGATTATATTTCAATTAAAAAGAAAAGATAAAATATAATGGGAGATTGATACTGAAGAACACTACATGCCCCCAGTCTACTTTTCCACTCTACAGTGTGCAATGGTTTATTCCTAATTACTTGAACGCAAGTCTTGGTTAATAAGAATTCTTTCTTCTAAGTTTTTTTTACACTAAATTTACTACATGCTTTCCACTTAAATAATTTTCCATCTATCTGGGCCTAAAACTATGAATATTTTTCTTATGTGTGGGAAGTTATTACCCTGTAGACTAATTAGGATGGCCATCCTTAGCGTTCCTAAATGAATTTAGAAAAGGAACCCATAATGACGAATACAAATTTGGAAAGAGTTCAACTTAAAATGAAAGGTCTTATGGAAATGATGTCATTAAAAGGAAGCTTTGCCTAGAAATAGATTTTCAAATAAGTCTATACCTTTGTGGTAATGGCACTTATATGCATTCCATAATGACATCTCTTTTTCTTTTCCCATAACATTAAGATTTTTTTTAAATGTTCCCTACTCTCTAAACTCATTTGTTAAGAATAACACATTCATTTGCTAGTGCTTGCGTTAACTCTTATGATTCCATCGCTCACTGGCCAAAAGCCTAGCAGGGTTTGAAAAGCTTTGGGGATTTGTGGTTCTTTTGCAATGATTTGTGGCAATGTATGTAGCATTCTATGTAACATGAATGTGCTGAAGATTGCAAATTTATTTTAAAAACTGGAGTGGAGGTACAAAATTGAAGAAACTGGTAGAATAATTGTTTTCAATGAAAAATATCAGCTACTATGGGATCAGTAAAATAGTAATAATAATAGTAATATGAATAATTATATCAACTTTGAACATTTATGTCAAGAGAATCCATTAAGCATTTTTGAAAGAAATGTGTGGGAATGTGAGTCAGATGACTTCTTTGATCAGAAGTTGAGCAGAGGTGTTCTAACATCTTGCGTCAGTGTTGAAAACAGCAGGGCTAACTACATGCTGGATAAAACTGTTTTCCTGTTTTCCCACAGACAGCCTTACCAGGGCATTATCAAAGCCAACACTGTGTGGTCAAGCGTTACACGCATCATTGCAACATGACAAAAACTCTTTCATAAATGCCAAACGTATCATGGTTTAACCACTTACCAAGTGGCCTTCTGCAGTATCACGCAACATTAATCACATCAAGCTGCGAAGAATTCATAGCTAGACCTAGCCTTTTGCTTGTCAGTTGAAATAGTTGACTTTGATTTAATTAGTCTCAGTTGCTTTTTCTGGAAGGCTAGGGAGATCTAGAGGAAGTTGCTTGGTGCATTATTAATTCGCTACATCTTTATTGTAGTGCCAACACTGTTTATCCGATTTCGAATTCTCCATGTCCCCTTCTCTGGCAGTGACAGCTGTTGTGGCTGCTACAGCCACTTTTTTTTTTTCTTTTTTTCCCCCTGACTAAAAGGGCAGCCTGCAGCTGCTTTGTTTCCAAGGCTGAGTGAAGGGCTCACTCTGCAGAGGGCTCTAATGGCTTAGAAAGTGTCCCTCTCTCCTTCGTCATCAAGTGTCTCTTCTTCAGGAAGTGATCATGTTCTGCCAGCTCAAGAAGCTGGGATTTTGAGATTGTTCCTTGACTTGACAACCTAAAATCCTCTTCTGCCTTCCTGCGTAACAGGAACGACCCATTTCTGAATTGAAAACATCGACTTCTACCTAACTCATTCAATTTCAGGTTGTCATATTTGGGCAACAGTGTCTTCCTCCCAGAATTCTGGGGATGCCAGTGCCCACCTATGCTCTACTTTATTGCATTCCTGTGTATATTCCTGGTGTGTATAGCTCTACAAATTTAAAGAGTGTAAAACATTACTTTCAGGTAACCATGATGGATCAAGATACTGCGTGACAGTTTCATACCGAGAATACTAATTTTTCTTCCATTTCCAATTAAAATCAGCCATTTTCTTAACATAAGTGGAGTTTTCTTACATAAGTTTATATCAGCTTCTCACATTTCTATTCCATTGACTTCCAGCTCCAGATTTCTCTTTCACTGAGGCACCCTCCCCAGCAATTGCGAACTGTCAACTGAGTTTACAAAATATCGCATCCCTTCCATCACTGAGTCCCACTCAATTGAATACATCATACAGAAGCATCAGAAATGGAAATGCTAACCCTGGAAAAATAAGATAGAAGTGCAGATTTCTTTTTTGCCTGCCTTGAGGATTAATCCAAATGAGCTAGATTAAAATGACTGCTTCTGAGACATGTCTTTTCAAAAATAATCTCTGCTACTATATGAATATAATTCACACCCTTGGGAGAGTTGAACTTAAATATTTATTTTGTCAAAATGCATGATTCAAAGTTTTGTAGTGTTTCTTTGAAATCTATTCTGTCATTATTTCCAAACATTTTGAAGCAGCGCCCATTGAGTTTATTTACATAATTCCTTATAGCATAAGTTATTATGGAAGTCTTTCGAATCCTCAAATGAAAGCTGAGTAACTCAAGCTTCATGAGGGTTAAATAACTTGCTCATGGAAACATGCAACCTGTGATGGGCAGAGATAGAATTTGCATTCAGAGTTTTGACTAACAATAACATATATTTTTTTACTGCCATACTCCAGCTTCTTTGTTTTGATTTTAGGGTCATGTTTCTTATTAGGTTTCTTTAAATGATTATGCAAGAAAATGAGCACCGAGAGTGGGTTTTGTTGTGGTTCCAGACTTGCAATTGTTTTACAGAGTTTTTTCCCAACAGTGTATAGTGTGCTTTCTCAACTTTAAAGTTCCACACCAAATGTTTTGGGAAAATAGGTAGGTAAGCACAATAGCGAGAACTTTGATTTCTGTGTTACTTAAGGAAAAATTACGAGATTCCACTGGTAGAATGGAAGATGAAGAAGATACATGATATTTTTTCTGAATATTTAAGGAGCTATAGTGTGTAAAAAAGAGCTGTATTTTGTTTCTTTTGAAGGAAAAAACAGGATTACTGTGTAGAAGCCACGTAAAATGGATCTCAGTTCAAATATCTATTTAAATATAAAAGATAGAAAGAGATAAATAGATGAGAGAGAGACAGATATTACAGAAAGCACTCAAGCAGGACACTCACAAGGGGATTTAATTGCTCACATTTTTTTTTCTTTCTTGTGTGTGTTTTGTTTTTTTTTTTTTTTTCGGATGGGGCAAGTCCCCTAGCCACATCTGAGTTCAACAGAGTGAAGAATAAAAAGACTTCTTCAGGGAGGGGAATAAATACTGGTGAACAATCATATGTCTATGAGAGATTCTAGGCATATTCGTTGTAGAATCTTCTTTTTAAGTTTTTATTATATTCATTTTATTACTAAATGTTATTGACTTTTTAATGTTAGTTTTCGTTACATGTTTTGAAATTTTGGATTTCAGACTTATCTTAAGTTTTGGGATGGTTTCTCTCTCTGAACCGGCTCATTTTGTTGCTGCCCAGCAGTGACGTGGGAGTGTCACAGACTGCAGCGCTGAACCAGTGCCAGCTGCGCTTCAGTCTTGGTCAGGTAGATGGGTTTCTATTTGCCACGTCTCAAGTACCAGAAAATACTTAGTAATAGGTTTTTGGGGTTTTGGGGGGGGTTTGGACAAAAATGCGCCCACTTTTTCCTTCACCATCAATATATGAGAATTTGTAACACAAACTCTGCAAAGTTTATTTTTTCCTGGTTATTTTTTAATTAAAAGATTAGAAACATGTACAGAAAAGTCAAATAAATACTTCTCTTATGTCTGTGGCCTGCTCACATCATTAGTCTGCAAGGATTCTCTCATTTTATTTTCTCCCCAGTTCACCAATCCTGTTCTCTTTCCTCTTCCTTCCCATAGGCACCCTTTCCAGTGGACTTAATATATCTTTTGAGACCTTGGATAAGTACTTATCCTTTACAGAGTTGTTTTGTGTGTATGCATTTTTAGGTAACATTGTGTTTTGTTATATCTATAATCATTTTACTTTATTAAAATATTCAATGTTGTATTTCTTAAATGCTCAAGTTACAGTGTAAACTTTAGTTCATTACTTCTATAAGGCATTCCAGAATATGCAGTCATTACCAGCAGAACACTGTAATAGCTCTCTCTCACTCACTCTCTCTCTCTCTCTCTCTCTATATATATATATTCTGTTATCTGGGGTGTATATTCCTGGGATTGGGATTAGTGAGTTACATTATACACTGTATTTAACTTAGTTTTCATTAGGTCTTATAGATTTATGTCCAGAAGTGGGTAGGACAGAATATTTTCACCAGCAGTATGTAAAGTTTTCTACGTGCCTTTATTCTAACACTTGGACTTTTTTTTTTTCTTGCCAATTTTAGTGATTGCAAACTTGTATCTCACGTTTATTTTCATTTGTCCTTCTCTGATAAACACTGAAACTGACCTATTCCTGTTCTTTCTCCCTGTTTAGATTGGATTTTGACACATTTCTCGCTGTTTCTCTGAAGTTCCACTTCTATTCCGGATATTAATATGTTTTTAGTTTTAGGTTTTGCAATTATCTTCTCCTAGGATATCACCCATTTGTGTACGTTTTCCATTTTGTCTTTCATTCACTGCACAGTTTTATTTGATGTAGCCAAATGTATCTTTGTTGTTGTTGCTGTATACATTGTGTTTCCCCCCCCCACCCCCAGGGTTTAAAACAGTCCTTTTCCATCAAAAGGTCACAGAAATATTCTGAAATTTCTTCTATCAGCTTAATTTTTTTCTACATTTAGATCTTTAATCCACTTGCACTTTATTTCTGTAAAGATGCACTGTAATTTTTTTCTCCGTGAAAACAAAATAGTATGAACTAAGCAATTCTCAATTTCCAATTTCTCATGATAGTTTTGTTTTTTCATGGTATCTTTTGAGGGTATATGTTAGGTTCATAGGTATGTGTGAGTCCTCTACTGTTTTGCCCCATTTTTCTCTTACCATTACCTTCATTCTTTATTGTGTGTATGCACATATGTGTGCATGTATACACGTGCATATATACATGTGCATATACATGTATATATTCTGTTTATCTTCTGATATTAAAATGCTTACCTAATCTTTGTGTTGTTTCATAACTCTGTGGCATATTCTTTCCTTTCTCTTTAATTTTAACGTTCTGTAGTCTTTTAGTTTTAATCCATTTCTTATATGTAATGTGTAGGAGGGAACTAGTATTGTTTCATCAGATAGTTTACTGCTTTTAATTGGTGAATTTAAATGTGTTTTAATTATTGTTATGTTCAGGTCTTTTACCATATATGACTTTTTTCCTTTTTTCTCTTTTCCTGCATATTTTCTCTTAGCTCTTCCGCTGCTGTGGAAGTTACATACTCTAATTATATTCTTATATAGAATAAGTCTTATAAATATGTTACTGTTTTTTCATTTTAAATTTCCTAAGTTTAATGACGTTTATGTCTTTGTCCCAAATAAGACTCATCCATACACTCATTTCTTTCTTATTTCCCCCAGGCTGTCCACCTTCCACTACTTCCCCCATGTTGCTGTCACCTAGAATTTTAGTAATAGGTTGTTTGGATTTACTTCAGTGGTGTTGCTTTGATTGATTTATAAAATAATGGTAAATTTTACCAAATTATTACATACACCCCAGAAAGCTCCTGTATTTCTTTATATTTTTTCAAGAATAATTTTAAAAGGGGAGAGTCTCTGTGCGCAAAATATTCTTAAGCTTTGTGTTCTGTAAACTGAAATATAATTTAGCTAGATATAATGTTCAAAGTCTCTATTCTATAAATATTTTAAAATATCACTCCATTGTCTCTTTTGCACTTAGTCTTGCTCTTGAGATGTTGGTTGCCATCCTAATTTGTCTTTCTTTTTGGTGTTACTCTTTCTGAAAATTTTTAAAATTTTCTCTTTGTCTTTAGTGTTCTTACATTTTTTAATGTGATATGTCTAGGCTCCATCTAGATTGTTGAATTTTTTTTGTATTGTAGTTTTTGCCTTTCTCAATTATTTATTTCCTGTTCTACAAGAATATTAGCTATGTTGGCTGCTAAGGTGTAATCAGGTTAAAAAGTGAATACCAAGTCCTAACACACACACCTCCTAGTGGATTTAGAATGTGTGGGTCAGAAGTGGGTGCAACATCCTGTAGCGAGCTCTTGTTTGACCACTTTATAATTTTTCACTTGTTTATCTCCAGGAATTATATTCTCCAACAATTTCTTCTTAAGGGTGTAGTTACTTATCCCTCATTTGTGGCGAGAGTGGAGGATGGCAGAGAGGATTCTCAGGGACTTGCTACTTTGCTTTGATTTGTTATTATTTGCTCTCCATTCCAGCTGCGCTTGTTATGTCATATCTATGATGGTACCTGGCTAGTGTCATCATTTTAAACTCCTGCTGGTTATGGAAATGAGGGAAGAGAAAATGGAGGTCTAACCAGGATAGCATGCAGCGGGGCTAAAGAAGAAAAACCAAATTACTGTTCCATAGTCCATTCTTCTTCTGAGATATCAGACCTTCTGTTCCAGGAGACTTAGCACAGTCCATCTAACACACACACACACATCTTTTCTTTCTTAATATTTCTCACAGTTTAACATTTGGTTTTATCAATTTAATCAATTTCTATCAGTCTCCTCTATAGCATCTTCAAAGTTGGGCCAGGGTGGGACTGAGGGCACCTTTGAGTTTCTCATCTTGCTAGGGATGATAATAATGTGCTCAGTCTGGCACATTATTACATGTTGAGGAGGTCCTCTGGGAGGCAAGAGTTATTAGAGGTTTTATACTGATGGTTGTTTTTATGAATCTTGTATTTTTCAGTACAGTTCCAATTTTTTTAAGGAAACCAAATGTAAGAAGGTTGTGATTTATGCACCAGTTAAATTAGTGAGTGACTATTTGTCTTGCAAAACAATTTGCCATAAAATTTCTCTAAATAGCAAACTTCCTTAGAGCATTTATATGTGACATAACTCACACATTTCTGCTTATATCTAGTTTTGGGGAATGCAGGTGTTAGAATGCTTTGTAGGGAGCTTATATTCTTAACCAATCAGCCACTGACTGAATGAATGATTCATTCCTGTGTCAGCTCCAAACCCACCCTTCAAAACTCTCCTTTATGAACCTGATGCTCGAATTCTGCTCACCATGTTTCTGTTCTGTTGGCTCGTAGCTGGCTCTATCTTAGGCTAAGCGAATATGGGATTCAGGAGGGAGACTGGAGAACTGGAGGAAGAAAAGATTTCTTCCACCTCCTCGGGGGTCTGGACCTGGTAGCCCTTCCTCTCTTCCACACAAAACTTGGGGGTGCATCAGCCAAGCATCTCTCTCCTTAGGGGTCTGAGTGTTAGCCGTGTGAGCTCTTCTCTAGATTTTAAGTGTAAAGCATTCCAACCTCTTCCTTTTGGAAGCTGCTGCCTTTGCAGTTGTTACTTCCATGATACCATAATGTTTACTTTCTTTACTTTCAATTCTTCGGTACAACTCAGCTAAAATAACCTGTGTGGCTTATATCTCCAGAGTGAAGCTGGACAAATAGAATATTTATTCAACATATTTTTCTTTTCTTAATATTTGCTATGTGTCAGACATTGTGCTGGTCATATTAATGATGGTCAAATCCTTCATTTGCCTTAAGGTTTTTATTAATGATGGTTAAAGTCTTCATGTTCTTTGGCTTAAGGCTTTTGGGAAATGTTAATTGCATGTTCCCAAGTACTCTTTTAGTTTTATATTTTTACGTATGTGGGGGAAGGTTATATGAGACAATGAATATGATCATACAAGGGGAATAGGATCACTTGATGTGTATATCGTGATCTGTAGATTTTAAAGTACCCGCACATATGTTACACTGTGTAAAAGTTTAGGGCAATAGTTATTCACATTTTACAGATGAGAAAATTTGAGATTCAGAGTTTTCTTCAAATTTCCCATTGTAAAAAAAAAAAATCATTTACTTTTCAAATATAAAAGCAACATGAGATGAAAATCACATACATGGTTAAACTCTTCTACAATATGGGAAAGAGGAAGTCCTGTATTTTGTAAACATAAACTATATAAAATATAAAAATATAAACATGTTTGTGACAGGAGCTTGAGATAATTTTGATAAGCCAATGATTTCAGTATATGTGTAGTTAGAAAGGAGGCTCAGGAAAAACAAAACGGCAAATTCCAGCTTTGCACCAGCACCAGTCTTGACTACTAAGGCAACACCGTAATCCATTCTGTCTTCCAATGAGACTCATTCTCTTTAGTTCCATTGCAGTGCTAATATCTTGGGCTTTCTTATAACAACAAAAGTACAAAATTTGACAGTCACTTACTGCCCAGAAACATTCTACTTTCTAGGCTCACACCCAAAAAGTAATTTTGGTTATGTGTGGGTGTGACAAAATCTCAAGTGTAAAAAAAAAAAAGCAAAACTTTTACCCAGAATTATTTGGTAAAATGGATTCTCCAGAGTGATGCAACAGATTTATATCTCTGGCTCTCATTTTCCCCTGATACATGGTTGCACACTTCTTGGTGGGGCCCCAGATTGAAAATTATAGCCTTAAAGTATTTTTCAAAATCAAGTTTCAGAAGCATTGCAATAAACTATATTGTTCATTTATTCTCAAAATTGTATTTCAAAGAGATACTTTATAGTTTTAGTCGGGGTACGTGCAGGAGGAGAAAGTCTTCAACCTGCTCCTGGCACTAGCTTTCCTTTTTAAGCCATTTTTTGATTGTGGAGATTCTTCCTTTAAGAACTGGATATCTCTACAAATTCTGCAGTGTCTTCTTTGTGTTCTCGAGGTAGTGACTTGGAGTGTCAGGGCCAGAGAGAGAGCATCAGGGAGTACTCAGAGGACATTTGAAACACTTTACCTCACTTGCTCTTATGAGGGTAGTTTTTGAAATGACATTGACTGGATATGAAGGATTAAGAGGGAGAGAGAGGATGAGCCATCACGAACCATCCTTTGTCTCAGATTATATTCCTCAAGTGATCTGTCTGTTAATTGGTCAAGAGATTTTCAATATTCTACATGAAGCTGGCTTCTTACCTATCCATCCCCCCTTTGTTGTTTTGAATATTTGTCCTACTTCATTGTTTAAGACAGAATCTGATTTCAAAGTAGGACATGACTTTGACATAAATTACAGCATGCTGGAGTGCTTAATCTTCTCAGTCTGATTTTATTGCTGTCCTGTATAAATAACACATAATAATTCTGTTTTATTAATATAGTGATCCATCTTTATTGCCCTGTGCTTGTTAATGAAGATTGAAAATGAAGGTCCCTCACTATAAATTAGAAGTGTTTAAACAACTTTCCAAAAGTATTCGAGTGTTAGAGCAAGCTTTCGTTTATTGGGTATATTTACACATCAAGTTCTGAATCCTCTTTGATGTTTTCATTATTTGAAGAGGATTATGTTCAGTTCTATGCCTGGGTATATTCAGTAAAAAAGTATGCATTTATTAGCCTGATTAATCAATCAATGCATATTAATTTTAGGGAAAGGATCTAAGGTGAGCTCTGCTGAGCCACTAGGATTTGATTTATCCTATTTCATGGGTCAAGAAGACTTCAAACCAAACCACTGAGC
Organism: Camelus ferus; assembly: GCF_009834535.1. Lineage (NCBI taxonomy): Eukaryota > Metazoa > Chordata > Mammalia > Artiodactyla > Camelidae > Camelus > Camelus ferus. The sequence continues at coordinate 75,673,859 of NC_045704.1, read as the reverse complement.
ATGGAGAGTAATCAAGAGTTTGAGTAGATCTCTAAAGGTCAGCAGCTGAAAGAGAGAAATCAAAAAAATATCTGTGAAATCTTTCCTCCTTCATTCCTCTGTTATACTTAATCTTTGTTTACTCTACCGTGACAATGAACTACTTAAAGTTCCTAGAATATACCACATTTTCTTTTGCCTTAACGTTTTTCGCACATGCCCTACCTTTGATCGTAATATCCCCTAATGACCACCCTCTTCCCAAAACCACCAGTGCCATGAGCCCATCACCTTAACTTTACTTATAGGAGCTGGTTCAGATCTCAGCTTAAATGACATTTCCTCTGGGAAGTCTCTCTAACTCCCAAGACTAAGATAGGTTTCTTTCTGATGCACTCCTATTATGTCCTGGTCTTGTCCCTATTGTAATGCTTATCAGTACGTTTGGTTATACATTAGTGTACTCGCCTGGATTCTCCATTGTAATGAAGGCTTCTTGAAGGCAGGAAAGGATGGAGTTTTATTCTGGGTTGTATCCTTATCATGGCATCTTGCACAAAGTAGATGTTGAATACTTATTCTTTGACGTGATTTTATTGCCATTAGCAACTGGGAAAGGCATGCAGCAAATCCAAAATTCAGAGTCCCTGAAGCGCACAGCATGGTGGCTTAATAGTGGTTAAGTGTGCAGACTCTGGAGCTGGATTGCCTGAGTTTGATTCTCAGCTCTGCTACACACTTGGTCTATGGCTGCAGGCAAAGTACTTAACCCTCCGTGCCTTCGTTCCTTCACCTGTAAAATAAGTAGAATAAAGGGATTCTAGCTCATAAATTTTTATTTGATTGAAAAGCATTAACACGTGTATAGAAGTCTCATAAGAATAAGTAAGTGTAAGGTTTAATTGTCAAGTGAGGAATTGGAGACATGATAGTTAGAAAGAGCTGGAGAGTCTGAGAGTCCAAAGTCCCAGACCATAATTTACAGAGGGTGGGAGATTATCCGATGCTGAAGTCTTGTTTCTCCTCTTCCTGCTCAGTCTTGCATCCCAGGACATCTAGTTTCATTTCTTACCCCTAGAGCAGTATTTTTTCACAAGATCATTCTTCAGCTTTCAGAATCAGAACCAACTGATAGGCTTGGTAAAAACATAGATGCCAAGGCCTGGCCACAGAATCCTTGCAGGGGAGGCCTGGGGATCTGTATTTAAACACCATCTAGATGATCCTGATGCTTGAAGTTTGAGAACTGAACTCTGGGGTTCATTTCTCTGCACGTATCTCCAGAAGCAGGAATGGGCAAGCAAGGTTTGAAAAAGACTCCTTGCTGATTCAAAAATGCTTTTCATGGCCCTACTGCTCTCATTCATAATAGTTATAGTTTTTATATCATTGCATATGTTATTCTGTGTGTTTTGATATTTGCAAAATATAAGATACAATCATTGTCCTCAAGCAACTTCTGGCACAGTTAGTTGAGAGATGAGTGTCAGACACATTTTTGAAATTCCATAAAGACTGCAAACTGAAGTTTTGATATTGACTTTAAGTATAGTGTAAAACAGAAGGCCTAGGTAGGCGGGAGTAGTCTAAAAAGTGAGTTGGCCATGTAACGTGAGTAAAATAGGGTTGACTGAGAAGGATAGGGAAGAGATTTAAGGCGGGGATAAGAACGTAAGTAAAGGAACGGAGCTGAGCCTGAGGATGGAACATTTAGAGACACTTAAAGAGCCAGGATTCAGACCTTTCGTGTTAAAAAACAGAAAGTAGCCAGAATCATGACACACAGCATTACCGCTACTGATTCTCCATAATGTTGAAAAACACACAAAAAAGTCAGGATTTGATTAACTAGATTATAGAGAATCAGTGGAAAGCCTTTCTTTAGGAACTGGAAAAATTAAAAACTGGGATCTAGGCAGGTTATGTCAGTTCAGTAAACCACCACTACCTCTGCTCTAAATATAGTGTGGATCCCTGGAGTGAGCCAAAAGAAGAAGCATTGGTTGTTATGTAAAAATAACCTAAATCAGTGCAAAATAGAAGACAATTGCTGGCCGACTGTGGCTGTAGTGACCTGTGATGAGCGGGCCGTGCGCTGGCGTTTCTGAGGGGTGTGCGTTGTTCACGTTCCCTCCATGGTGGCGTCCTCACCCTCTGTGCCCTCGCTGGCAGCTTTGTCACCTGAGTCCTTCTTCCTTTGTCTTGGATGGTAGCAGATGCTTGCAGCTGGGTCACTCTATTAATGTGTTTCCTGCCTGTAGAACTTTGGGGGTCCAGCAACCTTCTTTCATTAAGTCCAATTTCTGTCCCTTTCTGTCCAAGGTGGCCATGTTGCTGGTGGCATAACATTTTCAAAAACCCTGTGGGCTTCCCTTGCATGTCAAGGTGACAGCATGATTAGACAGGATGATTCTGCAAAGACCCTTCCTGGGTAACTCCATCACTGTGTCTGGCGTCTGCTGAGATGATTGATTAGGTCCATGAGTCACACATCTCATCTCTTTAACCAGCGTTTGCTCAACCACAACCTTAGCCTTCTGTCCAGAGCATAATTTTCTTAATCTTAGCAACCTTTGCAAGCAATCTGGGTGGGCCAATAACCTCCCAAATCAAGCGCTACTTCCTTTTTGTTCAATAGTTTCTTCCTCAATTTACTTCTTTCTTAATACATTTTACTAAAATTAACAAGGAAAAATGAGGTTATACTTTCCACACAGTACTTGGAAATATTCTCAGTTAAATATCTAAATTTATCATTTACAAATTCCCTCTTCCCATGTAACTGTACAGTAAAATTCAGTCAGGCATTCTGCCACTTTATAGCAAGTATCTCCTTTTCAACAGTGTTCAATAACGTGTTTCTTATCTCCTTTTGAGAGTTTACCTCTAACCTCTATATGTTCTGTAACAATCTTGTCAAAACATTGTAGGCTTTTTCTATCATTTGCCTTAAAATTCTTCCAGTCTCTATCCTATCCATTCCCCAGTTCTAAAGCCACTTCCATATTTTAAGATATTTGTTACAACAGTACCCCAATTCCTGGTACCAAAATCTAAATTAGTCAGGGATATATATATATACACACACATACACACAAACATATGCACACACACATACATGTATATATATGGAAATAGATACATTGTAATGCATGTGTATATATGTGTGTGTATGTGTGTATGAGATTTATTTCAAAGAATTGGCTTACACAATTGTGGGGGTAGCAAGTCTGAATTTTGTAGATTCAAGTAGGCTGGAAACTCTCAGGCAGAAACCAAAGCTTCAGTCTGTAGATAGAATTTCTTCTTCCTCAGGAAAACTTCAGTTTTGCTCTTAAGGTCTTTCAAATGATTATCTGAGGCTCGCCCAGATTGTGAAGGGAGGTCTCCTTTACTTAAATCAATGACTAGTAGATGTTAACCACGTCTACAAAATACCTTCACAGAAACTCCTAGATTAGTGTATAACTGAATAACTGAATACTATTGTCTAGCCAAGTTGACATATAAAACTAGCCATCATGGCCATTGAATATGTTTTTCCAGCTGCCTGAAACTGCTCCCTCCAGCCAACTCATGGTCACTCTTCTGGTTACAGTATAAATGGCTTGTGACTTTGAGTGAATAGCTTTCTCTGGGCCCGAAAAAGGTCACTTCCTGTTATACATCCCTGGCTGTGTCCTCCATTTCTGCACATCACACTCATTATAACTTGGTCAGTGTCTGAGCCACCTGTTAGATTGCAAGCTCCGTGAAGTTCCATGACTCTATCTTGCACCTTGTATACTTCGCACTTAATAAAGTCTGTTGAGTGAGCAAATGAATAGATCACAGGTCACCTGATCCAGATGGCAAGTTCTCTCTATCTACAACTCAAAGGTCCAGGGCCAGCTCTTGCTATCTTAAAGGGAGCCAAAGAATTAAGAAAATCATTTTCTTGCTCAGTAACATTTTGTCTTTTAAGAACATCGTCTTTAGGGACTAAATAAAATAAAAACATTAGATTAAATTAGATTTAAGAAAAAAACAAGAGAAACCTAATATTAAAGCTGAGTGATGGTTTCCTTTTCTTCTGGGTATCTGGCCTTCCCTGGAGTATAGGAAACCACTGATGCAATGGATGGGACTTGCCAGGACAACCGAAGTTTTAGGGTTTGACATAAAATCTGAAAATATATTCTTAAAGTTTTTGGAAGAATAGGCTTTGGAATGCTATAGACAGGATTCATGTCCTGATTAGGACACTTACCACTAGGTGATCTTGACCCAATTCCTTTCTTAAAAGCCTCAGTATCTTCACAGTGTTGGTTAAGACACTGTGGTGGAATCAGTCTATTGGAACTGAGTTAGGAGTTCACGTATTTAAGGGGATAACTGTTTCAACTTGAAGCAGAGGAAGCAAATGTAGGTACCAAATGGGAAACAACTCTGCTTTTCCAGGACTGAGGCTGTTCCAGACACTGAGGGTGTTCAACATAAGCCTCTAGATGGAAGGGCAATAATCCTGTGGGAAAAGTGGAGAGTCTGCTGCCGATGACGGAAAATGAGAGACTCTCACTGAACATTTTATTTGGGCCAGGCAAAATTTACACACTACTACGTGATGTACAAAACATTGTAGTTTCTTCAGCTCCACTTAGAGAAAATAGAGCAAATTAATTGGGACAGTTATGCCCAGGCTATGTAAACCCCACTTATCATCTTCATTCATAAAACAAATATAATAATACTTACTCTACTAATAGTCCAGAGATTGTTGGGAAAATCAGAATAAAAATGAGATAATATGCTTGGAGTTGGTTTGTATCCTGCAAATAAAATAAAAGATACGATTATTTAAAGGCTAGTATCTACATGCTTCAACAACTGGACAAATCTGTACTTAAAAAAACAAAAAAATCAATCAAACTGGTTGTTATTTGGCATCAGGTAGACAAAACAATGGTCGATTTGACAATCTTTCACATTTCAGCTTGTTGGCATCACATTGTGTGACAAAAAAAAAGTGATTCTCTCTTCTCTACAGTTTCCAGATTCTATAAAACATTAAATAAAGAGATCTGAAAATAGAGAACAGTTTCAAAGTCTCTACTCAGAGGATAAACTTTAGATCACGCCTTTGGTGTGTCCTGAAAAAAACTGATATTGAATATGCCCCATGCTGTTTGTCTTTGAGACGTGTCCTCATTCAGCCTCTGCTTCTGACCTTCTGGACAGATGTAGAATAGAAATAGCCATGGGGCTGGCCAAAAGATGAACAACGGCGTTCTCTTTAGTTCTCAAGAATGATACAATGTTATAATTTTAAATGCCTTTAAAATATCATTTATGTCAGCCTTTCCCAAGTTCACATTCAATTTATTGGAAGAGTTAGGACAATAATCCAGGTTTCGTGAGACCAAGGTAAATATCCCCAGCCCCCATTCTTCACCCTCAACTGTGCTGCACTGTAAAATAAATGGAAATCGTGTTAGCTTTAATCCACCTTCCCTTTTATTTGAATCCTATTTGAAAACAGCACATAAAAGCTCCATAATTCTCAACCTCACATGCATTTTTGTCTGCAAAAACTTGACTGAACGCAATGCCAAACTCCACGCTTCTCAGCGTGACTGGGTGACTCATGGTTCAGTCTGCTACTATGACATAGTTGGATCTGTGCTTCATCCACCATGATGTCCCCTGACAGGTTCTTAAGAAAACTCCTTAGCACATCAGACAAAGAGAGAGAGTATGAGGTCTCCTACAGGCCTGCCGAACGGGGGAGGCTGAGCACTCCCCGTTTCAAAGCCTGTCTATCTAGGGCAGTTATTCTGAATGGAAGGATTACTTCGCAACCAAAAGGGCTTGTTGTTCCAACATTTCCCAAGGTAATCAGGACGAGTCTTTCTTTATCTTTGTTAACAGCGGGAAGCAGAAGCCTAATTTAAACACTGTGGCAGTGGCCAGGGGACCTGCATAGCTAAACAAAACAGTAGTCAATGGCTCTCTGAATGCTTTTGGAGAGACAGCAAAACCATTGTCTCCACGAAGACCAGAGATCTAGTATTAGTTATTGGCCGTATTAGAAGTGTGAGAAAATGATCGTTAATTAAAGTTCAAATTTGAAACTAAAAAATGACTGCCACGTTCCCCATTATATAGACAGTTGGCCATTTCTTTTCTTATCACCGATTTAAAGTCCATTTAAAAATCACCAGCGTAGTAAAGTCTCTCTCCACACCATGTTATTTGCAGACTTTTACAGCATGCCCCCTCCACGGGTCACGTGTGTGCATTTTGTGCACGTTATCTCAGAAATCTTTTTATAACAATATTGGAGGAAGTCTCGGGGATTTAAGTGGATTGTCTAAAGCTGCAGAGCTAGTATATAGGGAAACCAGGCCTTCTGGCTCAAGAGCTCCTTCCAACATGTTATGTTGCTTCTGCCAGAGCGCCTCCTGGACAAGTCGTGGTTTTGTGCTTTTTTTTCCTCCTCACCAGCCACTGCCTCCTTGCTTCTTACATCTAATTTTGCATACCTCTTGACTTCATTTCCTTACCATATTCTGTCCATCAAGCATCCTCTGATGCAGCCCATATGTCTGTGCAGCCTGCTGTTTCATACTGATTAAATTGCTTGCCACTTTTTAAAGGATTTTCAAAGTGCTCATTGAAAAAGTAAGAAGTGTATATGTCTTATGTTAGACACTCCAGGTCTGGGTTTAGACATACTTTTCAGAGGATTCATGTTCCAAGCATACGCCTGTTTTTCAATATTGTGCCTAGGATGAAATAGAAAGTTTTGGTGCAGTCCTGGGCAACCCAGACACTCTAGAGCTGACACTGGCCAGAATCTAGAATGAAGAGAAAAATGACCTTGTGTTCCTTCTCGGTGTGTATGCTTAGGAGAATGGATGTTGCCCTTTGTAGAGATGACAGTCTTGTGGGGAAGACAAACGTTGAATATGTGATGATCATGTGAGCTTCATAGAAGGGCAACTGTAGCGAGCATTTTACATTGTGTTGGGCTCATGTATTGTGAAGGGGTTCCTATTTCCTCTTTGTAAGTGCAACAACGTGCATATTTCATGCAGATCTTCCTTCCTGTTCTCCTGTGCTGGAAAGACTCACTAGATCATAGCCGCTGTATATATTGCCTGTTCTCACTGATGTTAATCTATATCATATTGTTTTAAACCACAATTTCTCTTTCACTGAAGAACAAGATGTATTGGGGGCGTTACGTGGATTCACTAAATCTGGTTAAATTTTCAACTTTGCCATTTACCAGCTGCGTGGTCTTGGACAAGTTACTTAAACTTAAAAGCTGAGTTTTTTTTCAGGTGTAAATTTATGTTGGGATTGATAATCACTTCATTCTGCTCTGAGGATTGAGTATGTGAAATACTGTCCATGAAAATTCTTTTATATAAAAACTACAGGTATTAATTGATTTATAGCCAGTTTCAGAATGTTTCAAAGTTGGTGGCAGAACTTGTGTACAGTTCTCAATGTTTTCTCTGATCTCTCCTCACTCTTTGTCCATATAAACTTATATTCTACACCTGTCATGGCAGAAAGGACGTGGTGAACATATTTAAACTATAATCTTAAGCAGAGACAACATAACAAAAATAATGGCATTGGGGTAAGCGAGACTGCAAACCCTGAAAACTCTGATGTTTAGCATTAAATAAACATGGAAAATTCATACTGTGTACCTAGGAGCTCATTAGTGAGGGGAGAAGTGAGTACCCCAAAGTGTCCCTTCAAAGTCCTGGAGGGATCTGATGCGGAGGCAGGACTCCGAGAAACTGGAAGGGAAAAGCCGTTTGGACCAGCTTCACAGGGGGCTGCAGCTCTTGAGCTGGGATCTTCTCTTCCCTAAGCACCTCCTAGTTTGAGTGGTATTTGACCAAATGAACTGACAAATCAAATGTTTGGTGCAGGGTGGCTGTGATGGAGACAAATGTCCATTGAAACACATGGGACTTCAAATGAAAGTAAGCGGCTACAGAATTAATCCAATATATCACCACAGTTCCATATGTCAGATTTAAAGATCTGGTCTCTTAGAAACTTAAAGAAGTGAGAGCCTGGCGAATTAGTCCAATGCATCATCACAGGGTCCCTTGGTATTTATCTGTAAATTCTGGCCTCTGAAGGTACCGGGAACACACTTAGTCATGTGACAGTATTTATGAATTGTGCAAGTTTCCCTTTAGCTCATTCATTGTAAGTTTTCCATTAAAGATAAGGACATAGGCTTGATCAACAGCAGCGTGAAACTGGAATCGTGTTTCTTCTTCAATGAAAAAATCAGAAAAGCTCTGTTATATTATAAAAATAAATTCCAGCCTGGTTACTTTCTCCTATGCAATTCAGTTTCACATCCATATTGTGTTCTTGGGCTGACAATGAGAGTTTTACTTTTTTTCTTTTTTTGTTTTTGTTTTTGTTTTTGTTTTTGTTTTTGTTTTTGTTTTTGGTGGCTCTGCCCGTCAAGGGAGATCCCTGTGGGAGTAGAAAGTATAACGTCATGTTCGTATCCACACACTTCTGTTTACTTCTCAGGAGGCTGCTATGTATGCATTGCTTTCAATTTTGAACACAGTTTCTCATTAAATAGTTTCTGTTTTAATCAGCCAGCCAGGAGGCCATAATAGTTAATATTATAAAAGAGTTAAGTCTTCTTTTGATTCACATTTATTTGAATTTCACAGTTCAAATAAGAGAAAAACATATCCAACTTTTCTCAGGCTGGAGGCACTGATGGGATATGAGATGTTACATAGTCATGAGACAGTTGGTCTGAATAATAAGTGGAAACCAAAAAGCCAACAACATTTCGGCTTGAATTATAGATCATTAGGTTCTTATAAAAGAGAATTTTGAGGATGAAGTTGGGCAGGACTCCTGACAATATGTTTATGGGACATAATCCCCCTGAAAGTGAGAACACAAAGCTTCCTTTCCTCATACATGTAATCTGAAGAACCGTAGTCTGCTTTGACTTAGACCTAAAATTACAAGAGTAAGCCATGCGTGATGTTGGGAAAGGCAATGTTTCCACTAATGCAGGAAAACCACTCGGCTTGACAGTTTTGCAAACGTGCATTTGGAAGCGGAGGTTATTAGTCTTCTTGATACTAGGATGACAGCATAACTGCTCAGACTAGTGTCCACTGCAGTATATGTGTGTGTGTGTGTGTGTGTGTGTGTGTAAGTCCCCAAACTTCTGAGTGTCCTGCTTGTTGGGTGACAGTGCTGCGCTCTGTGGTGTCAAAGAGCAGTGGTGCCTGTCACAGAGAACAGTGGGCGGCCACGCAGTGGCTGAATGGCCACTTTAACTTTTCACAGCTGTTTGAGTTAGCAGTTGAACTGCAGCACGAAAGGAATACCAGGCTTATGCTCATTAATTTAACAGACCTGAAGGGTATATTGAGGTGAATTACTAGCCCTGTGAAAAATGGCCTAATGGCTTCTGGAATTACCTTTCAAAGGGTAGGAGTTCAGTGGCCTGAGGGAGTGAGTGGAAACCACGTTGGTTTTGGTGGTGAGAGATACTTGCCAAGAGAGCAAGGAGAGTGGAGAAGGATTCATGTTGATGTCTCATCTCGGCCTCAGAGTTCTTATCACTCAGGTGGCAATCGCAGGGGGAGGAAAGAGAACATTTAGATTTTCTGTGGAGGTAACGTAAGGTAAATGGTACTTTAACAAGGGCCATTTGGAATTGGATGAGATTATATAAACCCATGAGAATTTTTGTTGGTTTTACTTTACTTTTGGACAGCTGTCCAATTCCTATTTTAAATGCTTAAGAAATATGTCCTATGCCTCAAAATATCATGGTTTTAATTAATAGCTCAGCACACATTAGAAATAAGGACACTATTTTTTTTGCCTGTTAATTAGTGACTTTTTATTAGGAAATAGGGATTCCATATTATCTTTAATACATATTTAGGTTGGCTAGAATATGTTAGGGAATAAATTAACATCTGAGCCCTGATTACCTGTGAAACAATGTTATACGCTTTAATATATGCACTCATTAAATAACAGGTTTTGTTAATTTAAGTTTTTATTTGATAAAAATACCAATAGAGTTTCCTTAATTTGTAGTCTGCTTCAAACTTTCCTGAACTTTTTCTGTTTTTTTTTTTATTTTTTAACATAATGGGCCACTGGTATTTCCTAATTCAGAAGCAGTCAATTTTTTCAATATGGTCTTGAATGCTGTGTCTCCTTCAATTTCTCTTGAGGGTGGAAAGCACTTTTTCTTTTCCTTTGCAAAATGTTTAGAGGTCTGACAATATCTCTGAATCTTGTATCAAAATGCATGATGTCCCATAGGTGGCAGAAAGAAAATTATCTTAGGATTTATGAGTTTATTTCTTTTCTCTGCCAAGTACCTACTCTTTCTTTGAAAATCGCTTGATTGTCACCTGCAAAGTGGGCTATAGTCCCTTCCTGCTGCAATGTTTTTACCATCTGAGTAGAGAGTGTAACAACAGATCAGGAACCAAGAGACTGAATTCTTCCTTAAGTTTTCATCAAAAATCTATGTGGCAGTACTTTGGAAGTTAGTCAGTGTTGCAACAGAAATGGAAGATACTGTTTTATACCCCAAAACACAATTCAAGGCTGGCATTTAATTAAGTGCTGTTAGTGATTCAGACTATAGACACTATGGGACCTCAGAGAACAGAAAGACTGAGAATATACAAGACCAGAATCATTTCCTTGAAATTAGTAGCCATCGTAATTATTTACAACTTTTCCAAATTCCAAATTCCAAACGGAGGTGACGAGATGAAAAGCCCAAATAAGCACTTGGTGTTCACGTGGAAACAGGAGACCAAGTGGTAGGGTTGCTCTGACCCAGCTGTGATACTGAAGATGCCGCTTTTACTTGTTCTGTATTATTGCCTCTGAATTCTTTTATAAGCAAAACCCAAAGGTCACCTGACACACCATCAGGCGATTACTACTTCTCTCTGTGTACAAGTCGGTGGCTGATGAAGTACACATCATTGCAGTTCAGCAATGTGCTATTCTTTTTCCTCTTATACCCAGGGTGCTTCCTTGGTGATATGCAAGGTTTGGCAGAGGTAGAGAAATAACGTTAGTAGGAGTAATCACACAGTTGCCTACTGTGAAGAAGAGTGAGCTTTATTTACAGCACAGCATCTGATGTGGCTTTAAGAGAATTACATCAACTAAAAATTACATATAAGAGGCTTGGCAAAAACATAAGCTGGTCAGGCCTGATTATATTAGATAAGTAATGTTGCTGAAGTATCACTTGCTTAGACTCATAACAGGTGTCCACAGGGCAGTAATCCTCACAGAGCCTCAACTGCTTCTTAAATGCTAAGACTTTGAGCTACAGATACACTCTGGTTCCATGACAAAAGGTGTTGTGTTAACTAAGATCTAGCTAAGTCTCCTGATCTAAGATAAGGCGAGCCTAACTGGAAGTCCCGTAGTGAATTGATCCTCTCACTTAAATATTTTCACAGTAAATTTTGGAGGAATATTTAGACTGTAGATATAGGTCAAGCCAGAGGAAAAATTGAAAAATGATATCTTAAGCTAGAAAATCAGACATAAGAAAAAAACTCATTGATAATAAAGAATTAGTGTATAACTTAATTGGTATTATTTGGGTTAAATTGGCCATTGTTTTTCCAAAATAATGTGTTTACAGCTTAATGTAATTGCTTTTAAAGAACTGGTTTGTGTGTGTGGATATGTACATGAGCCTTAGTTCTAGCAGATAAAGTCTAAGAAGAAATCACTTGTTTGCTTGTCTTTTTCTCTGTATATACAAGTTTTACAAAGGCAGGGAATGTCACCTATTCCTATTTCTACTACAAGTACCTAGCATAATTTCTGGCCCATAATATATGCTCAGGAAATGTTGAGTGATGGTGCTAAACAAAAATATTTTCAATTATGGGATTTCTCAACAACAACATTCAGAAAAACAAAACAAAACAAAACAAAAATTAGTGGAGACTAGAAGTTTTTAAGGCATTTGGTTGTCTACATAAAATAAGGCCAGCTAGCCCCATTTTTACTTAAACAAGAAATGAAAGATAAAATAGCCATGTCATAGGGTTAATACGTAATTCTTTTGTTTTCATTATGCAGTAGTAAGCAGTTTTTGAAAACCCATTCAAGTACAATCTAGGCTTCATTTTGGATTAATTATTTGAGCAACTTCTGCCACCTTTACATTTATTTAGACTCTATATTTAGACTCTATAAATATATATGTATTTTTATATATATACTCCAGGAAATCGTTTTGCAATGTGTCAAAACTTTCTAAACTTGAGAGGTCAGGAATAATAAAAATAAATTTGCAACTATTGAGGAGAATTCTCTTATAAGAAAAAATATGGAAGTTGATGTTATTATGTATGAGGAGTGTTCAACATAATTATTGAAATGGATGAAGGGTTTATTAAATTTTTGCTGAATGTTTTGTTTGAAGAGCTCAGTGATATTTTAGTATTATCAGGAAAATGTTCTAACCTATTAGACCACAATTGAACTCAATGACAAAAGTACATATGGATCTCCAAATTGGGACAGTGAATTTTCATTTTCAGATTCCAATAAGCAGTATATATAAACTTCCCAGATATAATATGGAACATCTAAAATGTATTTTGGGGGAGTGGGAATATATCATTTCTACTTAAAAATTCTGTTGTTTAATGAAAGACTTGAATCTTTTAAAGGTATTTGTATACCCACGAAGGCAGCCTTGCCTGTTATGTAGGTGTATTATAAACATTTTAGACGAGAAACATGTAGAAAGAATATATTGCACAAGTTCACACAAGTAGTAAATGACAAGACAAGATTTGAGCCATGGCATCTGGCTTAGAGCCAGAATACATTTTCCTTATTAAAATAGATAAAACATTAATTAAATTAAAAAAATTTAAAAGCCCTCTTACGTTCAGTTTGATGACAAATACCCCAAACCTAGTCTACCTCTCCTGAATTCTCCTCAAAGGTAACAGCTTCTCAATTTGGTATATATTCTCCCAGATCTTTTGCTGCACATTTGCATATATACATATGTACTCTTAGGGAATACAGAGTATCGTGTATTTTATAGTTTTAATATGTAAGTGATGTAACACTGTTTTGTCATTTTAGAACAATTTTTAACTCAACCATATGTCTTAGAGACACTTCCATGTTAACATATTTAGTTCTACCTCTTCCTTATAAAATGCTACATAGCACCCTGCAGTATGACCATATATCTTTCTTTATTTTAGTTATTTCTTAATGCACAGTAAGATTATTTTCATTTGGGGAAGGAAGGATGCTTATGTAATGACTTGATTTCTATTCTATTTCTCTACAATATTAGAGAGCCACCACAAAAATTTGAGTCACATCTATATTTGAGCTGGAAAGCTGTTCTTGTGGAAAAAACTCTGGGAAAGCCATTAGAACTGGGTTTTTTTGTTGTGAAGTACTATATTTATAACTCTCTGCCTCTCAATATTCTTATCTGTCACTGGGCACTGTTGTCATCACCTGCTCTGCTATATGTCTATATCTACAGTTTTGTTTTCAGAAGTGTGAAATATTTTATAAATAACAGGTGATATTCTTATTACATTAATTCAACTCATCATGCATTTATTGAATATTTGCTATGAGAGAGATCCTGATGTAGTTTGCATAGAAAGTAAAATAAATATTTCATTTAAGAGAATGTGATATAGTACAAATAAAAGGCACAAATACAAAAATTCTGAAAAAAGGAGGGTGTGATCTGAGTTGTAGAAAAGATACAAAGTTCAACTGGATGATAGGAGAGGAAGAGGACACCAACTAAAGGGGCTGTCAAATGCTTCTTGAGAGAGATAAAGTACGTAGTAAAAATTTGAGAGACATATCAGTTAGAGTACAAGAGGAAGAGAGGGACAGATTGTTCCAAATTCCCTCTTGTGTAAATGGAACTTGAATGCTTTGTTCAGGCTGGTGTTCTAGAGCTAGTGAGTCTTTCAGGGATGAGACTCTTTCAAGAGCATGATTAAGGTATCTAAAAGCCCTTGTTTAGTGTCAGAATTGTATTGGAAAGTCAAACATACAGTCATAAAAAATGTCAGTCTAAGAAATCTACAGATAAGCAAAATCCAACTCTGACGCAGAGCTCCAGCAAATGTGAGGCATGTCAGAATGTACAATACAGGAGTTCTGGAGGATGGCTGAGAGCCAGTGCCTGGGGAGACCAGATTTCAGAATCAAGTGTCTCTTTATAGGGTATTTACCTCCCAATTGAAAAAACAAGAGAAAAATCCCTGAAAAAATAAATAATGAAACAAAGATAATCATTCTACCAGGCAATGAATTTTAAAAGTTGGTAATAAAAATGTTAACTGAATTAAGAAAGAAAATCAATCTAAGCATGGATCATTTTAACAAGGAGCCAGAAATTATAAAGGAGATCCAATAAAAAAAATAGACAGTTTAATTTCTGAGATAAAAAGCACTCTAGAAGCAATGAAGAGCAGGCTAGATGACAAAGAAGAATGCATATGTGATCTTGAAGATAGAATAATGAAAATCACCCAATCAGAACAGCAGAAACAAAGACAAATGAAAAAAATTAAAAACAACATATGAGATCTCTAGGATATGTTAAATGTGCCAACATTCACTTTATAGGAATTCCAGAAGGAGAAGAAAGAGAAGAGATCAAAACTGTATTTGAAGAAATTATGACAGAAAACTTCCCAAACTTGAAGAAGGAACAGGTATCTAGGTACAGGAAATACAGTCCCAAACAAGATGAACTCAAACAGACCCACACCAAGACATATCATAATTAAAATGGCAAAAGTAAAGATAAAGAGAGAATTCTAAAGGCAGCAAGAGAAAAAAATAAAAGAAAAGACTCATATACAAGGGAATCCTCATAAGGCTATCAGCTGATTTCTCTGCAGAAAGTTTGCAGGCTAGAAGGAAGTGGCATGATATAGTCAAAGTCCTTAAAGGGAAAAACATGTAGACTAGGATAGTAGGATAGTCTTCCCATAAAGATGATCATTTAGAATAGAAGAGATAATTTCTCAGACAAGCAAAGGCTAAAAAAATTCAAGAATACTAAACCTACCCTAAAAGATATGTTGAAGGGTCTTCTCTAAATGCAAAAGAAGTAAGAATTTATAGGAATGGGAAAACCCTAATAGGAAAGGCAAATATATAAATACTGAAGATCATTTAAATAAGCAAGAATGTAGATTAAAAAATAAAAATTATAAAAGCATCTATAACTACAATAAACAATAAAGGGATAAGTTTGAAGATGCAAAATATGACATCAAAAACACAAAATGTGGGGAGTAGAGTAAAAAGTATAGATCTTTCAGAATGTGTTTGAACTTAAATTATCATATCTATAATGATATAAAAACAAGTAGATATAATTATGGATCAACATATATGAGCCTTATGGTAACTACAAGTCAAAAATCTATAATAGACACATGAAAACTGAAAAGAAAGGAACTCAAGCATACTGCAAAAGAAAAGCATCAAGCTGCAATGGGAGAAATAAAAAGAAGGAAAGATGAACAAAGAAGAGCTATAAAAACAACTGGAAAACATGGGATAAAATGGCAATAAGTACATACTTATCAATAATTACTTTAAATGTCAATGGACTGAAGACTCTGATCAAAAATATAAGGTGGCTGACTGAATAAAAAAAATAAGACCTTTCAATATGCTGCCTACAAGAGACTCACTTCAGGGTGAAAAGACACACACAAACTGAAAGAGGATGGAAAAAGATATTTCATGCAAACAGAAACAGCAAGAAAGGGAGGGTAGCAATACTTATACTGGATAAAATAAACTTTATTTTAATTTTAGTTTTTTGAGTAAAGGTAGATTTACTTAGAGAGATGCCTACTGCATAGAGTGTAGGCCACGAGGTGTGAGGGTTGGGTGCTCAGGTTAAAGTAAAAATAGGTACACACCCCATAGACAGAGTGCGAGCCATCTCCAAAGAGGAGGGAGCGAGAGGGGCCACCATAAGGCACGGTGTTGCCAGTTTGTGTGGGCTTGGTAGCATCATATGCTAACAAATGGGAGGACCATTGCAACTACCCTGGGGAAGGGGCTGGGATTCCCAGGAAATGGGCCACCATTCTGACCATTTGTGATTAGCCTTGGACTGTCATGGTGCCTGTGGGCATGTTATTTATCATGCTAATATGTTACAATGAGCATACAGGACAAAATAGACTTTAAAATAAAGGATATAATGACAGACCAAAAAAAGCATTATATAATGATAAAGGGATAGATATATGAAAAGAATATTATACCATTAACATATACACACCCAAAACAGGAGCACCTAAATACATAAAGCAAAAAGCAACAAACATAAAGGGAGACATTGATAATAATACAATAATAGTAGGAGACTTTAACACCCACTGACATCAACGGACAGATGATCCAGACAGAACATCAGTAAGACAACAGAGGTCCTAAGTGATGCAGTGGACCAGTTGGTCTTAATTGATATCTACAGGACGTTACATTCAAGAAAAGCAGAATACACATTCTTTTCAAGTGCACATGGAATGTTCTCCAAGATAGATCACATAGTAGATCACAAAAGAAGCTTCAACAAATTTAAGACAATAGAAATTATATCAAGCATCTCTTTGACCACAGCAGTACAAAACTAGAAATCAACCACAGAAAGGAAAACAGGAAAAGAACAAACACTTGGAAACTAAACAACATGCTACTAAAATGATGAAATCAATGGTGAAATCAAAGAGGAAACCAGAAAATAACTTGAGACAAATGAAAATGAAAACACCACTTTCCAAATCTATGGGATGCAGCAAAAGCAGTTCTAAGAAAGAAGTCAATAGTGATAAAGGGTTTCTTCAAGAAACAAGAAAAATCTCTAATAAACAACCTAACCTACCACCTAAAAGAATTCAAAAAAGAAGAACATGGCCCAAAGTCATCAGAAAGAAGGAAATAACAATCATAGTTCAACTACTATTTAGTTAGCTATGTGCAAAGCAAAGCACTGAGCCTACACACACACACGTATATTTATAATCTATTCCTCACAAAAAATTATTATATCCATTTTACACATAAGGAAGAAGGAAACTGAGACTCAAAGGAATCATGATCAAAATCCTTGGTCCATGTTCTTAACCATGGTTTAATTTAGACCTTCTGATGCCGTGAGTGATTGTTGAACATCTATCCAGGAAGGCAGTAAACTTTTGTGAAATGTTTTCATGTTTAATTATTTAAATGTATATATTTATTTCAAGACTTTGATATTATAGCTTATTCATGTATGTGCATGCAATATACATGAATGAAACTTATATATCTATGCATATTCTTACATGTCAATGTGTTTTCCAAGTACTATAACCATTGTTTCAGGAATATGATAAAATATAAGTCTTATAATCAATGAAGTACTAAAAGGAGGCTGACTGACAATCTTTCCAATTTATTGTTTCCTTGATGCGTGAAACACTGTGTCAGCTTTTTCAAAGAAAGGAAAAACAAGCCAACACAATAATGTAGTTTCTTAAATTCCCTTCAGTCTTTGAAAATGAAAGTCCAGTTCCAGATAATGAAGTTGAGCGTGGTGAGATTTAAATTCTATCCAAATAAGTTACATTAGCTCACAGTTATTTATTCTAATAAGGGAGAGGAATCCTTGGATAATTGAAATCCATAGATGTTTGAAAAACTGCATTTAGCGTATTTCTCAACCTCAACCCTACCAAATTTTTTATTGGCATTATAATCAAGTTAAAAAACTTTCTCACTTAAATTTCACTTTCTTTCTCTTTTCTTCTCACTTCAGTGGGAAGGTAAATGCCTTAGTTAACAAAGAGCAGAAGGCAAAATTTACCTGTGTTTTATCTAGGGGCAGGCTAGAGACTGGATACCTGAAACATTTCTAGCATGTAAAACAATGATTAAATCAAAAGCTCTTAAATATAATTAGTGGGGTAGTTTTGAGCACTTTATAAAAAAAGAGACATTGACATTTGGCTGATTATGTATTATTATTAGAAGCTAAGCTTTATAATACTTCAAAATGGAAAAATAATTTTTACACAAGTCTTATATATATTTTTAACCAGGCAAAATGGTCCTGTAAATAGAAAAGCATAACCTGCCACTGATTATTCAGTAAGTTTCTTAACATACCAACATCTCAATGTGGGCATTAGAAGGTAATGAAACCTTTGGCAAATTTGGCAAATAGGCAAATGCTTTGTTCAGCTGTTTTAGAGACACAAGGTATGTTATAATACTGAGTTTGTTTGGCATTGTGCTTTAATAGCTTCAAGATTTAATTTAATCATACAATAAACATTTATTTAAGAACCTACTCTGATCCCAGGAGTAGAATGATGAACGAGATAGCTCTTGCCCATCCCTTCCCAACCTGAGGTGTGGGTGGTCCTATGTTATGGACAAGCAAAGGGTGCTAAGACTTGAGGTCAAAGGGGACTTCCTGAGGAGATGATCTATAAAGTCAATTAGGAAAAACTTTGTTTAAAATTAATTGGCATTGAGATAAATATGATTATTCAGAATTGCTTATACATGTTTGTTTGCCACAGAGAGTTTCTTTAAACAAAAACTTGGGTAGCTTAACAGTCCAAGATCAGATAGTAGTGATCTCCTTTTATTGAAACATAGTGGGTGGAGAGGGGATCCTGGATCCTTTTTTTTCAGCCTGTCTTGCTTCTTTCTGTACATTTCTCCTTACAGAGAGGTGTGGGTTTAGGGTGGAATGGTCCTAAAGTAACCACCTGCTTGATCATCAGAGGTAGACCCAGATAAGATTCGCCTCAAATTTTCTATTATTTACATCCTGTTTGTTTTGTTACCCATGTCCCTCCCCTAGTGCATGGTGAAATTACATAGATCCATGAATGCTTGGTGTTCTACACTCTGGTGATACCACCATCTGGGAAAGGAACTGATCTCTGCATCCAGTGGGATTTTACATTAATTTATTGACTCATTCATCTAATCATCTTTATTGAACATGTTATGTCCTAGGGATTATGCAAAACATAGGGACTATAGGGACAAATAAGATAATCATATTTTAACAACTCTATTAAAGTGTAATTTTAATACTATATATTAACTCATTTTATGTGTACAATTCAAAGATTTTTAGTAAATTTACAGAGTACTGCAACATCACAGAAATTTAATTTTAGAATATTTTTTATCAGCTCCAAAAGATCTCTTACACCTATTTGCAATCGCCTTTCCCTCCCCAAACTTGAGGCAACCATCAATCTTCTCTCTGTCTCTAAAGGTTTGCCTTCTCTGAACATTTCATATAAATAGAATCATATAGTATGTAGAATTTTGCACTGACTTCTTTCACTTAGCATAATGTTTTTGAAGTTCAGTCACGTTGAAGCATCAATCAGTAGTTTGTTCCTTTTTATTGCTGAATAGTATTTTATCATATGAAAATGATACATTTTGTTTATCCATTAGAACAATCATATTTTATAGTACAAAATAAGGTAAAGAGTTTAACATGTTGTTTACAGCAAGAATTTTCACATGTTTTCATGTTTTAAGAGATTAGAAAGTTGCTAAAAGTCATGATTTCTGTTTAAGTCAGGTTTTAGAAAGGTTGAGATCCTTGTTCTCCTGGGAAAAGTTTGAGAGAAAAGAGCCCTGAAGCTGTGGACACCAGCACTGAACACTTACAAGACCCTATGACTGACTTGGTTTAAAAAAGCATGAGATTAGAGGATCTTGTTACTCCTGATGATAGCTTAGCACAGTGGGCTCGAAAACTAATGATACGAATAGGCTTCCACTCTAGGAACGGAAGCAGGAGGAGCTCCATGGACTTGCTCCCCAGTGAAAAAAGCATGAGGTAGAAAGATAGATAATAGATGAGTAATAGATACATAGATAGTTACTCGATAGACAGACAGACAGAATGACATATCTATATCTGTGAACACATACACATAAGTATTTAAAGTCTCTGGAAGTTTTCTAAAGAGTGTACAGCAAGTAAATGAAGAAACATTTATTCAATAAAATCTACTAAAACTTTTTCAGTACACCAAGTCTGTGGGAGGTGAGCCACATCTCACATGTCCCTCTCCTGCCCTCCTTCACTCCCTCCCCACCACCAGCTCAGCTTGACAGAAGCTCCACTCGGGGTAGATGTGACCTAGAAGACAGCACTTCGACTCTTCTAAGCTCCCAATCAAGGGACCCTGCAAATCCGAGGCAGAGTGGGCCACCAGCATTTCTAATTCCCTCCAGCTCTGAGTTGCAAAGGCTAAATTGTTGATGAGTGCAATTGAGAGGGCAGAGAGACTATTCATGTGGTAGATGCTCTACCGAGGCATGGCAAGCCGAGGGTGGTAGGGCTCCAATCACCCTCACCCTAGCTCGTTCATAGGGCAGGTGTTCAATGCCAGGAGAAGAACGGGTTACTGCCCTTACCCAGTGTCCAGAGCAGTCGCTCGAGGACGGTCTACAAAGACAGAGAACGCCGAAGCTCTCACCAAAGGAATTAACTTTACTTAATACAAACTGTGAGTAATTTCAATAGTCTCAAATAATAATGTCAACAGCCAGCTCAGAAACAATGGAGATTTAGGTGACAAAAAATTCAGAGGAGACTGTTAGCTCTGTGAGATCACCAAGCAAACGATAGGCCAGCTAGTTTACACAGAGACAAGCAGGGAAATAGACAGCTAAGAAAAAAGCAAAACAAAACAAAACAAAAACCCTCTTACAGTCAGAACAAACCTCCAAGACTGGCCTTAAAAACGATCCCTGCCCATAGTTAATTGGATCAGCCTGTGGAATAGTTTAATATTATCAAAAGCAAGAGAGGAATCAGTCTATCATTAGCAGTCTAAGAGCTGGATGTGATAGCAATAGGGGCAGACAGCTTAGCAGAGAGATCAGGGAGAGGGACAAACAAGGAAAGCCCTGTTTAAACAGCTGTGACCTAACAGTGATTGCACATCCCCAGGGCCAGAACTTAGGAGGAGAAATTAGAGGTTTCACACAATGATATTAACACGTTTCACTGCAATATTCTAGCATAGTCACTAAACAAATAAACAAATAATAATGAAAACTAGCCCTGGAGAGAGTTGGAAATCAATAGCCAGACTTGCTACAACGTATTACCTGAAATGTCCAGTTTCCAACAAAAATTGATGACACGTGCAAAGAAAAAATAGACATGACTCATACTTAGGAAAAGAGAGCAAACAGCAGAAATTCCATGCGAGAGGGCTCAGATAGCACATTTAGACAAACAGGAGTCCTTCTGGAAAGAATCAGCTTTAGTCTGGCTGGGATGGAAAAGCTTCCCAAGGCTTCCCAGAAGTTTAGGGCTTCGGGTTCCTGTCCAAAGGCCGCTGGAAAGGACTAGAGTCAGAGTAACGGGAAGACCTGTGGCTGTGGGTGGTGAGAAACTACAGCATGTTCTGCAGACAGTTAATATTTTAAAAACCTATTTTTTAAATTTTTGTCTTTTAGATGTTAACATGTATACATTTATAATATGAAAGTATAAAAAAACCCAATAAAGCATATTTGTGTATGAAAAGTCCATTTCGGCCAATCCTCAAAATAGGCCTACATTTTTCTAAATGTTGCATAAAATACTAAGTAGAAACATTGTGGATTGGATTAAATTTAATGATTCAAGAAAATATATTACTTTAAATGCTTATGTTTTATTATTCTGTGCTGAATCCCAGATAATCTTCTCCAATTATATTCAACAATATAAAACACATTTTGTAAGGTAATTTCTAACTTAAAACTGATTTTTCTGCCTTCCTGTCAAGAGGTTGTTTTAATCAGTTTTTCCCAGAACACCACCTTACATATTTACAGAGATGCCGCAATCATCTTGCACATTTGATAGATTTGTTGTAATTTGTTAATTGAGGGAAGAAATTGTATTTAATAAAAGAAAAATATGATGCCATATATAGTGTCCATTGCTTCACAAAAGCCTCTAGCACCTGGGCTGCCTCTATGTTTGACAGTTTGGGATGGAAATACCAGATGTCAACTAATAAATTGATACAGAAGTTCCAAGAATACAAAAGATAGCATTTAATTGTCCCACAAGTGACCAAATTAAAAATTAAATAGAACTAGGAAGGCCATTCATTTAGTAATGGAATCAGTGAATTCTAAAATGATCCCATTTGTTACTGCAGAAGGGAGTCATATAAGAGACTCTTAATGCTGCTTACACATGTGTAAAATTCCTCCTCTAGGTGCCCAGGTTTGATAAAATAGAACTGTAGAAAATCTGATAAACACGTTTGGAAGTTCTGTAGCAAAATTATAACATGTATAAAATATTGTGTTTTAATTCACAGGATCATGTAGATTCCCTCTGAATTCACATAGGAAAAAAATTCAAGCAAGATACGACTGTGCTTTAACTATCTTTTTATTTTGTTTTGTTTTTTAATCATGGAAATCTATACCACAAAGGTTAAAGATTTTAAATATTTAGCAAAATGTACCTTTTAACCTTCTCTGTCTCTGAAGGCAATCCAAATTCTCAATTCATTAAATTAATCCTTGGTGACCACAGCAGAATAAAAATTTCATTTCTTTAGCATGCAAATGATGCAATTAATGTATGGAAATATACAGCACAAAAGTCATTTACTTGTCCAAGTGAATTTTGTTCTGAAACCTGCAATGCATTTCATATACAAGCAATAAAGATTAAAAGCAATGTACAATTTAATCTCACAGAAAATGCAAAACATTAGTTTTGACTTTATGGATAAAAATGCATTTCAAAATTTGTTTTGGAAATGTTTTGGGGTTGGTCTTTTTGGCACAAAATTGGCTTAGACTGTAGTTTGAGCATCTTGCAAGTTTAATGGGCTTGAAACCTGAGGATAAGACCTTTCAATGATATTTGGGGTGTGACAGTGTTAGGTATTTCAGATCATAAGCATACACTTCGCTCTGGAGAGTGGATGGTTTTTAAACATAGCCTTTAAATTTTAGGGCAGTTCTAGGCTTGCAGAATTATTGCGAAGAGACTTGGGAGGGTTCTTGTACATCCCGCACACAGTGTCTCCTACTACTAACAGCTTGGATTAGTGGGTACACTTGTCACAATTCATGAACTGATATTGGCATATCATTATTTTTATTATTATTACTAGAAATTCATGTACATATTTTATAATTTTTGTAGCTCAAATTTTCCCAGCTTTAACCATCGGGAGCTCTTTTAGTTGGCTCTGGGGTCCCTTTTATATAGTCCTATCATTTCCTTCTCTTTTGAGTAATTATTTTCTGGCACTACAAGATGCTCTGGCTCTTCTTGTATATTTCCTGCCCCATTCCTAAAATCAACCCTTTCTATGGAGCGTTGGTTCTTTTTATTGGAGAACGGCATAAGAAATCAAGATCTGTGCACTAGGTGTGCTTATTACATCTGGGTTCCTGTTTCCAGGCCCTCTAAACTGACTGAGTAATTGTGTGTGTGTATACTAACCCATTACATATGCACATCTACAAATACTTCTCTATATGTACCCACCTGTGTCTACATTAAATTAAACATGGATTCATTAGAGTCCCTAACTCTAATCTACTTGGGGAACCCTGGTTCCCATCATCTGCTATCCATTTACTTTAGTTGTTCAGTTCCAGTGTCCATACCTAGGGCTTTCAGAATAGCTAACCCAGGGCCAGTGGGAGTCAGCGTCACCAAAAAGAGGACAGTGTTACGCACAGTCACTTTCACATTTCGTCTTACAGATGCCATTCACTTCCAAAGTTGCTCAGCTAGCATCTTTGTCTGCAGCCCCCACTGAGGTTGTTTCATACAGTTATAATGCATTTAGATTCTTTTTCCACCTTCTACATTCCATCCTTGGATCCTTCAACTTGAGACAATTTTTAAATTTGCATACATTAATATTCACTCTTTCTGCTGTGAAGTTACAGGGGTTTAACCAAATGCAAAATGTCGTGTATTCCCCATGACAGTATCACAACCATTCACTGCCTGAAAAAGTCCTGTACTTCACTCATTCAACTCTTTCCCACCCCAAAATCCTAGGAGCCATGTATCTTTTTCTTATTTATTTGTTTTTGTCTTCCAAGTGTCATATAACTGTAATCACATACTATGTAACATTTTCAGACTTTCTTCTTTCACTTAACAATATGAATTTCAGGTTCATCCAGGCCTACTTGTGACTTGATGGCTCATTTCCTTTTATCACAGTGTAATAGTCCATGATACGGATTTGTCTCAGCTTGTTTACTCATTCACCTGTTGAAGGACATCTTGGTTTTTTTGGGGTTTTTTTGGTTTTTTTTTTTTTTTTTTTTTTTTTTTTTTTTCAGATTTTTCTCAACTATGGATAAAATTCCTAAACATTTGTGTGCAGGTTTTGTGTGAATACCATTTTTCAAATCAGTTGAATAAATAAGAAGGAGCATATGTGACAATGAATATATATATGTTCATGTATAACTGAAAAATTGTGCTCTACATTGGAATTTGACACAACATTGTAAAATGATTATAAATAAATAAAAAAAAATTTAAAAAATAAGTAGGAGCATAATTGTTTGCTTGTAGGCTAAGGCAGTATTTAGCTTTATTAGCAATTTCCAAACTGTCTTTCAGTCATGCATTTTCACCAGTAATGAGAGATTTTGAACTTTAGTCATTCTAGTAAGTGTGTAATAATATCTTATTGTTGATTTAATTTGCATTTCCTAATGACAGATGATGTTGACCATCTTTTCATATCCTTATTTGTAATATATCTGTTCTTTGATGAGGTGTTTGTTGAGAACTTTTGCTCATTTTTTTCATTGAGTATTTTGTTTTTTACACTTAAGTTTTAAGATCTGTAAATTCTGGATACAGTTCTTTATCACATATGTAATTTGCAAATATTTTCTCCATTTGTCTTTCACAGAACAATTGTTTTTTAGTAAAAAACCCAATTTCTCAGTTTTTTCCCTTTATGGATCATGTTTTGAATGCTATATCTAAAAACTCATCACCAAACCTAAGGTAATTCAAATTTTCTCCTATGTTTTCTTCTACAAACTTTCAAATCATTGATTCATTTTCAGCCAGTTTTTGTATAAGTGATGAGGTCATGTCTAGGTTCATTTTTTGGGCGGGGGGGTGGGGAGAAATGTGGATACCCGGTTGTTCCAGCATCATTTGTTGAAAAGGTTCTCCTTTCCTTATTGAATTGCCGTTGCACCTTTGTCAAAATCAGTTGATTATAAATTGAGTCTTCCAATTCCGTTCTTTTTTAGTGTTGTCTTGAATATTCTATGCTTTTTGTCTTTCCATATACACTTTAAAATAAGTACAATCTTCCAATGAAATCTCACTCTTTCAGTTGGCCCATGTTTTGACTGTGACCTTTATGTATGTTTCTTCTTAAGTAGCTTCCTCCTCTCACTCCCCCACCTCAGCTCCTGAGTTCTCTGTGGAATTCTCCCAGGGCCTAGGGTGGTTTTGGAACTGGAACAGAGCATCGTCCAGGCTCCTCTTTCTAGAAAGGAAGAGGTTGGGTTCTGAATCATTTTCTTCTCAGATGGGTTTTCATGCCTTGTCCTAATGTGCTTACACTATACCCAGAAAGATAAATTCTATATATCAAGAAATCTGGGGTGAAGTAATCTCTGTTAAAAACAAAAACAAATAAAACCTGTTAAAAGTTTTCTCCAAAGCAGTGGACACTCACTGTCTTGTATCTGTTATGCAAAAGGCCACATGAACTAGTCTTCCCAAAGCCAAAATGGTAATACCAAGGAGACGTATGTCTCTGTGTTAGATCTAGAGGGTTTAGTAGCTTTAAATGCCAGGCTTTTGCTAATAACACTAACAAACTAATTAATATACTACCATACCAGACGCTCTTTAACATATACATTAACTTCATCGATGAGAAAGGAAAGACAGAATAGATATGTGTGCAAAGATAGATTAATCATTATTGTGTTTGCTGTCAAATTAATCAATTCAAAAAAACTTCCACTCTAATAATTTGTTTCATTTAGCTTTTTCATTATTTAATACATTTTCAGTTTAATTTTCACCCAATGTTTGCTATAAACTTTATATATATATTCTTTTTTTCTTTCCTTAAGCAGAATGTGGGAGAGACAAAGTAAATGATGGTAAGTTTGCAGCTGAAATAAAATGTTAGAACTTTGGCTATAATGATGGATAGGAAGTGAAGTCAGAGTTTAAATAAAGTATTTTCCTTTGAAATACACAGATTGGTTGTCTGCATTTGATAAATATATTTTTATAATTGCTCAAATCATATTTCAAGCTGCCTCTATGAATATGTCCTCCCTGGAATATTTTAAATCTTTCAATGTGTTTATTAGGTGCATATATTATAAAGTGTGAAATGATTATTTAATGAACTTTCTCTTCTGCTTCAGCTCCTAGTATGACGCACCCACCCACAAAACTATATTGAAATGAGAGCAATGTGTCATAAATAGAACATTCCTAAAGACTATGATAGAGTATAATTTAAAAACTTTAAATTGCTAACAGGTGATGAATGAGGGTCTAGATCTAAAAAAAAACCTTCAGTGCTGTTTTGTTGGATGTCCATGTGTAGACTGTCTGCTAGGGAACGCAGCGCCTCAAAAGTCCAGAGCTGCTGCACACAGCAGAGTGTGTGAGACGGAAAGTGTCAGGAGGCGCATGACTTCTGCCTGGGTGGGGGTGGCTTTTTTCCTTAATGTACAAAACGGAAGCTCCTGATAAAAGGACAGGAACTATAAAATCTTCCAGCCACTGAAATGAAACTCAGAAATTGCTGTTTGAAATATGTTAAAACCGGAGACCCACTGAGGAAAGGCAGAAAACTATACCACCCTGCAAAAAGAGAGAGAGGCCATTTACTAA
This sequence comes from Camelus ferus, assembly GCF_009834535.1. Taxonomy (NCBI): domain Eukaryota; kingdom Metazoa; phylum Chordata; class Mammalia; order Artiodactyla; family Camelidae; genus Camelus; species Camelus ferus. The sequence continues at coordinate 75,646,870 of NC_045704.1, read as the reverse complement.
CAGTGATTAGTAGCTGGAGCTTTGTAGAATGTACTGGAGGAAGAAAAATCTCCTCAATAATGCAGCCAAAGTTTGCTGATTATTCATTTTTTCCCTAAATTCTCCCCCCTTTTTTTTTTAAATTGAAGTATAGCTGGTTTATAATATTGTATTAATTTCTGTTGTACAGCATAGTGATCCAGTTATATATATATATATATATATATATATATATATATATATATATTCCTTTCCATATTCTTTTCATTATAGGCTATTATAAGATATTGAATATAATTCCTTGTGCTATACAGTAGGACCTTGTTTATCTATTTTATATATAGTAGTGTGTATCTGAAAATCCTGAATTCCAAATTTATCCCTCTAGTCTCCACCTTCCCCCGCTGGTAACCATAAGTTTGTTTTCTATGTCTGTGAGAGAGGAAAAAAAAACCCACCATACATTATCACTTATATGTGGAATCTAAAAAAATGACACAAATGAACTTATTTATAAAACAGAAACAGACTTGCAGGCTGATCATTGTCTATACAGCTGCCTTGTGATTTTTTGCAAAAGTGGGGATTTCAAGGAATAAAAAGAAATAGATAGAGGTAACTCTGAATTAACCACGAGAGTGTGCCTGATGGCCACATTAAGGTGTTTTAGTGGACTATCAGTATAAAGGGAGGAAAATGGCAAGAAGTATCTTCTCTGTGATGCTCTGAGAGATTTATTGCTCATGACAGGGCTGATACTTTTCTTTAAAAAGGCCCCTCTCTCTGTTTTCTATTGCTTTCATAGGACAATTCATCATCACCATAGAATTAGGGGTAGGCTTGAGGGTGGAAAAGGCATGTGGAAAGGATAATCCACTTAATTCTGTTCAATCTCTGGAACTCTACATGTTTTTTCCCCAAGTGAAACAAAACCAAACACTTCAGGATAAAGAAGATGTGGGATATAAATACAATGGAATACTACTCAGCCATAAAAAAGAACAAAATTTTGCCATTTGCAGCAACATGGTTGGACTTAGAGGGCATTATGCTCAGTGAAATAAGTCAGAGAAAGACAAATACTGTATGACACCATATGTATGTGAAATCTAAAAAATACAACAAACTAGTGAATATAACGAAAAGGAGACAGACTCATAGATATAATTAGCAAATTACTGGTTACCAGTGGGGAGGGAGGGAAGAAGGGGCAATATAGGTCTGGGGGAGTAAGAGGTATAAACTATTGGGTGTAAGGTGGGCTACAAAGATGTACTGTAGAACACAGGGGGTTTGCCAATAGTTTGTAATAACTAAATGGAGTGTAACCTTAAAAAATTTTTGTGTGTATATATTATATATATATAGAGAGAGAGAGAGAGAAAAGACAAATTTTTTTAAAAAGACAAATACTTCAGGTTTACATGAGTGTCCAAAGCCAAACAATGAACAAGACCCATTTTTAGTTCAGAATAATTAATAATTTTTCATTAAAGCTACTATTGGCTTCATCTTTAAAAAAACACACACATTTTTAAACATTAAGGATATAAAACTAAAATGTTAGTTCAACTGGAATGATCCTCACTAATAAAAGAGGCACTTTTATGCAATTATATTGCATCCTTGCTGACCTTCTACCTGGCCAGTTGGAAAATTAGAAATAGGATAGGAAGAAAGTTGCTATTAAAATAAAGCTGCAAATTTCTTTTTTATTACATTATGAAGTATAAAGTTACTATGCTACAGAATTCTTTTAATGTCAACAAACAAATATTAGACATTTATTATCTGTCAAGCACTCTGCTAGTTGCTCAGGGTAAAAATGTGCATATGACACTCTTTCCTGCCCTCATCCTGTGTACAATACAGCTGTGAAGTGAAACACCCGTACAGCAGTTCAATAAACAGTGTCTAGTGTCCCTGTCACACTGGTAACAAACACTGTGACTAACCTGTCTGCAAAGATGGAGCCAAAGAAACCCATAATTTTTTTTTCAATCCATGGCTCTTGAAAATGATGAATATATAGTCTGGGAAGGAAACGAAGCTGTCAATCATTAGCTCAAAGATCAGGCAGAAATAGATGACGAGTTAAGACTCCCTCCTTCCTGAGACTTCCAACTAAATCAGGTTTTTACAATGTGGTTTCGTTATTTGAATGGGAATAAATTCCAAGTTTGATGGAAATACCTATACAGTAAAGCTCTTGAATGGGAATAAATTCCAAGTTTGATGGAAATACCTATACAGTAAAGCTAGACTATACCCCCCTCAACAAAAATCATAAACAGTTTTTGTATTATCTGATATTTCATGCTATTCATGCATAGTCTCCTCTCCATTGAAATTAAGACTGCGTGTTGAATGCCGGTGGACTTGCTTTCCATTTCCCCTCTGTCAGTGTGACTAAAAGGTGAACACATATTATTTAGCCCCAGGCAACTTCTTGCACAGGATTTCTGGCATTCAGTAGGGAATTATTTTGCAGTTAATAAGCTACTGAAAATATTTCTAGCCAAGCAAAATATTTTATCAAGTTCATTTTCTTTTTTAAAAATATATGTTCATTACTTTTGGCACATGAGGAAAAATGCCAATTTTAAAAAAGCCATTTAAAGTTAAAAATGGTTTCTAATCAAACATAGTTGGAGGGTGGAGGCCAGGTAAAGAGCAAAGCATGAAAACAATACTGTCCCAGACAGAATCATGAGCACGTACTCCTCACGGCTGAAGTCTCTCCTGAGAGCCTGAATAAGCAGATGGCTTCGAATTTTGCTTAGAAAGTATGAGCATGTGTTTTTAAAAAAAATAGAACACAGATAATACTCATTGGAGGGAGTAATCAGAAAGAAAATAACTTGCTTTTTTCCAAATGTGAATATGTATGCTGTTTTCCATTGTATAATTACTTCATGCTAATTGCAAAATTCCAAATGAGTATGAAGAGAAAAGGGTCTCCATGAATTCCGCTGTGAACGGTCGGGTACCATTTACTCTCCTGTGGCCTCCTGCTCCTCCCAGATCACGCCACAGACTTCCCAACCTCGGGCTTTCGCATTTGCAACTCCTCCCACTTGGGATTCTATCCCCTGGAGTTTTGGGGTGCTGGCTCTCTGCTCCCTCACTTCTTACAGTTTTCCACTTGAGACCTCAGCGAGGCCTCCCATAACCACTCTAACTGGTACACCCTTCCCCACCCCATCACTTGCTATTCTCCTTACTACATTGCATTTTTCTTCACAGCATCCTTTTTCTCTGTGGGAGCATGCAGGATTTGCCCAAGTCCACTTGGCAGGGTAGCGGTAGACCTGGGGTTCACTTAGGCTCTCTGGCTGCAGAGTGAGTGCTTGTAACCACTGTACCGTGCTGCCCTTCTGTACCAGATGCTCAGTAAATGTTTCTGGAGTGAATTTACTGTATTTCTGGACAACTTTATATATATATATAAAATTTTTTTCATAAATGGAAGCACACGAAATATCCTGTATTCTCACCTCTTAAAATACATAAAAAATTAAGAAATCCCTATGCCTATATGTGGGTATCTTGCTATGTATCTAAATCTGTATCTGTCTATACCTCATAATTATTTTAACCAGTCCATTTATTGTTTGACACTTAAGTGGTGTTCACAGTTTCACGACTGGAGTCACTGATAACACTGTTTTGTATACTTACCTGATTATTTTCTTGGAGTTAAATTTCTACATATGAAATCACTGAATTAAAGGATAGGCACATTTTTAAAGGCATTTAAATTGTTTTAAAGATTTCTGTCCAGAAATTCCGAACTGACTTAAACATCCGTCCTACTGGGCCTGTGGGGACTTGTTGTGTCCTGCCCCTTGTCCCTGTCCTGCCTCTTGTCTCTGTCCTGCCCCTACGTTCAGCATTGTCAGTCACAAGTGGGCAGCAGGCTGGTCAGGCTACGAGCCCTTCACTGATGCTGCCTGAGTAAAATTCCAATCTCATCATTGCTTTCTTAACTATAAATTTTGGGCAAGCTATTTAATTCCCTTTCTTGTACTTTGTACTTTTAAATATTATATATATGTGTGTGTGTGTATATATATACATATATATATATTATATATATAAATACTATTACTTTATTATTCATGTTACATGCTTTTGTCCCTTCAGTTTCTTCTTGTCTTTTATCTTAGTTTATGGTATTTGTTTTCCATACACTTTACTTTTTCTTTTCTCTTTTTTTTTTTTTAATTGAGAGGAGCTGTTTTTGTAGTTTTGTTTTAGCTTTTCTATAATCAGATTTATCAAATGTCATGATTTCTGCCTAAATATGAAACATAACTCATAAAGCTACAGGCTTTTTATTATTATATTTTCCCAGCATTTTTGGACTACCCTTGTGCTTGGATATTGAGTCTTTATTCATGAATACATCCTAGTACACCTTTTTAAAAATAACTAGAAGAGGGCTTGCTCTTTGTGAAAAAAAATCAAAGATTAAACCAATGTATAAAAATAAAGAGTGGCAGTTCTCATCTCCCTTTACCAATTCTAAGATTAATTGCTATTAACAGTTTTTTGTGTATACCTCTCCATATACAAATTTTATCCATTGTTCTGCAACTTCCTCCTCACTTAACAATGTGTGGTAGAATCTTCCATACAGCATATTGACATACAGCTTCTCCTTTTACTTGCTTATATAGATTTCCATAATATGAAAATATTAAAAGGTATTTATTCTCAGACGATAAACCTCTAGACTGACTCTAGTTTTTGCTACTATACATGGTGCCACAATTTTTTTTACACATGTCCTTGTACATTTGTGGCAGTATTTATGGAAGATGGATACCAGGATAATCAACTGATCACTCAAAGGATATTCATATATAACAGTTTTATAAAAAAAAAAAAAACCTGTCAAATTGCCTGCTATTTATACTTTATCTATAGTTAAAAGTTTGTCTACTTTTCACTCTCAAGCGAATTTGGGCATTTGCAATCTGATACTCAGTCTAATACAGGATGCTCTTCTTATCCTGAACATGACAGGAATTTCTCTTTACCCTTTGACACCCCAGATTACATGAAGTTCTGTCCTAGGTATGTGTCTCTAAGGGAAATTTTCTGTGTTAAGTATTTGATGTTTTCTCTTCTACCATTATTTCTGTTTTTCGTAGAATACTTACACTGCTTATGAAATTTCTATTATACAGATATTGGATCTTTCAGATCTACCCTGTGTATCTTTAAATTTTCTTTAAAGTTTCCCATTATTTTTTTTTAATTTGTACTACACTGTGGAAAAAATAAGTATGTCTTCTAGATGACTAATTCCATTTAAGTATTATTTATTCTTCAATTCATTCTTTATGTAGAGACTTGAAATTATTTTAGTGATCAAGTTTTTCACTTATAAGAATTAAATTTGCATCTTTCTGTGTATCAGTTACTGCTAGTTTTCTACCATGTCATCCTTCTTTGACAGCAAGAAAAGGAATAGCAATATGCTCAGCTTAAAAAAATAATAAAAAGATAAATCTTTATTTTCCAGCCAGCCTCCCTTGCAGCTATGTGGTACTTTGGTAAATGTTTAACAACCAGCTCTCTGAAAGTACAAAGAGCTAGTTTTGTAGTGCTTGCTGATTCCATGGTAAAATTATCCAAGGAACTCACTTAATTCTCTCTTTGGCTCAAAGTTTATTCTTGAACTATCAAGAAACATGTTCTTCATTATTTCAAGAGTTAATTTCACAGCATTCGCTGAGAACAAATATCACAGTCAAGGATATGGAAGACTGGGCTTCACTTGAATGAAATCCAATGAATCCTACTGACTACCTGGCTTACTCTCATTCTGTCCTGTAGTGATGAATCTAGACCTTGGGTCCAAGTTTTCTAGAGGCAATTTTGTTTTATTCAGAAGTTATTGTATTTGCTTGATGGAATTTTAATTCTTTTTTTCTTTTTCTTTTTCCATTTTTTTTTTTTTTTTGGTGCTCTAAGATTCATCATTAATCCAATGCAATCTCATTTACATTTTCACATTATTCCTCAGTGTTGCTCAGTAAATGGTCCCTTCATGGTTTTCCACTGAAACTGTGGATTATTTTACATTTATATATATTTTTTCTGTTATTAAGATTATCTTTGGAGAGAGAAGAGGGACCCATTTTGCTATATTGAACTAGAATCAGGTGAATTTTGGAATCAGACAGAGACATTTTTAAAAATTCAGGTGTTGAATAGAATTTCATGAATGCAGTATATGAAGAAAAGGACATTAAAGTTATAAGTTTATTGTGGCACCACTTTGTAAGTGTCTTAGTACTTGTAAACACAAGATTATATACTTGGTGAACATTTTCCATGTCATTAATATTTGAGAATACCCTTTACTTCATAATATTTTAATACATGCCTATTTTGTAACTTTATGCTTCTTATTTTCCTGTTGGTGGTTGTTGCTGTTTTAGCTTTTTAAACAATATTATGATGAGTATCATTTTAACTAAACCTTTATTTACATTTATGAATAACTTTAGTATAATTTTGTAGACATGAAATCAGGCCAAGAAATTCTGTTTATCAAGTAATATTTCTTTACTAACTAAATTAATTGAATAGAGGTATTTCAGAAAGAGATGCTAAATGAAAAGATAATTGAACTTAGGAATTGAACAGATGTGGTTTTAGTTTTTGCTCCACTCTTTTCTAGTTGTATGGATTGGGGATACTATCTAAACTGTGTGTACCTCCACTTCTGTATATGTAAAATGGAGACTGATAATGTCGTGTTCATAGGATCATTGCTAACTAAAATGTTGTATGCCAATCACTGCTTGGTAAATAGTGATTCAGTCATTCACATTCAGGTATACAAGTTATACACTACAGTTGTACAGTGCACACCTGTGTGGTCATATGTGTAACTCTAGCCAAAAATAAATGCTTCCTCATTTTACTGATATGTTATTATTGTAGACACTAAAGGTTTTAAACTATGTTTTCATTGGTGTTCTGAACGAAAGCATCTAGTCTATTACCTCAGTTCTCTTCAAGCTATAGTTTTTTGGGTCTAATTTATAATTTGATTGCATTTTATCTTTAATTTTTCTAAGATTAAGCCCTGCTTTATGCTAACTGACTTTATGCATATTTGCTCAGCATTTTTTATGGAGTTTTTGTATCTTCAGAAAAATTATTGTAATTGTTTTCCCCAGCCCTCCAGGCTTCAGGCTTCTCCAGACTGAAAGAGTGGGATTAACTTTGTGGATAAATACAGTTTATGAATAATTATGTGAGAAAAGTGTTCTCATTCTGGAACTTTTTTTTTGGAAAAAAGAAATGATAACACACGGTAAACACTTGAGATAAAACGTGTACACCAACAAGAATTCATGTTACCGCAGTTAGCAGACAAGTAAGGATGCTCTCACCTAGTTCTGAGGCAGATGTTGAGTACCTACCATGTAACTATTTTTTTTCGAGGGGCTGGTAAACAAAACATATTTGGTCCCTAATCCCCTGGATCTTATATTACAAAAGTGCCTGAAAAACTTTACAGAGTCAAATGGCTCCATTTCTCATTGAAGCCATACATGAAAATTGAATTCTTCTACTAATCAACTTAGAAGGCACTCAAATTAATGCCATATCTAAACACACTCACACAAAGGAAAACCTGATAGTAAATAGCTATTCTTTCCCATTATCTACCTATGAGAAAGAAACCACAAGCTTCTCCTTCAACTTTATATGCGTATTCCAGCCTTTAAAGGAATAAGCTTGTCGGCACAGCACTGCCACTGTCGCTGCATTCTGCTGAAGCCTTTAGCATTTCCCAGTCTGCAAAATGACATGAACTCTTTCTTCTCCCTGAAGATTATCTACACCCGAGGGCAGAATCTCTCTTTCTTGGCAATATTTGAAATGTTTTATATTTATATATAAATAAAATTTATATTATACTGTTATAACACATATATTAAGCATAATGAATATATTATATTAATGCATAAAAATAAATTTCTATATTTTCATGCTCTGTTTGCATGCTACAGATTCCATTAAAATCTCTTTACCGATCTTACATTTTAGGTTTCAAGTCTCTATGAAAACTTTCGTTGTATCATTTAACTATTAAAGATTATCTCACTGACAGAGACCATGTATGCCAAATCATTTAATTCTGGTGTGATCTTACCATAAAGGTGAATGGGAATATCCTTTGATCGGAATTGGTAGTTTCTGAGCACAGCCTAATACTGAATTGACCTTTCAAGCAAGTTAATTTCACTATTGTCCCATATTGAACTTGCGGGAAGCTAAAGCCTTTCAGGGTTTCTGCACGTGCATGGCCGTCAAATCAGGTCTCTGTAATGATCTGCCTGGCTCCTGTCCCCATCACAGGCCAGTCCTGAGGAATTAGATCCAATAGTAAACTTTAAAATTCCTATGTTTGAGGCTTGGCAATTTAGCATTTGTTAACCCATGATTTTGTCATCTGATTTTGTAGCTAGTTTTGTTTGTTTGTTTGTTTGTTTGTTTGTTTACTTTGCTCTTTAGATTGAAGTTTTTCCCAGAGGGATCAGTATTAACAGCTGGCATCGTCTTCTGTCTCTCTAAGTCCTAAAACCTCTGTCTTCATTCCTTGTCTCAGGTCTTGCTCTTAAACCCCAATTTGTGTCTAATCAATGAAGTCCTGTCTCTCCCCATTGTCCCCACTGCCTCCTCAGCCATCTGATTTTCTTGATGGAGATATCACTCTTGACATGCAAGCAGGCATCTTGGGCTCACATTGTTAACACTTTCTGGCTTGCTTTAATCTCCTTGCCTTAGCTGCCCCTAAGTATGTACTTTACATTAGTCCTACTTCTAGTCCTCCTGTTTTTTTAAAAATCAAGCTTTCTGAGGTACAATTTGTGCAGTGGACAGATTATAAAGTGGCCCCCAATGATACTCCCTGATATTCATGTCTTTGTGTGATCTCTTCCTGCCATGTGTAGGTGGGATGTGGCAACTTGCTTCTAATGAATAGAATAAGGCAACGATAATAGGATGTCACTTCCAAGGTTGGGTTGAAAAAAAACACTGTGGCTTCTGCTTGAGCCTGACCTCTTGATCTCTTGTTCACTCATTTTGTGGGAAGCCAGCTCTCGTGCTGTGAGCTACCCTATGGAGAAATCTACCTTGCAAGGAATTGAGGAAGGCCCCTAGTCAATAAGTGGTTAGGAACTGAGTACTGCCAGCAGCAGCCTGGGAGGGCTTGGAAGCGGCTCCTACCTTCACTGAACCTTGAGATGACTGTACCAGCCCAGGATGCAGTCTTGTGAGAAAGACTCTGAGCCAGAGGGACCCAGCCAAGCAGAGCCTGCATTTCTTACCCTCAGAAATCATGAGCTAATAAATGCTTATTGTCGTAAGCCACCGAGTTTTAGGATATTTTGTTAGACAGCAATAGATAACTAGTACAATTTTCATACAGTATAATTCACTTTTTTAGATATACAATTCTTTGCGTTTTGGCAAATGCATACAGCTGTGTGCCCATCACCACAGTCAAGATATAGAACATTTCCATCAACCTCACCCCCAAAAGTTCTCTCTTGATACTTTCTAATCAATTTCTCCCTGCCTTTCCATGGCCCTTGGCAAATGCTGATCTGTTTTTTGTCCCTCTGATTTTGCTTTTTTCAGAATGTCATGTAAATGGAATCATATAGTACATAACCTTTTGTATCTGTTTCCTTCCACTTAGTATAATGCATTTGAGATTCACCCACGTTGTGTGCAGCCATAGTTCCTTTTATTACTGAGCAGTGTTCTGTTCTATGTATGTACCACTTACTTATCTATTATCAGATGATGAGCATTTGGGATATTTTCAGCTTGGGGTGATTATAATAAAGAAACTATAAATGTTTAGAAAAATTTTTATGGGCATGTATTTTTCTCTTTTTGGTTAAATACCAAAGGGTAGGGTTTATATGGCTTTATGGTAAGTGTAGGTTTAACTGTATGAGAAACTACTAAACTGCTTTGAAAGGCGGCAGCACCTTACGTTCCCACCTTCAGTGTGGTGAGAGTTCCAGCTGCTCTGCAGCCTCGCCAAGACTTGGTGTTGTTTTTTATTTTATTTAATGTATATGTTGTGGTATTTCTTTGTGATTTTAATTTACATTCTCCTAATGACTTACGATCTTTTCTTGGGGTTATATTTCTCCCATATATCGTCTTCGGTGGTGTGTTTGTATGAGTGTTTTGCCCAGTTTTTATACATTGAAGAGGAGAGATCAGAGAAGAAATCCTTGACCTGCTCCCGGCCTTAGGGAGAAATACTTTACTTTGCTGTTAATTGTGAAGTTAGATGTAGGTTTCTTTTGTAAATGCCATTTATCAGGTTAAGGAAATCCCATTCAGTTCTTAAGATTGCCGAGATCTTTTCCATATCATTAATGAGTGCTGAATTTCATTAAGTGCTTTTTCTGCATCCATCAAAATGATCATATGATTTTTCTTCCTTAGGCTGTTAATATGGTGAATTGAATGATTTTTCAAATGCTGATCTAAACTTCCATTCTTGAGATAAACCGCACGTGGTCATGGTGGATTTGATGGATTCAATTTACTAATTATTTCAGGGGTACTTTTGAATAATCTACGTTTATGAAGGATATTGATCTGCAGTTTTCTTTTCTTGTAATACCTTTGTCCAGTTCTCGTATCAGTATAAACCAATGGGCTGGAAACACAAAATGAATTGGGAAGTGTTCTTTCCTCTTCTGTGTCTAGAAGAGTTTGTTTAGAATTGGCATTGTTCTTATGAGTGTAGATACTGTCAGATACATCAAAACTTTTTCTAATATTCTGCTTTCAGTCAAATGAGTCTTCTAGAAGTTTTTTTTTCCCCCCATAAATTCTCAATTTCTTCCTCTTTGTTCCTTTTCTAGTATAGATTAGGAAAATATAGTTTCTCTCTGGTTTTTCTTGAAGGGATCCTCGGTGTGCTATACTAACCCTCCTCCCACCAGAAGGATTTATCCTTAGATTTGTGATACACACACACACACACACACAAAGAGACTCCTTGTTAAGCACTGCCATTTCCCTTTCTATATAAGGTATTTACTTGAGGTCTGTCTTTCTGTGGACATGTTAGTTGTCAGTTCCACAGCACCCAAGTATGCTTTTATGTAAAAAACTATGTTTGCGTACGTGTGCTAAAAATTTAAGCCTCCCTATTTTTACTCACTTTTTGTGCAATGACATACACACAGTTTAGGCCCTAGGTGGGGTTCATTTATTGATTCAGAACTGTGTACTTACTGAGTTCCAGGCATTGTGCGAGATAATGAGGCTAGGACAGTAAAGACAGACACGTTTCTACCCTTATGGACCCATAGGCAAGTGGGAAAAAGAGCTAAGTTAAGTTAGTCCAGTTTTGCTTCAGATCATCACTGCATTTTTTTTTTTTTATCCTAAGAATTCTGGAAACATTCTTTATTGTGATTTTCTGTCTCATCAGTTTTCTTCCTTAGTACTTAATTTGCTTATAGGTGAAAAAAATGGATGATTTTCTTCCTTTTCTTCAAATTTCAATTAAATTTTTTGATTGGTCATTGAAAATTCATTTGTTCCTTGATAAAAGGCAAGATTTGAATCATATATTTTTTTCACCATTGTTTCCAGGCTTTGAATATTCTGATAGAGTCTGACACTGTAGTAGCTATCTTGAAGCCATGAGCTGACAAAGAAGCACCTACCCCCAGATTGAAAAAAAAACAAATTTATTTGTTCAAAAAACATTTGGCCTATGGAAAAGGGGAGAATTGAATTACCACTCATTGTGATAGGAATTCTGCAGTTGAACATCTTTTCAGTGGTAGGTGAAGAGTTTAGTTTTAGACATTTTAAGTTTGTGACATCTATTAGACAGTCATCCAGAGATGTCTAGTGAAGCAGTTGGAAATATTAGATTTGAGTTCAGGAGAGAAAGAGACAGTGAAAGAGATGTTCACTTGAGAAGAGTGTAAAAAGTGTGAAAAGTTTATTTAGGAATATGGGAATTTGAATAGACTAGGGAAATTTGGGATATTTGAAAACACTAAGAGCCATGTTACCTTGGGGGTCATGAATTTACATAAGTGTGATTATAATGAATGACCATGGGACTTAAGTTTGATGAAGTTGGAAGTCAGGAAGAACTCAGGGACAGTGAAAAGGTAAGTTCAATGCATTAGAGTCTCGTGGAAGTGAGACACTAAGATGGACTAAAAGGAGATTGTCTTCAATGAGTAAATGCCTGAAACTGCATTTACAAATGGGATGTAATTATTATTAATGTGTAAGTCTAAGGAATAACCCATGGAATCAGGTGGCTGAAGTAGGGTAGAAGGTAAACCTTTTGGAGGATAGGCAGTCAAGGAACTGAGAGGCCGGAGATTGGAAGAATCATATGAGCAGATAATTAAATTACCAAGAATTATGACAGAATGACACTGGAGAGGGTGATTGTGATTCAGGAACTAAAGTCTTTAAAAAATTACAGTGAAGGCCCATGGATGACTGCAACATGGAGGGCAAGCTAGTGGTGTAATTTAATGGCATAGAATTCAAAGCTGGGAGATTTAAAGGAGAAGGGAGGAAAATGGTCATGAAGCACAAATGTGCGTCAGGGGAGGACACCTGACACTCTCAGGCTCAAGGCATGAGGAACAAAGGAGAAATACAGTCAGTACTAAAGGGTGACTCTGCAAAGGAAGTGACGGCTTCCAAGGAGAACAGGTAACCATTTCAACAACGAAGGGAGGGAGACATTTTGAGAAGTTTGAGTAACCAGGGGATTTTGATGACTTTGAGTTGCAGACAATAGAGTCCTGGGAGAAGGAGAGAAAGGGAGGAACTAGTGTCATATTAATCTGAGAATGGAGGAGTAGATTCATGGGTTCAGAGCAGCCGAGTCCTTCCTTACACTGTTGAGTCCCTGAACCACAGACCTCCAGTCCCCTGTCAAAGGATGTTATTTGTTTAAGCCTCAGACATTTGGGTTTGTCGTTACTTGTAACCAAATTGAATGTAGCAGACATTGGTTGGTTTTTAGCCAGAGTCTGATTTAATCTAATATACTCTGTGAAAAGAACATTCTGGCTGCTCTGTGGAGAATGGGATATACGAAGGCAAAGATAGAGGCAAAATCACAAGTGGCCGATAATTCATAAAAAGATGCTCAAACGGACTTTTAATATTCCTTGACCATTTATGTTTGTTTTTTATTTCATTCGCTTGGTGTGTACTTTCCTGTGGCTGCTGTAACAGATTACCAAAACTGGGTAGCGGAAAACAACAGAAATGTATTCTCTCCCAGTCCTGGAGGCCAGAAGTCTGAAATCAAGTGTTGGCAGAGCCAGGCTCCCTCTGAAGCCTCTCGGGCAGGGTCCTTTCCTGCCTCTTCCAGCTTCTGGTATCTCTAGCTTTCCTTAGTTTGTGGCAGCATTAACTTCAACCTCTGTCTACTTCTTTAATGGCCATCTAATCTGTGTGTCTGTGAGTCCAAGGGTTCCTTGTCCTACAGAAACGCTAGCTATTGGATTAGGGCCCTGTTCAAGCCATAACACATCATCATATCCTTTGTTGGTTATTTTTACTGGACTATTTATCTTTCTTACTATTGTTTTATAATTTTTTTTTAATTTACATGTGCTGCAAACACTTTTTAAGTTAGTCTTTATACTTATTTGAGAAAAAACAGCCACTGGAAACCTTTAATTTTTAATAAGCAGTAGTCTTTCATTTTAAAATTTATAGCAGCTTGTTACTTATAAAAATGTTTATCCTGAGATTATCTTTCAATGTACCCATTGTAATCAATTATATTTTTAATATTTAAAGAATTGATTTGTTATTATTTTGGGATTTGATTGGGATGTTATTTACACCGTCTTTCTTCATGCCCTTTAACCTCTTCCATTAGCAAAGAGATCAGCCTATGTTTATTGCCCACATAATCAATTCCTGCTTCAGGCCAGAAAGATGCATGTGCAGGCCCTTCCATCACCTGGACTGGTCCCTAATGTTCTTTCTTTCTGGTTATCAGGATGAACTAAGTTATTTATGATATATTCCCAGGAGCTTCTGGGTAAGTAGACTTGGAAATTTCCAGCCTATTCCTTCTGGCCTGAATCAGTTTCCTCCTGGGAAATTCAGCTCTTGCAAATTAACTTTTCCAAGTGTGTATGTAGACAGTCACTAAATGGGGTACTCTTGAGGGATTTAGGGGAGGAAACAGCCTCGAGTGGAGGGGCAGAGCATGGAGCATAGAGTAGAGGAATCTCCAAGTCTCAGTGTGCAGGAGAAAAGTGCTGGTGAACAGAGAAGTTCTTGAACTAACGTGGCTCAACGAGTTGTTACTGTTTGCACATCTTTTTTTTTTTTTTTTTTTTTAAGGAAATAAAGATTTTCAGTCTTATGGTGAGCAGTCAAGCTTCCTTTAGCGGCCATAAATCTCTCCCAAATGCTAAGAACCTGCTCAAATTTAGCAAGCCAGCTGAGTAAAAAGGTCATCTTCTTGCCTAACAGCAGATTCCCTAGCTTTTACCACACAATTCCCTTTATGGTTATAATTGTCCCTTGCAAAAATATAGTGTTACAGCTGAACTCATAAAACTGCTGCCTCTGGAATAAACAGGAAAGGGCACATTCTCGTTTCAAAACAGCAAATGCACCAACAGAGTTTAGCTTCCATTTAAACGGGAAAATAGTGATTCTACTAACAATGCAATAGCTTTGATAGACTGCTCTTTTGACCTTTCAGTGCATGGATGAATATGTTTGCACTCGTTTAGATTGGTGTATCTGTTAGATCGTACACACAGATACGACTTTCACGTCTATTTACACTTCCTACAGGGCAGCAATGTTGTGTCTTTGCTTAGTCCGGGACTCAGCACAATTTTAAGTGCAAGGAAGAGCTTAATAATACATGTGTTTTAGGCATTTTCAGTCCTGAAAAGAAGCAAAAAGAAAAAGAGAGAAAGAAACAGCTCATGGTGAAGAATGGGTGTAGCCTCAACCTGAAAGAGAATTTAAATTGACCTCCACACTTTTAAGTTAGCAAGAACATGGTTTGTGGAAGAAAGAAAGGAGGAGCAGTAAAAATCCACAAATGCAAAACTATTCCTAAATCTGGCAGGATTTTAGTGGGTTATTTCACAGGAACAATGGCCAAAGTCCTCTTTTCTTTGATGAGAAAAATGGTAACTTTTACATTTTGCGACTTGCAAAAGGAAATTTAAAAACTTGAGGGACAAAGGAACTGGGTAAATAGCCTTCCTTCCCAAGGAAGCTGACCTTTTGGGGAAAGAACACCCTGTAGGTTTGTAGCTACAGGGAAGGAGGCCGTTAGACCACACGGAAAACGTAAGATGCTGTCTGGCTTTTGAGGTTTAAACCCTGTGGCGCAGTTGTGCTCTGTTTTTGATGGATTGTGTTGTGAGGATGTTGAGGGCTCTGGAGTTGGATCCAAACCTATATCCTCAAATCTGTTTGTTACTGATTTGTTCCTTAGTTTGCTTTGTCTGTGGAATGAAACTAATTATAGTACTGTGAGCAAAAAATATTGCAAACTGTATCAGTAAACAAAGAATGCTGAAGCCATTAAGTCAGCAGTGGCTGCCACCACCCCCCAGCAGAGAAGACAAGCCTGCAGCCCGGCCTCTGCAGCCACTCACTATGGCGCACCCGGAGGGGACTCAGAATAAGAAAGGACAGGACACTGGCCCTAGATGGCTAGGTGCTTGTCAAAGGAATGAATTCAATGAGCCCAAATGTTTGCTCCCTCCCATGCATAGAAAAGCACTACATTCTTTAACTTGAGATGCCTGGTTTTCCTTAGATAACAAGTAATCTGTTATTGTTCCAACTACCTGGTCTTTGTTGTAAAGCTCCTGTATATCCTAGCTCCTCCCCTACCTCTTCGGAGCAGTCCCTCAGAGCGACCTGAGAGGCTGTCATCCCGGCTCAGGTCCTCCCGCCAAATAACACATAACTCTCAACTTTTAGGCTGTGCGTTTGTTTCAGTCCACAGTACTTACCTTATGGGGTTTGGGTTGGAATTAAACGGGTTAATAAATGTAGTGCCCTGAGATCAGTGCCTGGTACTATGTAAGAATAGAGATGTCAGTATTGGAAGTAGCTGTGGAAACAGTAATAGAAGTTGTGTTACTTTGCTTGGGCTGTCACAACAGTGTACCACAGACTAGGTGGCTTAAATAACAGAAATTTATCTTCACAACTTGGAGGCCTGAACTCCAAAATCAAGGTGCCAGCAGCCATGCTCCTTCCTTCCCTCTTCCGGCTTCTGGTGGTTCTGGGTGTTCCTTGGCATGTGCCAGCGCAACTTCATGTCTGCCTCTGTCTTTTCCTGGCCTCCTTCCCTGCATCTCAGTGTCTCAAATCTCCCTCTCCTTTCTCTCGTAAGGACAACAGTCACTAGATAGGTGTTTTCACACCTGGATTATTTAAAGTATTCCACCTTTTAATCTCAGTGATAGGTTTAGATGGGTTGGTAATTCTGTTTTGGTCAATCAAGTCTTTCCTGCAGTTTTGAGACTTTTCTGCTATAGTGATTTATTACTAGTCTCATGTACCAGGAGTTGGTTGAGGCCATTATACCCAATCACATTGAAGAAGCTATTTGCATTACAATGCAATGAAGGCAGCTTACAAAAAGAAGCACAGCTTTGGCAATGGGAAGGCTGGGAGGGAGAGGGGAAGGGGAGGATGAAGGGAGGGAGGGAAAGAAATAGAAATGCTTTCTCTTTGTGGTTTAAACAGAGTTTATCTGTTCCTCACTTACAGTAAGTATTTGTCACCTTGTACTGTTGTATCATGGGCACTGCCTGCGTGTATTCTCTCTTTGATTGAAAGAAAGATTGAAGATTCACTGAAGGTATGGTCTGTATGGGATTGATCTTTGTAACCTCTCACAGTTTCCGTCCCATTTCTTTAGGAACTCAATAGACGTTTGTTGAACGAATGGTGTGAATGAAAAATATTGCAGCCATATCAGTAAACAAAGGATGCTGTGTTCATCAAGTCATCGGCCGTTATCACCACCCCGGACAGTGCGTAGAGGGAACTCAGGATTCAGATAAGCAGCCACCCCGAGTGGTGCACCTCAAGGGAACGCAGGCTGGGAAAGAACAGAGAACAAGGAGGAACATTTTGGTCAGGATTCATAAGAAATGGCCTAATGATAGAGGAGGAGTGCTTGAATTTGATCTCTGAGGAATGGGATATAATTTCTATATCTAGAAAAGTATCAGGAAGATGCTTAAAATGCATAAATCAGCTTATGCAAATTCCCAGTTCAAAACTCTACAGTAGCTTCTCCTTATGCTTGGAATAAAGATCCAAACTTCTGACTCTTTCTTAAAAAGCCCGTCTTGACCTGACGTTTGCCTCCTGGTCTGGGCTTTTCTCAGGCCTCATCATCAGCTTTTCCAGAGCCTCCTTTCGATCCCTACACCCTCTCAACTCCCATCTGGCTACTCACTCTGGTTTCTCTGATACACTCTCCTGACCTTCTCCTGACTGCCTCCTTTCTCTCATTCAGATTTCAGAGAGGCCACACATCAAAAGCAGCTTCCTCTTCACTTCCACCTAGAAAGCTATTTTAATTTTAAATGTTAACACTTGGCACTATTTGACATTTTCTTGTTAGTTTGTTTGCTTGAATGTGTTTGTCTTTTACTTTCCCCGCTTGATGTCAGTGGAATGTCAAATATCCCAAAAGCTAGAGTAAAGGCTATCTTCTTGTTGGCTGCATCGCTCCCCCCTCCCCAGATCTCTGGCAATCACAAGCCCTCAGTAGATAACTTCTGAATGAATGAGCGAGAGGATAGGAGCTTGAAGTGATTGTGGACTGGCGGGGCCCACAATAATTGAACTTAAGCTGGGACGTAACAGAATAAATATTTGAATTGAAAGTAGTTGGCTAGAGCACAAAGTGCACTACGGACAGCAGGATGTAAAACAGGCCATTCTGATACGGTCATTTTGATGCTCTTAGGTTTTTGTTTTTGTTTTTGTTTTTGTTTTTGTTTTTGTTTGGATGTGTTTGCATCAAAATGGTTCCGGCAAAATAAATGAAACAGTGACAAAAATATCACAGGGCAAGTGTGTTCAGAGGCTTTTCTTCTCTTATGACTGCCAAGGGTGTGCCTTCTCCATCTTGTTGTGCTGACCAGATGCTGGGGGTTACCTCCCATTAGAGAGACATCGCCAGCATCTCTATTGCCAATAGAGAAGAACTGGAGGAAACAAAAGGTGTGACTGATGTACACACGAAACAAGAAAATTTATCTGCAGGGCAAGGAGTCAGGGAAGGGGAGCTGATGTTCAGAGAGAGGAATGAGGTTTAAGGAGTAGCCACTGTCCTGCAAAGAGGATTTTTGAGGCGTTAGATGGGTAAACAGCACTGATGAGGGCTTTGGAGGGCTTTGTGCCATGTTCCCCACCTACTTCACCACCTTTTCAAAGTACTGCAGGAGAGAATTGTAGGATTTTTTTTCAAGGCTGCTGGAGTTGAATATGTTTCTTCTATGTGTGACAAGGCCAAGATGAGCCTCTAGAGTGGGGGTTTTAAAACGCAGATTCATTGGGGCTACATGTGTTTGTTTGTTTTTATTAGTAAGTCAAGCTGCAAAACATCTCTGATCCTGACTTACTTCCTAACCCCCATTCTTGACACTCAGTGAACGTTGCTTTCTTTACAACAAGAAAACAACCAACACCAGATTAGCAGTTAAAGAGTT
Source organism: Camelus ferus (assembly GCF_009834535.1). Lineage (NCBI taxonomy): Eukaryota > Metazoa > Chordata > Mammalia > Artiodactyla > Camelidae > Camelus > Camelus ferus. The sequence continues at coordinate 75,628,097 of NC_045704.1, read as the reverse complement.
TAACACCAGATGCATTTTCATTATTATAAGAATATTTAACAAAATAAAATACAATGTGTGTATTCCGTTGGTTATTAAAAGAAATAAGAGAAATATCATTGAGAATTTTCTGTGCAATTTGATAGAGAGATAAGGAATCATATTATGACCCAACTTTCTGTCCTATTTCCCCATAAATCCACCTTTTTAAATAAGTATTATCAATTAAGTCGCATTGCCAAATCAGAAAGCTTACCAAAAACAATTTCATAATTTTGTGTAAATTTCATATATAGTTTCATATATAGTGTCATTATTAGGCTATTTGGTCTAACTATTTCCATTGTGAAAATGCTGTTTTTAGACAAGAAATCAAAGGCAGGAGGTATATGTTAATATGTAGAGAATAAGCAAACCCTTAGCTTATGTTGATTAATGGTTTTTCCTGAGAAAAACAAATACAGTGACATGACTTCTGATGTGTTTTGTTGACTACATGTTCCTCACAAGCCATTTCATTCTTCAGTTCACTTCTTGCCTTACACATCCCTGGCCTTTGTGTTATTCTATTCTCCACCTTAGGTTGATCATAAAGTGGTGGCAGTTATAGATGGAGTGAGACTGAAGGAGAAGTTAAAAATATGTATTTTCCAGAATTGAAATAGTTGAAAGTTTTGAGTTTTTTACTTGTTTATTTCAAAATAACTCATGTCAAAAACAGTTAAAATGGTCTTCTTGTCGGGTTATCTTTGGTGTCAATAAACAGCTGGATCAAAGTAGCCTCTGAAAATGCCATGCTCCCAGGGGGAAGAGGGGAGAAAGTTCATAAGGGATCAGGATTAGATTTTAAAGATACATTTGTGTTAGATTCTGGAGGTTGAGTGAAAAATTTGTGCACTTGGCCTTGATTTTGCAAGACATAGGAAAGTAGAAAATTTTCCTATCAATCCAAGAGTGATAGGAATGAAGTTGCATTTTTATTGCTGTATTTGGTGGACTGATTCTCAAAGTTAGTTTCTTGGATATTAAAAACCTTACTTCAAAAAAAATAAAAGTAAATAAATAAGAAAGCACTTCCTCAGTCACATCAATTTGGGAAATACTGGGTTAAAGCTAAGCGTGTATCGAAGCTCAGGACCTCCAGAGCCTTCAGGGACTGCTGCTGTCCCACATAAATGCCCCAAGGGGGAGAGTAGACAGTGTTTCCTCAGCTCGAGGGACTAGTGGTCTGAGAACACGCTGGACTACAGAATGCAAATGTTTCTGAAGGTAAACAGACTGCAAGCAGAGGGAATGGTAAAAGGGTGATCTAAATAGTAGAGGGAGGGTAATAATATCCTGCCTCAAATGTGGCAGAAGGACAGACTGGGAAAGAAATCCTCAATCCTGTGGTATGTAAGAAATGTTCCAAAAGTTTGGAATAAAATAGACATCCTTGAGATTTTAACTATCCCTTATAAAAGCCTATACGTCTACGTTCTTAATTTTGTATTAACCTACATTTCTGCCAATTGAAAATTTCTGTCTTTAATTAAATGTGGCAAATACGGGGCTCATTGCAGCTTGCTCTACCTACTCTCTTCCTGTAGAATTTATTCATCTCATGCCTCAGTCTCTCAGGCTCTAATACATCCGCTTCATCTTTGAGTCCACTTCCTCGTCACCTGAAAATTCACCAAGGACCTGTCCCTTTTACCTTCTCATTGCTGCTCATCTCTGTCCACCTCTTCATCTCTTCTGACTTTTCTTCAAATTCTATTTCCAAAATTATTTTCTTAGAAGCAAGTCTTGTGGCATCACCTCTACTCTGTGCTTGAAATGCTGTACTTCCCTGTCGCCTAAAGGATGGGGCCGCCCGCTGGGTGGGGGTTCCCTGGTCTGGACCAGGCTCCACTCGTGCTGTCCTTTCTCACCCGAGCTGAGGCTGCTCCCTGACACGACACAAGCGTTAAATCTCTGCGTCCCTGCTGCGCTCAGTCTCCACCGGAACTGTCCTTCTCTCTCTTCTCTACTTGGCAAAAGCTTGCTCATTCTTTAAAATTGTTTGCTCCCTCTTTGAAATCAGTTATGAAGATATTATGTGTATCTGTCCTGTCACCATCCCTCCCATACTTCAATGTCACCATTTATATAGATAAAGAAAAACAATTCAGTCCTACTGTTGTTTCCTGTGTTGAAGTCAATTTTCTCTTCATGAGTAAGCATTTTCTCTAATCTTCTGCTGAATTTGTTGGTCTGGAACCTTCCCAAGACTTTCTAAAGGTTAAAATAAATCATTCTCATTGGCCCCTTATTCTTCAAAATATAAATACCACTTAGCTACATTTAATTCAATTTTTTGGCCTGTCTTCCTTTCTATAAACAACCAAAAACTGCTTATCTCATTACTAGTATTTACCATATCATTTACTAATTTTCAACTCTGTAGCAGCAAACAATTCCAAGGTCACTTTCTAAGTTTTTTTTGTTTTTTTAAATGAGATGGCAATGTGCCAATGGTTTGGTGCAGTGTCCAATTCTAATGAAAGATTAAACATTTTAGCCAGCAATCCCAGTGTCCTCTGACTGCTTTAAAAACATTTGGTTGGATGCCATCTGTTCTTGGTGATTTATTTATGCCTTGTTCATCAATTTTTTTTTTCTGAAGTATCCTCTCAACTTACTTATTTTTTGATCAATTCCTTTGGCATGCACTATGAAAGTCAGTATGATTGTATTAAACAGCTAACCTGTGCCCAGCGTAGTACTGGGTGATATGAGAAATACAAAACATCTGAGATGTGCATCTGTTCTCTAAGAGCTTGATTTTAGTTGGGGTGAAAAGCAAAAACAAAATATGGAGAACATGTAACTCAAATGACCCAGGTGCTATTAGCTGCAGGCACAAAATGCATTAAGCTCCAGATTTTAATGTCTCTTTGGTTCCTTCCAGCAGCCTTTCCACTTCCCTGCCAAGCCCTTCTATTGCTCTGGAATTTCTAAGAGTTTTTTTCAAGAAAAATCTAGTCATATTCTTTTGTGTTAGCATTCTCTTGGGTGTTTATTGCCCAAAAGTGTTTTGAGAGAGAAATTTCACCAAAGCCACTCCTGTCAGTGATCTTAAGATTTTTGCCTCTTTGCCAGGCATCTCTGGCACTACTGATAACTTCTTGTCTGTTCTGCAGCCTGGCTTGATGCTGCCATTTTGGTAGGAAGATTGGAAGAATTTTATTCTTCCTAACTCTCTGTTCCCGGAGCCCTGAAATGTGACTGACTGCACATTTAATCTCTCATTTTCCTTTGTCAAAATGATCTCTCGTCTTCTGCCTTGCATCTCTGTTTCAGAACTTGAAGTGGCTGGACGATAGATTTCATTTTCTGTTTTCTCAATTTGATTTCCTCCGCCTCTGGTCACCATGATCCATCCTCTTTCTTCCTCTTGCAACCAAAAGTAAATTTTCTCAATCATATAGATTTGTGCAAAGAAATGCTGGGAGCTGTTGCTGGTCCTACACATCCAGTCTTCATTTGCTGCCTACCAGTAAACCCCACAATGCATCTTAATTAATCCTCACAGCAACCCTATAGGATAAATACCATCATTTATGTTTTACAGTGGAGTGTACTTAAGTTTAAAGAAAACTAGCTTAAGGGTACATAACTTGAAAGCTTGCATGGCTAGAAAATGTTGGCAGCCTATTCCATAAGTGGGAAACTGGATTCGCATTCCATACACACACACGTATATATATGTGTGTGTATATATGTATTATATATATATAATATTTTGATTACAGAGAAACCAAAAAAAGTGAACTTAAGACATGATAAAACTTCAGTTAAATTCACCGTGGCTGATTGGTCCCTCCCTTGAGATCTCTTCTTCTTCTTCTTTTTTTTTTTTTTAACTCTAATGTAACCCTCTAAGCCAAATTTGAAATCAATAAACAATAAAGCCACTGCTCAAATCAGGCATTATCTGCTTCAGAACTTGTCATGTCTCAGTTTCTGACTGGCAAGTGAATCACAGCCAAGTACTTATTAGACAGTTAGGCTCCCTTCCAGTACAGTCTTCAATTATCTTTGTTATAGTACAGCACCGAACACTTGCTTGATGAAGTAGGGCTGATTTGCTTATTGTATGTCTCTGCATTCCCGTTAATCTCTCCAATCCTGCAATTTGTATTGGTTTTCTAGTTATTAGTGTGAATTCATGAGCGCATGCTTTATTATTAGTGCTGTCTCCTGGCAGCACCTAACCCTTTGGAACATGCGGAAAACGTGACAAATCTCCCAGTCCTGAAGCCGTTGCAGGCTGAGTGTGAATGGCTACATGACTGCAAATAGACAGGCACGAGTGCTGATGCTTTAACTGGTGGAGCTGAAAAGTGAATAGGAATCTATTAACATTCTTAGTCATTGAAACAGTCATCTCTTCCCTCTCGTCTCTGCGGCTTAAGTGTAGTTTAAAAATGTATTTTTATGTGCTCGTGGACTGTCACCCCTTCATTTCAGTCCTCTGGCCTGTCGGCAGTACATCTGTTCCATGGTGATGCCAGACTGGGGCTCATTTTACTGTAGGACTTTCATTGGAGGGCCGCTGAGCCTTCTAACAAAGAATTCCCTGCTAGGTGACGCACATGAACTCTCCAGCTTATAATTAAATACTGATTAAGAAATGTTCTTATTATGTCTCTTCAGAAGATCCAAATATCAAAATGTTGTCTTCCTGGACTTTGGGGATAACCTGTCTTTTCCATTCATTGGACTTTTCTAAGCCTCTTCACATGGTACCCAACTAAGGGCACATCTAGGTAGGGATCTTGACCTCAATTGACTACTATTTCAAAGAAAAAGGAAACATCAAGAAATTTCAGAGGTTTTCGAATCAATTACTCTTCTTCTCAGCAGTGTACTATTTCCACAGGACAGTAGAATTTTCACTTGAAGGCTTGAAAAATGTAAATTTAACACAGGATACAGGGATTCACACACAGCATATGAAGTTGTAATATGTAAGCAATATTCAAATGGCAAGATTATTGGAAATAATTTTTTGGGCAGAATTGAAAAGTTTTGCTAAAGTGTGGATTTTGAGAAGGGGGAAAATGGAGAAAATGAAATGTTCTTCAGAGGGAGATGGTATTGATCAAAGTATTTGTGTTTTTTGCACATGGAAAGTGCCTTTGTGTTTAGTGTCTGAAACAGCCCAATTCTTTCTAGGTAAACATCCTGAAGTAAGGGAAACATATACTCTTCAATTTATCTCTCTTGTACTTTGTTAACTGATCATTTATGATCTTGCATAGTTTTGGTGTTGACTATAAGACCTTTCAGATGCCAGTGAAAAGTGACCATTTCTCCATTTCTGATCAAGATTTATCCTGTTCAGTATTGTGCAAAGATGCCCTGGGAGGTAAAGTAAATGAATAATGATGTTTTATGACTGCAATTATTCCTTGGCTGATTATTCATTACTCACAGTGTGAACTCTGAGTGAAATTTACATCCTCTTCCTATAGTTAAATGTTATTATCAATTTAGTATTATAAATTTCTGCCGGATGTAAAGTAACCATGCCTCATTTCCAATATTGAATTGTCTTTGAGTGAGTGATCGTATGTCTTTACTAAGCCTTTTCTATTAATTACTACTGTTTTCAATCTTGTGGAGTACCATAAATCTTACTCATTAAGTGAAAAATCATGGCTCATTCTGAATCATTAAATGAAAACTAACGACTAAATCTAATTCAATTCATCATACTATCTTTCTAAATTCCATGTTTGCCCCAGTCTCCATGAAACCAGTTGTATTTATATGCTTGGTTCAGATTTGTGTTTTAGCCTTTATCCTAGTTTATTCTTTACCAAATAGTTCTACGTGTGTACCTTGAAGTCTTCCAAAAGATTTTAAAGCAGCTTTCTCTATAGGGTTCACTATGGCTTGATCTTTCTCAGAATACTTTTCAAATCTTTATTCTTAGGAAAATCTCAATAGCTTGATTTTTTACTTTCTTTTCAAACATTTTGAATGGATTTTTCATTTATTTGTTTTAAATACCAAAACATCTTCATGTTTGGCCAAAGACAATGCTTATGTAAGACATTCATTGCAAACACAAGGGATCATTTTAGTTACATTTACCGTTTTCTTCATTTATTTCTATTATAAGTAAATGATGTTCTGACATATTTTTTGTGCTTATTTCTACTTATTTCTTTGGGATAAATGTTTTGAAGTTGTATCATCAGGAAAATGTTCTCATTTAGGCAAATTTTTATCTTTGCCTAAATTTGATATTTGAATAATAAGTATATGGAATTAAGTTTTTGCATATATTTATTGACCACTGATATTTCTTCAGTTATGAATTGCCTGTTTACTGATACTTTGTCCACGTATTTATTGACATTTTTATCTTATTGGTAAGAGAGGATAATAAATTTATGATATTAACCCCTTAAAATATTCTTCTTGTATACACATTTGCTCAACTCTATTAATCTTTTCTTTATAATTCCTTTCTTTTAAACCAATAACGTTTATTACTGTCAAATTAATATTTACCTGTAATTTTTATGTTTTTTTGACTTTCCCCTTCTTACCACTTTGATAAATGTGTGATTTGTTTTGTTTCTCACAAAACTGATCTATTGCACCACACTCTTGCTTTCACCATTGGCCTCATGTTTAGTATGCAGTTAGAGTTGTCTTTCAGAATGTTTGATTAATTTATCCTTTTCCTTGTAATTCTCATTTTCTTCTTCTGTCACTAGCAGCTTTGCTGCTCGGACACCAACTGGTCCCCAGAAGAAATCAGAGTTGCCTTGGGGTGATAGGCAGAACAATGGCTCACAAAAGATGCCCATGCCTTCCACTCAGGAACATGAGAATAGGTTACACTACATGGCAACAAGAACTTGGGAGATGGAATTAAGGTCTCGGACCTAAGACAGGGAGACTACCTTGAGTTACCTGTGTGAGCCCAGTGTAATCAGATGGGAGCCATGAGACAAAGAATTATGGGTCTTTATAAGTTGGAAACAGTCCTCCCCGACAGCAAGCAAGGAAATGGAGACTTTAGTCTGACAACCGCCAGGAACCGAGTTCTGCCAACAACAGAGTGAGCAAGGAAATGGGGTCTCCTCTAGTGACAGGAAGGAATGCAGCCTTGCCATACTTTAACTTCAGCCCAGGGAGACCCATACCAGACCTCTAACCTACAGTTCCATAAACAAATAAGTTTGTGGTGACTTGTTACCGGAGCAATAAGAAATTAATCCACAAGGCCTTATGGGCTCTGATACTAGCCATAACTCTTGACTCAATCCCTTAACAGTCGATGTACTGCATGTACCACCTCCCTCATGGGACTGTTGTGAGTCAGAAAGTAGGTCCCATAATGATAGTAGTAACAATAATGACAACAATAATGGTAATAATATTTTAACAACATAATAATATGGGTGCCTACGCATATTTTAAAAATAATGATGAGGCAACACTTATTGAATGTCTGTCATGTGCTAGATAATTTTCTAAGCACCTAAAAGGTATTACTTCTTTTAATCTTTATAATACATCTCTGTTAGATAGTGTTGTTATAACCCAAGATGCCTTTTTTTTTCTTACAGGTGAATGGCAGTTACTTAAAATAAAGAGACAGAGGAACAGAGAGGGTGAGTAACTTACCTAAACTCGTACACACAGTCACAGAGTGCTGGAGTCAGTACGTTCAAGCTGCATATTGTGACCTGGAGCCTGCATGCCCAGTTCCCTTGCTGCAGCCGGTCTGTTATTGTTGCTGTTGTAATAGTAACCGTTACACAACAGCTGCTCAACTATCACTTTTTTTGTTATTACTACTATATTATTACTATCATTCCCAATGCCAGTAAAACGTCCGCAGATGATACAAAGGTAGTAGTGGGAAGATTTATGTATGGAGTTTTGACTTGGAACAAAGATTATCTTTGAGCCTGCTGTGTGGTTTGATCAAGGGGCCAGTTCAGCTAAACAGAGCCTTTAGACTGGGGCTAGGAGCTGGCAATTCATCCTGGAGTCAGGTGACCTGCCTTTAAGTACCAGCGATTATTAAACTGATCTGTGAATTTTGAATAGTCTATTTAATTTCCATGTTCTGGTCGCATGACTGATCTCCCTTACTGCCTTTTAACACATGAATTAAATTAGATCAATAGTCATCATAACTTTAAAAATATGAGCTAGATTATTCAAATACAAGGTTTTATATCAGTATAACTTTTTTTTTAGATTTAACTTGGAAAAGGATGGAAAAATGAATTGCTGGATTTTTCACTTATGTCCAGAGGGTCTATATGTTTTGTTCATCAGCGTAGTTGCTTTTGCAACACATTTCCTTTGTTTTTCACAGTGTTTAGCCATGGGACTGTGGCTGACAAAGCAGAAGTGTGTGTGAGAAGTGAGACAGTGAGAAACAGTGACCAGCTGTTCAATCTTATGATACCACTAAAATGAATAAATCTATCTTCCTGTGGGAGACAAAAAGTACCTTGCCGTACAGCAGCAGTGTGTGCAGGGAGGATGCACTCGGAGACAGGGCTGAAAGCCACAAATGAATTCTCAGTCAGAGGAGCCCCTGCCCCCTACGAAGTAAATGCTGTACCAGGTTGGCCTTTAGCATCCCACAGATGGGGCCTGCATTCCACTTCCTGAAAGGGAGCAATCACACTTTTCCCCCAGTCAGAACAAAAAAGGTAATTGGGAGCCCTGGGTGGAGGGAGGAGGGTTGGGAGGGGGGGAATTGTTCCAGGCAGTCCTGGAAGTTCCACAAATCTAGGCCAAAGGGAGCAACTTTCATCACCCCCATGCCCTCCTCACCTTGCTCCGTGATCTTCTGGCTTTTCAATGAGCATTTCATTTCTTTGGTAAACAATTCACTCTGCCTCTGATTTATATTTATAGCACGCACTTATGTTCAGTCACAGGCCGTGGTAACTCAGCAAAAGTTCTAGCTTGGTCTCCTGGCTTCACTTTACCAACTCATTCTTCACCCAGACACCAGTGGGATGTCTCAAGACCAAGTCTGATGGTGACCTTCTTGCTTGCCCTCAAGCCAAAACCAAACTCAAAATCAAAGCCTCTGAATATCAGTTACTTTACTGTGGGGAGAAATTCCACGTCCCTCAATACATCCTCAGAAGTCTTTATTCCCAGAGTACCTCTCCCTTAACTTCTCCAGGCTCACACTTTGTGGAGAACTCTGCTCCTCCAGCCACCATGGACGAGGCTCGGTCTTCAGCGCTGTTTCCTGCTGACTCTTGTTTCCAGCTTGCCCTTGTTTCCATGTGTTTGCCTTAGGCCTTTCTGCCTGCAAGCATTCTCCTACCACCAAATATTGGCCTTAACCTGAAATTGCCTCGTCATCCCTCCAGTCCTCAGTTTACGGGTTTCCTAGACACTCGGAGGGATTTAAGATTCTGTTCCAGTAATGCCCTGTGTCTCCCTCGGTTAGCTCTTAGCAGCAGTGAATAGCATCTGGCTACTTTGTGAATCTCCCAGTGGGCTGCCAGTTCCCTGGGAACATGGTCCGTCCCTTGTGCACTGGCCTGTCTTCATTGCCCATCACAGCGCCTGTCTGCACACTGGATGATGAGCGTCTCTTGGTGTTAAACCTTTCTGCTAACCTGGTGCACTCTCACCACCCAGTGTGTGGGGAAGCATTTGGGCTGGTTAGTTAAATCTAAATCCACAAGATAAAAAAAAAACAAAAAAAACAAAAAAAAACCCCTAAACGTATGCTTTACGAGGCTTCAAATTGCCTTGGTACTATATGTCAAATAATTAAAATCATAAATGAATTATTCTTTTCTGCAGTTCCTTTTCCAGTTTATTATCTATATATCCACATGGGCTGGAGCCTCAAAACTTTGCACTCTGGTAGAAGCTGTTGCCCTCATGTTACATAATTGCTTTTTTCATAAGCTAAAAATGTATTTTCTTTTCCTTAATAAGCAGAATGATAATCCTTTTATGTGTGTATTCATCTGTCTGTCTTTGAATGTTCGTGGTAATTTCATATGCATTATGTTATTTATTCCTCATCATATCATCTTAAGGCAAATCATATGATTTTTATCTCTATTTTATAAATGACACAACTGGACTCAGTGTGCTTGCTATTTAGCCTGAGTCACCAGACGGTGAGTGACAGACCAGATGTGTCTCGTTCAAGATGTACAGTCTAGTTTATTTTCAATTCTGGATTATTTTGAGACTCCTCTGTTCGAAAACCGAAATAATTCAAACCATAAACCCCATGAGAACAAAGCCCATGTATGTTTCCCTCACACTGTGTTGTCCTTTACTGGGCTTGGCAAAGAGTAGGGACTTCTTAATAATTATTTGTTACATGAATGAATGAATGAACCTATTCTGGGAATTCTTTCCATTGCCTTTCAAGCCTTTTATATTTGCAAATGGCATGCAGAGAAGAGATGGGACCTTCTAAGGTGCCTAACGTGAAGAGGGAGGCAGGACACCGAAGGGAAAAGACGGACTCGGAGATGAATCTTTGTTCCGCTGTTTATTAGTTGTGTGATTTTGGACCATTATTTGAATTCTAAATCTCAATCCTATCATCTGGAATTTCCATCGTCTGGTTGGAATGTAAAGACAATTTTACTTGCTTCATAGGGTTTTTGTGGGAGTTAAATGAGATAATGTATAACAAGCATGTACCTCAGGGTGTAGCATTTAGTGGATGCTGGATAAATACTAGTAGTTATTTTCCTGCTGTGAGAGGGAAGTGCTCATTCATAGCCATTTAGGTCAGCAAAGAGAGTCAATCATTACAATTTTTTTCCTAAATAGTCATTACGTATTTATAATTCCAGGCTGCTTGATTTATGTGCACCTCTGTTAGCTGCTTCTAAGCAGTTTCCAGCTTTTGCATACCCCAGGAGTTTATCTTATTCTGCTCTATCAGTTGAAAATCAATTTTGAAAATCATACCAATGTAACTCAACAGTTTTTCAGGCTGGTGGATTTTGTTGTGAGTTTTAGCTAGGAAAAATAACAACCATAGTAAAATGTTTTGTAAATCCGTACCTGATTGGAGAGAGGATATTAGAAGTTAAGCTCTTGATTTTAATATATCTAGGCGTTAAGCTACCTTTTGTATTTTGCTTTGTATGTTAATCCACACAGAAAGCATTACAGAAATTTTTATTTCATGAAGCCCTCTCTAAATGATTCTTTTAACCATGTGAGTGCTGAAATGTGCAGTCTTGCCTTCCATTCTAACTACTTAAGGATTCAGAAAACAGCATTAGTTTTGCTTTTAAAACATTATTCCAGGTATGAGTTGTGTTTAGGGGATTAAGAAAACGATAGTGTTTTTCGACTCCTTTGTGCTGATATGTTTATTAAGTCAGCTCAATTTGCTCCTTTCCTTCAAATGCCTTCAAAGAAAATAAGTTAAGAAAATGTGTTCTTATCCATTTCTACAACTGATTATTGCTGCTTGTTAAGTTTTGGCAACTCCTGTCCCTGTGAAAACGTGTGGATTTCTGAAGCAGTGCACAATCTACATCAACTGTTTCTGTCGTCTCTGCAGTCAGACTGACCTTGGTTTGAATAGTGGCTCTGATTTCTTAGCGAAGTCATTTTAACTGATATAAATGATTTAACTGAGACTCAACTTCCCCATTGGTCAAAAGCAGTGGTTAACATCCATCTAACCAGTTTGTTGCGTGGATGAAATAACATATGTAGATCTCTAAAAACATGACTCCGTTCTCCACTTCCGCCTGTTAAGTATTCTTTAACCATTTACATGCTGCTGATGGTTTTATGTCTAGGGATAATACCGCATTGCATAGATGTATCACTGTTTTTATTTTGCCGGCACTCTCCTGTGCTATCTTTTTATCTTCATAACAAACTTGAGAGGTGGGTACTCCATTCTGTTTGGAAGATGAAAAAACATTATGAAATTATACACTTCTTGGATGGAAAGAACTATGCCTTTTGCTCTTTTCTTTGTTCTTCCAGCAGAGCTTAGCACAGAACTTGGCATCCATTCGGGGCTATATAAATATTTGTTGTACAGAACTGATTGATGGGAAGGACAATAACGTGTCCAAGGTCCCACACAAGGTCTTGATGGCAAGATGAGGACAGGGTTCCTCTGACTTTCAGATTTTTCCATTAGACAAGTGGTGAGCAATATTTTAATTTTTTTTTCTAGCAGGGTCAATTCAAGGAAAATAAAAATGTTTATGTGCCACAATTTCCTAATTAAAATGAAAATAGCTTTACTGGGTCTTGAGGCAAAATATATTCCTTCTACTTAGATTACTTTCTTCTGCAGTAGAGAAGTGCCAGTGAGAAACATTAGCGCTCCTTTTTCACCACTAAAATGTTAATATCGGGGCATATTTGGGAAGGAGCCACCCAGAGGCAGCTTTTCAATCTTTCATCCCTTGTATTTGCAGAGCACTTTAGAGTTCGCAGAGTGCTTTCACAGGCATTATCTAATTACATTTTTGAAACAATCCCAGGAAGAGATATTATTACCAACCACACTTTACAAGGGGTCCACTAAAGTTGAGGGGAGGGGAAGTGACTGGTTTAAGGTCACAGAGCAAGTGCAGAAAGAACAAGGCGTTGCCTCCCACGTCATGTATACTGAGCACTTGTTCTCTTTGCCTTTTCTACGAACTGAGATGGGTAGAAGATAGATTCCCCGATCCAAAACAAAACAAAATAATCTGGGCCCTTTCTCTCTTTTTCTCTCTCTTTTTCTCTCTCTCTCTGCTCATGTGGCTTTTTTTTTTTTTTTTTTAATCCATCTGAGTACAGCAGCCTAAGGATGACCAATCAAAAAAAAAATTACTGTTTTACACTGGAGGCTTTCTGTTCCAAAGCCTCTGCTTTGTGTGGGTAGGAAGGCTACAGTGAGAATTACACTGTGAGCCACAAAGCAGAGCTGCATGGTCTTTAAGCTGCTCTGCATGCCCTAGTCGGGTGATTGATGCCACCAAGTCAGAGGTTTGTTCTGGTTTATGGAATGCCAGGGATTTGGTACAGTTTTGACTTGAAAAACCTAGAAATGATCAATTTTGATATAGTCTGCACAGATGATAAGACTTTAGAATTGTTTTGCTGGATATACAGGTAGTGATCTTTGCTTCCCACATTTCTACATTTTATTTTATTTTTTCCCCACATACTCCTCATTTGACTTTACTTGCAATTGGAGATGGCAATAAAACAGGGTTATTTAACCAGGTTGCCCACTGCAGGCAAGTGAACAGAAGTCCCCCCCCCCACCCCCACCCCGCCACTTCTCTTTGGGGAGTTCTCCAAGCTTCTTTGCAGAGGGGGGATGTTGTGGAAATATGTGAGGCTGGTGCATATTTGCAGAAAGTGTCAAACCTGGGACGTATGGGGAAAGCATGAGAGTGACATGGGAGGCTCGGAGGGCATGGCTTTCTGTGCTGCAGCCGTCTCTCTACATACAGTCTCACCCCACTGCTCTCCTTCCTATCTCCCTTCTACTGGCTTCTCCTTTGTCACAGCTACATGAGGTAAGAATTAATTTGGAGTTTCTCTAAAATATAGTTTTTTCTTCTTTGCATTCCACATCTGCTTCCTCCTTCATTTATATTTCACAGTTTAATGTTGTAAGTGACATCATTTTCCAAGTTCCTTTAAAGACGACAGCGTTGTCTACAGCTGTGACACCAATAATACCTTTTGCAGGGAGAAGGGACACTTGGGGACAGTGATGTTGGCCTCAGACAACTCGCTGCTCTTGGATTTCTTAATCCAGGGCAGCTTTATGTTTGATTTGCTGCCTTCTGACCCAATAGAAATAATCATGTGCTTGTTTTAGCCTTGGTTGTGTTTGCTAGCTGATTGATGAAGTCCGCATTTAGTGGACTTGCTAGGTTTTTCTGATTGTTTTTTGAAAAAAGCTGCTGAAAGTGAAATTAGACCTCCTATAGCAGGTGCTGTTTCCGTGGGTAAGTGGACAGATTGAATCCATGGTTGGGAGGTCACTTTATTTTATTTATTTATTTTTTCTTCCCACCCTCCACCCCCCTGGTAACCACAAGTCTGTATTCTCTGTCTGTGAGTCTATTTCTGTCCTTTATTTACGCTTTGTTTTTGTTTGTTTGTTTGTTTTTGTTTTTGTTTTTTAGATTCCATATATGAGCGATCTCATATGGTATTTTTCTTTTTCTTTCTGGCTTACTTCACTTAGAATGACATTCTCCAGGAGCATCCATGTTGCTGCACATGGCATTATGTTGTTGGTTTTTATGGCTGAGTAGTATTCCATTGTATAAATATACCACCTCTTCTTTATCCAGTCACCTGTTGATGGACATTTAGGCTGTTTCCATGTTTTGGCTATTGTAAATAGTGCTGCTATGAACATTGGGGTGCAGGTGTCATCCTGAAGTAGATTTCCTTCTGGATACAAGCCCAGGAGTGGGATTCCTGGGTCATATGGTAAGTCTATTCCTAGTCTTTTGAGGAATCTCCACACTGTTTTCCATAGTGGCTGCACCAAACTGCATTCCCACCAGCAGTGTAGGAGGGTTCCCCTTTCTCCACAGCCTCTCCAGCATTTGTCACTTGTGGATTTTTGAATGACGGCCATTCTGACTGGTGTGAGGTGATACCTCATTGTAGTTTTGATTTGCATTTCTCTGATCATTAGTGATATTGAGCATTTTTTCATGTGCTTTTTGATCATTTGTATGTCTTCCTTGGAGAATTGCTTGTTTAGGTCTTCCGCCCATTTTTGGATTGGGTTGTTTATTTTTTTCTTATTGAGTCGTATGAGCTGCTTATATATTCTGGAAATCAAGCCTTTGTCGGTTTCACTTGCAAAAATTTTCTCCCATTCCGTAGGTTTTCTTCTTGTTTTACTTCTGGTTTCCTTTGCTGTGCAGAAGCTTGTAAGTTTCATTAGGTCCCATTTGTTTATTCTTGCTTTTATTTCTTCTAGGAGAAAATTTTTGAGATGTATGTCAGAAAATGTTTTGCCTATGTTTTCCTCTAGGAGGTTTATTTTATCTTGTCTTATGTTTAAGTCTTTAATCCATTTTGAGTTGATTTTTGTATATGGTGTAAGGGAGTGTTCTAGCTTCATTGTTTTACATGCTGCTGTCCAGTTTTCCCAACACCATTTGCTGAAGAGACTGTCTTTGTTCCATTGTATATTCTTGCCTCCTTTGTCAAAGATGAGTTGACCAAAAGTTTGTGGGTTCATTTCTGGGCTGTCTATTCTGTTCCATTGGTCTATATGTCTGTTTTGGTACCAATACCATGCTGTCTTGATGACTGTAGCTCTATAGTATTGTCTGAAGTCTGGGAGAGTTATTCCTCCAGCCTCTTTCTTTCTCTTCAGTAATGCTTTGGCAATTCTAGGTCTTTGATGGTTCCATATGAATTTTATTATGATTTTTTCTAGTTCTATGAAATATGTCCTGGGTAATTGGATAGGGATTGCATTAAATCTGTAGATTGCCTTGGGCAGTGTGACCATTTTAACAATATTGATTCTTCCAATCCAGGAGCATGGAATATCTTTCCATTTTTTAAAGTCTTCTTTAATTTCCTTCATCAATGGTTTATAGTTTTCTGTGTATAATTCTTTCACCTCCTTGGTTAGATTTATTCCCAGATATTTTATTACTTTGGGTGCTATTTTAAAGGGGATTGTTTCTTTACTTTCTTCTTCTGTTGATTTATCATTAATGTAAAGAAATGCAACTGATTTTTGAACGTTAATTTTGTAACCTGCTACCTTGCTGAATTCTTCAATCAGCTCTAGTAGCTTTTGTGTGGACCTTTTAGGGTTTTCTATATATAGTAACATGTCGTCAGCATATAATGACACTTTTGCCTCTTCTTTTCCAATTTGGATCCCTTTTCTTTCTTTCTTTTGCCTGACTGCTGTGGCTAGGACTTCCAGGACCGGACGGCTTCACTGGGGAATTCTACCAAACATACAAAGAAGAACTCATACCAGTCCTTCTCAAACTCTTCCAGATGATTGAAAAGGAGGGAATACTCCCAAACTCATTCTATGAAGCCACCATCACTCTGATACCAAAACCAGGCAAAGACACTACAAAAAAAAAGAATTATAGGCCAATATCACTGATGAACATAGACGCCAAAATCCTCACCAAAATTTTAGCAAATAGAATCCAACAACACATAAAAAAGATTATACATCATGACCAAGTGGGGTTCATCCCAGGGACACAAGGCTGGTTCAACATACGCAAATCAATCAGTGTAATACATCACATCAACAAGAGAAAGGACGAAAACCACACAATCATCTCAATCGATGCAGAAAAAGCATTTGATAAAATTCAACACCCATTTATGATAAAAACTCTCGCCATAGTGGGTATAGAGGGAACATATCTCAACATAATAAAAGCTATATATGACAAACCTACAGCCAGCATAGTACTCAACGGTGAAAAACTCAAAAGCTTCCCACTAAAATCTGGGACAAGACAAGGATGCCCACTATCACCACTCCTATTCAACATAGTCCTGGGAGGTCACTTTAGAGTTCAGTACCTGTAGCATTTTTCTTCTTCTCATGTTTTCTTACATCTGCATTTCTGAAATATTGCTATACATTTTTTTAAAAAGCAAAACAAGAATAAGTGCTAAAATAAATCAGTAAGTTCATTGAACTGGAAATCTTCACAACATGTAATTTGCAACTGTTTTGTCACTTTGCTGATGTTTGCCAGTTCCCATATTTCCAACACTCTAAAGACTATTTAAACAAAATTTTGCTTAATGTATTTTTGCTTAATAAGAATCCAAATCCCCCATACCCATGCTCATGTCCAGAATTTTCCCAAAAGATATTTAGTATGAATGATGAGAAAAGTTTGTGCTTTCTTTCCCCCATGTGGTAAGTCAGTTTATTGTCAAAGATAACATTCAGTCCAATGTTGTTCACATTTAGCAAATATTCAGTAATCACCTAACTGCCCAAGGCACAATGCTCAACCCTCAAATACTGGATGCGACCCTGGACTGTTGCAGTAGTTTCTTAACTGACTTCCTTTCACTGTCCCTCTGTGCACCCAATCGATCCTCTGCACTGACAATTCCTTTATGAAGCCGTCTCTGATTCCTCATCAGAACTATTTCAGCCTCTCCTCATTTGTTTACAGCAGAACGCTTATTCTTGTTTTATGGCACATGACACACGCTGTCATTAGACACCATAAAAATTACAGATAATGCAGGTGACTGGTTGCAGATGTGTGGCAGGTACAGATGCAGTGTGACTACCCCTGGATCCCACGCACTTTTAAGATAAACTGTTGAGTATAACATGCGTACAAAGGAGCGCACAAATCTTACATGTGTTTCTCAGTGATTTTCACAGAGTGAGCATATTCATATACTCTCTTTCCAGAGCAATACACAGAACATTATCAATCCCCAAGTGGTGGCCTGTGCTCCCTTCCAGTCACAGCTCTGCTCACCTGCAGGTAACACCACCGCACTTCTTATCACCACGGACGAGTGTTAGTTTTGTGTGTCTGGGTTCTTTTGCTTAATATTATGTGTGTGAGCACAGGCATTGTTAGTAGCTTATTCGTCAGTTACTACTGTGTGATGTCCCACTTTTTGGATTTACTACAGTGTGTCTATTCATTCTACTGTTGTTGAAAATTTGCTTCTGTCTCGCTTGTTTTGTTTATTAGGTTGGGGCTACTGGAAGAGTACTGCTATGTATACTCTAACATATAGCTTGCAGTGAACATTTATATGCGTGCATTTCTGTTCATTCACTTATCCTCCCCTTTGAATTGCCAACATGAAATCAAGAATTGCACTTTATTTCTTTTTAATACAGGAATACATTCTGAAAACATTGGGTTTTAAAGGCAGGTAAAGGGAACTTATTTAAGCTGGTCCATTTTCCAATTCTGAACATTGGGGCTTTTAAGTCTGTTTCAGATTCTGTTTCCCAGAAGTAAGCAAGCAAATTAGTAGAGAGTATTAATTAAAAAGAAATCAGTTTAAAACAAGGAATGAACAAAACATTCTGTGATATCTAAGAAAAAGGAAAAATCGCAAAAATTTTAAAGGCAAATGTGAATTCCGAAAGAGGGACTGTCACGTGAATTCCTAGGAAGTCTTATCAACACAACTCATACGAATGGTTAGTAAACTGAAACTGGGTCTTAACCATGAACACAGAAAGGCTGAAATCATTTCTGAGGTATAAAAAATAAAATCAGCACTGAAAACACTTAATATAGTATAGTAGAACTGTCCTTGAAAAAAATCAGATAAGTGAAATAGAAGACAGATTAGAGCATTTTATTCCAAGGGAAGGAGAATGAAGACATACTATGTAAATAATAGGAGTCCCCAAAGAAGAACACAGAACACAGAGGGGAAAGCTACATACGCATGGACAAAATAAAATTTTTTAAAATATAGAACTAAAGTAAATAAATTCCTAGGATTGGGAACAGAGAGAAATTTAAAAAGCCCTAATATGTCCCAAGTAAAATGCACAAATATAAACTACTACTAAAAGGCATTAACAATTCTAACTTTAATTTTCAATGCCAAACCACAATAAGATAACACATCCAATAAATACTGAGTAAATAATTATCCAAATATCTTTTCCTGAATAAAGCATTGGCAGATGTAATCTAGCGTCTAATGTGGAATTCCACACTTTGAGCTCAACAACCGTGTCTTTTTTCATTTTGCATTTTCTAGCCCCTCGTTCATTTAGTACCTGTTCCTATTGTATCCAAACTGATCATCCTTCAGTCTTATGTAAGTGCATATTGTGCAGGTTATGTCTTCATATGTCACAAGACATTCAAAAAGACTCGTAGGGTCAATGATGAGCATGAAGAGTTAAATCATACTGAATTCTCAAAGTAACGGTACAGCCTTGTACCAATAATGCAACATCCAGTAAGTGTGGCTGTTGTTTTTGAAAAGAAACTATTAGATTTAATTAAACAACACCATTACGATAGGGCAAAGACTCATAAAAATAAATTAGAAGACAGAACACCAAAATTAAAGGAGCACTAGAACTGAAAAATCTTAACTGGTGTAACTGCTGGAGCAAAGTAGGAAACAAAAGAAAAAAAAAATGTGACAAATAATGGACTCAATCTGCCGGATAAAATAAAGATATGTGGGAAGTGTCAAAAGGTAAGAGACAAGCTATAAAAGTGTTGGACCCTTCTTTTTGCGAAGACAGGGTGGAAAAGGATTAATCTAGTATTTCAAAACTTGCAACACATTACAAAACGAGTAATTATGCAATTAAGGAGGAAACAGTAAAGTAAGAGCGTGAAATAGGTTTACAGAAGATGACATCTAAATAACAGAACAATAAATTTGAATGGTTTAAAAATCTCTATAAAACTCTGAAGGACTTTAAATTGAATTGATAAAATATATTAAAGGATAAAAAATACATTTTTTAGACCTCTACATACCTATGGGGAGTGATCCAAGCCCCATACACTGAGGTCCCCGGTTAGCACTTCTCTGAGATGCCTTCATCGCAAGTCGGGGGTCCCAAGCACGGGCTTAGGCAGAGCCTCATTTGCTTCCCAGTACCCTTTCCTTCCAGGGCCAGACTGACCCCCTTCACTGAGGTGCCAGCCTAAGCAGGACCACACTCGGACTATTTGTAAGGGATCATTTTCGGAAGGATCTTTACTAGAAGAGGTAGGACAAGATGTAACCTGTAGCATTGGTAACTCACAGATCAGCAACACAGAATTTGTGCAAGTAATTGAGATCTGTCACCATCAGCTTTCTTCAAAACTTTTTTAGTTTTCATAACTAGGCAAGCAAAGCTAGTGAAGACAGTTTGCATGGGATTTTTAAGGGTCAGAGAAAGAAAGTTATTGGTGGATACAAGTTCTGGCAAAACATGCAGAGAAAACATGCAGAGGGAAAGTTATCCACAAACAGCAGCTCATCAGCACTCACCCTGAGTCCAGCCTCCTTTTCCTTCTCTTCAGTTTCATCTCCACAGCCAACAATTCCACTCATGCTTTAGAACAGGTTCTCTTTAGACTAAATCAAAGATATAATCAAAGGAAATCCTTTGCTACTCCCAATCTAGACAAGATTAACCAGCATGAGTACACAGTGCCCTCAGTGCCAGATACTCAGAGCTATGCCAATTATTGAAGAACATCCTACTGACTTTTTTTAAAAAAACAAGGATGGAGTAATGAAAGACATCAAGGTTATTTACAGGTTTCTAAAGCACTCACACACACACTGTGTGCAGATGTGGAAAAGAGTGAGCGAGTTGTTGAATTTTGTCAGGTAGACATGAACAAATTAAGAAGACAAATCACTCACATGAAAACCAAAAAAGGAACAAGAAAGAAGATTGCAGCAGGTGATGCTAAGCAGACAGATGCCGTCTGAAAATTTGGAACCAACATTTGGTCCTCAGATGCCCTGAATTTGTAGCTGAACATAGAAGGTCACTGGGAGATGCAGAGGCTTCTGATCCTCCTCCCTGTTTTTCTGATTTTCACCCACACAGTCAAGAAACTGCTTTGAGCCTTTCTCTCATGGAAAGTAGAGTCTTTATGCCTCAATCTCAAGCCATGGGCTCTTCCAGTGATGCTCCCACCAGTGCCAGACTGAAGCATCCTGGAAGTGGAGCAGAACTTCTTCTTCCCCAGAGCATAGCTAGAGACAGAGTTGAAGAATTAGACAACAGTGGTTATGAAAATTTGATTGACCCTACAGAATACGCCCTATAGGGAACACTCACTTTGGAGGAATTTGCGATCCTTGACACATACCCGGGGAGGGGGGGGGTTCAGAAACACTCAGACCTTCCAGACCTTCCAGAAACTCTCCACTTAGCACCATTTTTCTTAATTACTTATTGAGAGAATATTTGAAAGCCTATTCTGGAGAGCCAACTTCTTTCTCAGACCCCCGGACTCCTAAGGGGAGAGTCCTTGTGCAGAGAACCTGGAGGAGCCTCACGTCCATGGGCCCTCCCCTTCCATCACAGTGTGCAGGTTGCAAGACCATTCAGATAATCAGATTGTCCTGATTCTGGTGTGATTCATGGGTGTACAAAGTTCAGTTTAAATTTAGGCAAAGTAAAATTATACATGTGGTTTTTGTTCTTTAAAATAAATTTGAAATTAGTGACTAAACACAAATCATCTACAAAGGTTCTATAATTAATCTATAAATGAAAAACTTACCCCTTGCACTGTCATGCCTTGAAATTTACTTTTACCAAAAGAAAATGAGTTTAGCAGCAGCCTTCAAAGAACCTTCTTTCTGTGATAAGCCAAGCTCATCTTTGCCAGAAAAATTTTTGAATAATTCCAAGAAGTCTGATTGGAACAAATCAGATTTGACTTCTCTTATCTTACTGCGTATGACTTTGTGAGAGCAAAAGAGAGGGCCGTTTCACCTTTTTTCTGCTAGCCTAATAGATATTGGCACTTAAAATGATTACCTTTCAAATAATGTAGAAATGCTAATTACCAGTAAGTAATTATCCAGATAAATGTGTTATCAAATAAATTATTTTCCTTTTGGAGGATTGCAGTGTCTGCTATGTTACATTAGCCAATTATGGTCTCTGTTCTGGAGTCTTCAAGGAAGGATGTACAGCAGTGGATGACAGAAAGGAGTTATGTACCAGACTCAAGTTTTATGATGAACAGATGTCAAACACAGTGGACTTTGTTCAGTTCTTATGTAATGAATTTAATTCATTCAGATTTTGACAAATCCTAGTGTTAGTTTTATTTGTGGAGAAAAGATATTTAATAAATTATTTGAGAATCTGAATGAATAAAGATTCATTTAAATCTGGGTAAACAATTAATTCCTGTGCTACAGGTAAAGAAAGTACTCAAGATTTGTATTTTATCTATAATCTTTTTTCCCCCAAATATAGAGATCCTATCAACATTGCACAGATTGGAGGAAATAAAATAACTTTTTTGATCTGCTTATAGTTCAATTCTAAATTCAGAGAATATTAAACTAAATACAACTTTCTAACTTGAGTTTATAAAATTAAAAGGAAAAGGAATAAGAAATTTAAAAAGAACCCTAAACATTCTAATTAAAATCATAGAAAAGTAAATATAAAAAGAAGCAAATTGTCAACAGCTATTTTCAGGATGATAATCAAAGTGGACAAATTTGCCTGTAAATGCTGATCAACGTACCTGGCTAATTGCCTTTACTTGTAAAGTACAGATGTGATAATATTGGATGTTGGTGATGTTAATTCTTATTTAGACTTCCAGAGTATATGTTGGGGTTGTAAGTCAGGGGATTTTGGTGCCACAGTGGGCGTTTAAACATATGACATGTGTCAGAGGTACTGACTGTGATACAATGCGTGACTTACTTAAACGTTAATATAGTAGATAACGGCCTCATAGAAGACTGATGGTGTTCATAGTTGCTATGAATGAAAGTTGTCAGTATAAGATGTATACTAACAAGATTCTGTACATTTCATATTATTATATTTATCTTATAATTTTATTTTGAACGTAAGAAATCCAACAAAATAAAGCAGACTCTTTTGAGAGCTGTTTTCCTTGGTTTATGGCAATTGCAGAAATTCTAGGAGTATTCATGAAAAGGAATATAATAATGCAGAAATGCAGTAGAAGAAATCCATTTTATGCATCAAGTTCTTGAATACTTTTTTGAATGTTTGTCATGCTGAGTTTCATCAAGCTCAGTGTGTAATTTAAGTATTGAAGGCATCATTTCAAAGCATTTGGCTTTAACTTCTACCCTGAGTATTTCCCAGGTAACAAAGGTATTTGACACTATCACAGATGAAATTTTTTGTTTGCTTACATATTAACCTGCCGTTTCTCCAGTGCTTTGTTTTAATGTGTTCAGATTGGTAGCTTTATATACAATTCGTGTCACTCTACCCAAGCCATGCTGAAATATAATCTAAAAATACAAGCTATACAATTTGATAAAATATTTTTCAAGTGATGATATGCATTTAGTCATCACCTAGGAAGTAAGTTTGACAGGCCATTTGTCATAGAAAGCTTGAAACCCTAGATACTCAAATTCTTTGTGCTCCATTTATGTTTTATTCTGTTTTTTATAGTCAGAATAAATCAGATTAATCAGGTTTTTTATGTGTTTTCTTACATCTGTTACTTAATATTTTTCACTCTGTCTCCGCTAATTTGCATGTACTTAGGGTCACTGTTAGCTTCTTCCAAAATGTTTAAAAATACATTTCATTCACTATTTGATCTAGGCTAGATTAAACCTTGATGCCTTTATTTTCACATTTTTTTCATTAAAATAGACTAAAATGTACTTGTAGGAGTAAACTGTTTTTTAAGATGATAAATACAATTCATGTAAATGTAGTAGGATATGATGAATTCACAGAAAAAAAAAGTAGAAAAAAAATGCTACCTTTGGAGAATTAAACCAGTAAGATACATATATGAAGAGTGTGGTCAGAGATTTATTGCTGATGTTAAGACAGGGAATACTTGAATATTCACATAACAAAGGGAATAATTTGGATATTTGGGGAGGCAGATGTCACAGTGAGTAACTGATAGCCAAGACCTCCTGGGAAAGGAGCCAAATACCTTTATTTTTAACAAACTCCCCATGTAATTCTTTTGTAGACTGTGGAGGTTTGTATGGAATTTGAGTCTGATACTTATATTTTGCTCATTTTTGAAGTGAGTTATTTTTGAAGTGAAGTTATTTTTTCTAAGCTTTTAGAAAAGGTCTTGGATTAGGTAGCTTGTCTTCACAGAGCTAACTAATTTCACAGAGCTTTTTCTTTGGTGTGTATTTATGTTTAGTGTTAAAAAAATTTATCTAAATGGCAGCGTGCTTTCTAGGATGTTATAGTGCTATCAGTTTTCCCCTGGATTTCCCCCTTACTTTGCTTCTCTTTCATGTGGACTCTTATTCTAGAAGGGAAGTCTAGTGGGTGAGTTTGAGAGCTCATAGGGGACAAACTGCTTCTGTCCCTCAGACGATCTTGCTGTGCACCCCTTGAGTTCAGTCACCTGCTACTGTGGGGGAAAACCCCTCAGTTTTAGCTGTTGTTCTCGAGTTGGCCTGCCACATGTTCCAAGGGCTATCTTTTGGCCATTTGGTGTTCTCTCCTCTTCAGATCTGTCAGACATCACTTTGCTTCCATCAGACCTCATGCCAGTAATATACAAGCTCCTGTGGTTCTTGGTCATTTGTCCCTACCTGTGGATAGAGCAGGGTTTGTACAGATATCATTTTGTTGTAAATGCTCTCTGTGTGGTTTTGATTTTGCAGCTTACTTTGTCTGCTTTTATGTGGGAATTCAAGATACAAAATGATACCACGATATTTGAAATTTGTATTTGTTAACAATTCTGCAGGTGATTCTTGTACGCCACTCCATCACATCATAGTATTTTAGTGCTAGTGCCTGCCATCAACTCACGTGTCTGTGTTTCTCTTAGTTTCACTATGTGGGAGAGGAAACCTGAGTAATTATTACCCAGCAAAGGTCGGCTTGTCCTCAGGTCCAATCATGGTCTAATCAGCAGTGGGTGGTGACAGGAACTAATGCATATTTTTGTATAAGACTGAACATTACAGATCAGTAGAGGAAAAGTGACTTCTTTCTTAACATTGATTATAACCTTTATTCGTGGTTATCTCTGACATATTAAAACATGTGACTAAAAATGTAAAGTTTTTAAAATTCTCATGCAATTTTCTTTGCCTGAACTCAGCCCCCCTGTCATTTGGCTGACTGATTCCAACATTTTTTCACTTGTCGGTCCTGATCCTCCTAGAATACTTCCTTGATATATCCTTCTCCCTCAATCTGAGTTAAATGTTTCCTCATTCACCCACTGCATTTCAGTTTTTTTGTCTGTCTGTCTTCATATAAGACACTAAATTCCTTAGCATGGGAATTGTACTTTTTCTCTTTGTATCTCTACCACCTCGAAAATACTTCCCATGTGGAAGGAACTGAGAATGATGAATGAATAGCTTATGAATGAATGAATGAACATAAATCACAAATAACTTTATCACTTAGCTTTTATCATTGTGATTTATGGTAGGCTACATAAAGGCCCTCCAAAATACCTATTTTCTAATCTCTAGAATCTGTGAATATGTTACTTTATATGGCAAAAGTGTCTTTGGAGATATGATTAAGGATCCTGAGATGGGAAGATTATCGTGGATTGTCTGGGTGGGTCCTAAATATAATCCCAATGGTCTTCATAAGAAGGAGACAGTGGGAACCAGGGGATGTGATGACAGAAGGAAGAAGCTGGAGTAATGCAGGGCATTGGAGGTATGTGAGGAAGGGGCCACAGGCCTAGAAATGCAGGGAGCCTCTAGAAACTAAAGTAGGCAAAGAGACAGATTTCTCTCTGAAGACTCCAGAGAGGACACAGCCCAGATGAGACACGGATTTTAGACTGTGGATCACAAGAACTGTCATAGAGTAAATTTCTATTGTTTCATGCCACTCAGTCGGTGGTAGCTTGTTTCAGAAGCCATGGGAGACCGATCCACTGTTGTCATTTTCTTGTTGTTTCTGATCAATAACATATACTTCTAGATTATTGAATTAACTTACAATTGTTTCATGTCATGTGGAGAACATATTCTCAGTAAAGATGTGAAGACATTCTTCATTTTAATAACTGCATTTTGTCTACACATTTTCACAAGGTACTTAGGATGGATTCAAGTCCCTTAAATAGGATAGTCACTACCAGATTTTTTTCTTTTTTTCTGATGAAATGTTTTTGCCACAGGCAAGCTTTTATCTTCTTCCTCGCTGTTACTTTGTATTTTCAGCATCTGACCTTCAGAGGTTGAGACATCTCCCAACATACATTAGACCACATAAGGGCACTTAATCATGTAAACAGTGAACTCAGTCTCACTGCTAATCTTTTATCTAATGGCAAATTTCTCAGCTGTGTGTACTTTGATGGTGATGAAAGGAAATACTTTTTATTATATTATTCCACAAGGCACACTCCAACTTGAGAACCCCAACCTACACTTGTTGTAATTATAATAATAATTAAAAAAAAAAAACTTGTCTCTATTTTTTTTTTCTTGATTGCAAATACATTAGCATTACTTTGGAATACAATGCCACTCCAATTTCACTCTTCTTTTTGGAATGTGTAATGTAGAAAAAAAAAAGATGATGCACCTAGTAATATTTTATCCATGAAAGGACATTAGCGTTTCCTTTATGCTTTTGTTATGTTATGAGCTATGTTGGCGATAATGTATTACGGTGAAGCTGTCTTCACTGTGATTCATCAATCTTGGGGTGGGGTGGGGGCCACATTCTCTCTGCTATTAGTGATTGGTTTCTAAATAGCATGGCCTTTTGTGCCATGAAAAAAGAAGTTTTTAAGGCTTGAGAATTACATTTAGCAAGAAGACAGAAAATGTACTTATTGTCAGTGAGTAAATTCAGATGAACAAAAAAAGGATGTGGCATTGTTTAGGTTTCATCTCTTCTGGAGAGATGAGGAGTAGGATGGTTTCTCACCTCGTTGCACATCCACAGCCCTTTTACCTGTGGAATTATGAGACAACAAAAGCATCCTGCAGTTTGGAAGATTCCACATTTACAAGAGCAGCCAAAGGGAACTGTTTGATTTAAGCCGCTGATCTTAGGTCCCTGTCTCCACTTGGAAAAAAGAGGTTTAAATACAAATCTGATTTATAAATTATCCAGTTTAAATAATTGATAACTGACAAAGCAATTAAAACAGCTAGATTAGCTCTGATTTTAATATGTTAATGCCCCCAAACTTAAAGTGCTTTGATCATCACACATGATAGCCTCAGTCAGATGCTAATGCTATTAATCGCTGTTATTTTAGCAAGCTTGTAAATTCTTCATATTATTCATTTTTTCCCATTCTATTAATGAGTCCACTTATTAGCCTCATTTTTCTTTTTACTCTTTTTGCAAAGTTTAAAATGTCAGAGGTTATAAACTACACACTTAAGACCCCAAAGTGAGTCTTTTTCTAGTGAGTCTCTTCACCTTTTAGCTCTAAGATGACATCTAATATTTGAATTCTGGAAGATTAAGTTTCACTGATCTTCTCCAAGACAACAAATTAAACCTTCCTATCACTGCAGCCCATCTTTGGACAATTTCTCACTGTTTTGTCTTCTGTTAGGTTACAGTCCTGTTCTTAAAGCAGTGCCAACAATTATATGCCTCCTGCTTACTATTTCGTTGAAGGGCTAGTAAAGGGAGAAATTAAACATCTGGAAAGGGGAAGGATTGGACTATAATCACTGAAGGCTGCCTACCCACCCATATCTCTTTTGGTATCTGACCTCATTTTCGTAATCCCTTTGGGTTTCAACAAAATTTCTTGATTATTAATTGAAATACTGGGATGATTATTATGTTAATTAGTCATTATTTTTAAAGAAACAAGTCTGTTCCCCTTAGGACTTCTAATGTATTCTTTTGAATAGATAATGTATGATTATGCAGTTTGTCTGATGAGAGAAGTATACGAGATAGAAACCGTGGCCATCCTGATGAGGATTCCTACAGTTCTACCAAGCTGACCTTTTATGAGCCTTGTTAATTTTATTTAAGAAAGTACACATTCAAATCATCATTTACTCTTTGGGATGTTTCATTATACCTGAAAATTGGACCAGCAGCAAATGAATTTAATAGATTCAACAATTTTCTAACTGCATTTTGCATTTATACAGATTGAATCAAAGCAACCCAAATCCTTTCATGAAAAAGTAAAAATTAAGTAAGCATTACTTCCTCCACACTCCTCAAAAAGGGTATTTAAAATTCCTCTTAAGATTATAAGAGAAATAGTTCTTTTTTCTTAAATTTATTCAGAGTGGGCCACTGAAAATGAGGCATTTTACCTTTGGATATTTAATGAGCAAATTATTTTTTTCATGTATTAAAGTGATGACTCAGCCTCTTTAAGAGAGGGAAAGCTGGATGGTGGAGCGATTAAGGACTTTGGCTTTGCATCAAACTGACTGTGTCTGATCTGGGGTCCTTTGTTCCATTTGGATAAATTGTCTCATCTCTGTTTCTTTTTCTGTAAAGTCAGGGTAATGAAAAGATGCACCTCCTTACACATTGTGAGGATCAAATGAGATAGTCCATATGAGGCATTTGGAATACTGTCTGGCACAAAGCGAGCACCCATTAGGTTAGATGTATTTATTATTCATGATAACACAATTCACGGTCATACGCCGCCATTCCCAATCTGGTATCAGAAAGTACAATATTCGGAACAGATATCCTAATTAGCTAACTCCTGGTTCTGTTCTATGGAGATACAAGTTTATAAAATGTAAAAGAAGGAAAAGCCACTGAATTTTTGCATTATACAAATGGATTTCCGTTGTTTTTAATATATGACTCAATTTTATGACAAAAACCCAACTTAAGAGAAAATCTTTTCTGGAGTTGAACTGTTGTGTGGAAGTGGTACACCTCTTCTGAGAACATACTGGTGTCGTTTTTTTTCGTTGTATTTGTGGTGATTGTTCTGCCAGGTTGAGGATAAACCTCCATGAAGAATTCAAGTGATTTGTTGATATTTCAAGCTCCCGTTTTGTCTGTCTTTAAAACTGAATTAATTTGTTGTTCATTCTCCCTCTAAAATGAGAAGGCTGATGGTTTGGAAGAAAATTAATGGAGAAGGTTTTCTGGATCCAACCATGCTGTGTTCCCTTTTGTGTGAACACTCAGATGAGTGTGTCCCTACCTGCTGGGAACCACAGCATCTCTAATTTCTTCTTGTCATTCCTTGTGCCTAGAATTGTGTTTTCATACAATCATTAAAATAAAAATTTCTCACTGATTAAGCCATATTTTCCTAAAGATAACTGTGACATTTTTATGAGTTCTTCCTTTTGAAAATGTTAATATATCCAGGTAGGAGGGTCTGAAAATTACACAGTTTCAAGAAGTTTATTTTGTGTAGTTTATAAACTGAAAGAACACAGAAAGAAACATGTATAAAATTCTTTTGGAGCTAAATTTTTCAAGAAACATGAATTGCTTTGTGAATGACTATGATTGTCATAATTTGATGAAGCAAATGATTTGTACTTTTGCACCATCTGCTTTCAGTAGGACTTGAAACTTGATATTTTTGACTCTGATTTAAGGCTCTTCCAAGTCATCCATAAAACACACACTGAGAAATCTTCAGAGCTCATGAGTTTAAACTTATATATATAAATTCCATCTCCTTCTGCCATTTTCTATGTTCTTGATGTCTTTACTACCATTTCCACTATTACTTATTTAGCGGCTATATTGTAATAAATGTTTTAAGTATTTTCCTCATTTACTCCTCTTGGTAAAACTTTGTGCTGGACATCATTCTCATCTAGAAGATGCAGCTGGCTAAATAATTTGCCTGAGGTTGTATAGCTGCTAAGTGATGGAGCCAGGCTTCCCACCAAGACTTTCTGGTTACAGTGCAACATGACTATGGTTCTGCGTGTTGAGAATACTATTTGTCACGGAAGACAGAGACAGGGCATACAGAACTACTACCCTCTCCACCTAAAGTATGATGTTGGTGATATAACGGGGTGACCTCAGAGGGTTTTCATGGAGGCAATCAAAACATCCTAACCCAGGAGATGGCAATTGGGGTGAGTTTTGACAAATGAATGTTTACTGGTAAATTGATGGTTTCAGAAAAATTGTGCAAGTCATGGGAATGGGCAAAAGATACTGTTAGCTGTCCTTTAAGGGGAATGCTGGGTGATATTTAGTGTTCGGGACTCTGCATCTTTAGTTAACTTCATATTGATTGTTTTCAAATCTGAAGGAATATGTGTTAACTTTTAGAAAACTGAGAGTCACACAAGTGATTCATATTCATAGGAATGAAAATATTTTTTCTAGTAAATATA
The DNA here is from genome assembly GCF_009834535.1 of Camelus ferus. NCBI lineage: Eukaryota > Metazoa > Chordata > Mammalia > Artiodactyla > Camelidae > Camelus > Camelus ferus. The sequence goes on along the minus strand of NC_045704.1, from coordinate 75,598,109 downwards.
GAATTGATTTATATCCAGTAATGAAATATTCAAAACAATGATAATCCTAAACATTGTGTTTCATTGACCTATGTGACATGGGATGCTAACTGGTTTGAATATAGGCAAACTTATTTCAGCATTCCTAAGTAAATGTGTGTGTGTGTGTGTGTGTGGGCCCAGTGCCCATTTGTATATATATATGGATATATGGATATGCATAAATATAGATATTTCTCTCTCTGTAGATATATATATATCCATATCTCTGCAGAGATATTTATTTATATATTTCTAGATAGATATCTATATATCTGTATATCTTTTCTTCTTATTTCCTTTTAGATGGTATTGACATTTTACTAGTTCTCTCATTAATTAATAAGTTTAATAAAATCTTTTCACAGGTTTTTATTTTATATTTACATAAGAGTCTTATTTTTAACTTTTTGAAAATTATAGTTTAGTAACTGGTATGGAAACTTTCATTAGAACAACCTCCTGGAACACAGAACAGCCTCATAAAATATTTGCCTGGAATCTAGGAGCTGTACATACAAGTAGAACACAGGAGGTAAGAATAGGAAATGCACGAAGCAGGGAGGCAAGCAAAGCCCCGTTCTTACAGGCCTTGAGCGCTATGCTGAGTTACTGTATTCATCATGTGGCTGTAACTGACAGGCTGAACTAAAGAGGCACAAAGGTTAAAATCAGGAAACAGCCAGGTCCTTGTCTTTAATTAATGCCTTTGCAAGTCCACTTTGTTGGCTCCCCTCAACCCGTGGGGTGCAATATAAGAAAAATCACAACCCATTTTTCTGGATACTCTTAAGTAGTAAATTTTGGTAAAGAGTATCAATTTAGTAATTAATATCCTGAGTCCCAGGTAAGAATCAAAACTTCCAGTTTCCTCCAAGGCTTTCCCACACTGCAGCTTAGCCTTGTTGCACAGTTGGGAAAGGTTGGGGCAAGGAAAATGGGGCCATGGTCATTTTCTCCTTATTTCCCCCACCCTAGATTCTGTGCTTCCGTCCCTCCTCTCCTACTTATCAGGTAGTATGTAGTGCCACATGAATCTAGTTTGGGTGGTTCCATCCAGATGATCAAGGGTTGGTATTCTCTTCCCTTGCTAAGTGGTTAAATCTGCTCTTTCCCTTTGGAAGGCAATTTGGAGAAACCTCCATCACTAGATTCTGTGTTACCTGCAGGTCCTTTAATACAGTAAGTCCGGTATGCTTTGAATGGGTACCACCATGAATTTAAAAGGTATGTGAAGTTCACAAAGCACATAAACATGCCTAGTAAATGTTTATTGTTATAATTTTTCAAGTTTTGAAATACCTGTAACATGTGACTGCAGCCACAGAAGAGAAAAAGATATCTGTTTGCAAAGCTCAATTTTCTGTTTCATACAGCCTTACCCGTCTTAACAGTGATTCTGAACATAATTTAAAAACAATAACAAGATACATATATGAATACTGTTTTGAAAGATTCTAAGCATTTATATAAAAATTCTTTGCCAGATGACAACTACTTTCTGGCAAAGTCATCTTGAGTTATTACATATTTTTGATTTTTTTTATTACCAAACTGGTTGGAATTAATTTTGTTTGCTCTTTTTTTTTCAGTTCCCAGGCATCAACCTAATTGATACTGTGTTTCTGCTTCAGTTGATTAGTTTTTCTGTTTATATGCAATTTGGGGTTTGAAGGGAAACAATGATAAGCAGATTGAGTGTCAGGAAGTTTATCAGCATATGGCTTTCCTGTCTAAATTGGATGCAGAACGTAAAAATTCATTAAAACTCACCTTTGAAACCTACAAATAAACAGTTCAGAAAAATGTCTAATGAGACGGCAATAGAAGTTCTCCAAATACAAGTTTAGCCATCACAGTCTTTATTAGAATAAACAAACCAATCGATGCATTTTTTCTTTCTGGTAGAGGTATTACCTGCAAAATCCTGATTGCAAGAAGTAGGCAGAATTCTTGCTTCTTTGTAAGGTGTTTTGTTTTATTTTGTTATCTTTCCTCACTCTTAATTCTTTGTTCCACAACCTTCCCCAGTCTTTGTTTCTGTTTCAACTCTCATCCCCACAACACTGGAAGCACATAGTGTGCACGTATATTCATCTTCTATGTGGTTATTTTCGATGCCTTCAGAAATCCATAACGATGACTTTTCTAATGTCTTGGCCTCTCAGTTACTTTATCTCCTAAATTCCAATGACGCTGTTCAGCATTGCACTTCTGCAACCCACGAATGTCTTTCAGCTCGTTACCCAGCAAACAAATCACACAGCAAAGCAAAGGAAACCCAACCACACCTTACCACTTTTCAAAACTTGAACCCTGAATTTTCTTTCTAAGGAATTCAAAGAAATTTTATTACTTGCCCTTAACATTCCCTATTTCCCTATAATTGTAAAATATTATCCAGTCATAGCTGTTGAGTGATGCTGCAAAAAGCTTATTTAAACATGGTAAAAGACTCCACCATGGGCAAAGGGAATAATGGAAATCTCTGCATCCGCTCAGTTTTGCTGTGAATCTGAAACGGCCCTAAAAAAATTAAAAATCTATTAAAAAGAAAAGACTCCTTTATGTGGTCTAACCTCATATGAGCTCTTTAAAAACGGCTCAGCGGTCTCTGTGCACATACACCTGTGGGCCTTCTGAGGCTGCTACAGATCTTTCACATTGTCTCAAGGCTCTAAGCTACTTCATCGACCGATGGCCTTGATAGAAAACATGATGTATTGTGTCACTGAAAACCTTAAGACCAGCTGGCAATGGTTCCTTAACCTCACACTTCCCCATCTTTTCATGTTTCTCCTCTTACTTTATTTTTTTTCTTCCAATGTCGAGATGAAGACATAGCATTTCCCTACTGCAGGCCTTCTCTGTTCGTATGTTTATTCCATCGCTGCCTACATCCTCCTTAACCTACCTGGTTTGACTGTTCTAACTATTTTGGAATTTTCTTTCCTTCTATGTTTTTTCTTTCCTTCATACCTATCAATACACTTACTTATTCCATCTTAAATTGAAGAAAAAAACCAAAATACTTCTGTAGATGTTTCTACTCAGTGAACTCATTTGAAGGGTTATGTTATCTCTCTGTCTCCCAGCAGGAACATGCTGCTGTGTTGTAACTTTCATACTCACATTCAATATTATTTCAGAATAAAGCATATGTTAGTATTATGACTCAGTATAGCTCAAAGCAATGGGACAAAGTATCTTTTTATCAACTCCTGACTTTACCTGCTCTCAAGTTTGGAGTGAGGTGTGTAGGGCTTTGTAAATCATTCGTTTTTAAAATGGATTCACCGGAATCTTCAATTTAGGAAAATAGTTTCCAAATCTTTGTCCTGATATTTTGTATAATTTAGCATTATTTTTATAAGACCGGTTGAACATTCTCTTGAAACTTTCTCCTATCTTTCTAGATCTTTGGACATTTTATCTGCTCTGCATCTTCAGCCCCTTTGCCTCTTCTTTCCTTCTCTAAATTATCATATTTAGGTTCTGCCTAAATCCAGGCTTCTTCTATCTCCCTCCCCTTTCCTTTGGTGATCATAAGAATTCTCACAATTTTAATCTCCCTCAGAGCAAAATGATCAACATATTTATACTTTAAACTATCTTGTCTTCTAGGATTTCTGAGATGCAGAGTGAGCTCAGTTGGATGGATCGCCTCAAACTTAACATGTTCAAAGTGCCCCCATCCCCATCCTCCCCAGCACTGCCCCTCCTCCTGCCCTGTTTACCTCAGTTGATGGAAAAACCTTAGTATGCTGCCAAGGCGAGGATCTTCCAGGTTATCTTTGACTTTCAACATGCTCCAAGTGCTACGTCCAACATCTTGCCAAGATGCTGTGAGTTTTACCTGAGAAAAACAACATGGCTTTCCTCAAAAAGCTTTTAAGCTTTTAAAATTTCTGGTCAAATAGTTATATAGGTATTCTAGAACAGGATCTAGAAAGTAATCTTAAAATAACTTTATTTCCAGGACTTTATTAAGGTGTTAAAACATTTCAAGGAAACCACAGCAAAGAATTGTGTCCATCTTGGTAGACGGCTCAGGAGTGACAGGCAGAACAATGAGATGTAACAGTTTTCAGCATCCTCCATAGAAAACAGCCCCAGTTCTGAACCCTGAATATTCAAGACTTACATCTCTATAGTGGGGATGGATAAATTATGCTCTAAGGGCTCAATTACACCAGTAATCAATTTCACTTTACTAACTCTGCTTTGATTCCATTTTCACCCAGCCACTTTCTGATTATTTTTTGGTTTCCTGTGTAGTTTTACCTGCAGATTCAGTTAAGGCATCTTTTTTTTTCAGTCTAAATAATACTTTCAGATTTCACTATAAATGAAAACATTGGCCTTCTGTCTTTATATTATGAGACTGGTGAATGTTGGTACATTTCAGAGAGATTGGTCAACTTCCTTAATTTGCTTTTTATTGGAATACTAAATCTATGTATGATAGTTGTATAGGTCCATGAGTTCAGACGCTGACAGTAGCCATGTATCCGGAATCCTGATCAAGAAACAGAAATGATTAGCATCTCAAAACCCCCCTAGCCCAAGCCTTTGGAACCTCTTACCTCGGCCACTGAAACAGACTTCAAAGCAGTCTCCCTGTTTCTCTTCACTGCTACTTTCTAAATCATAATCAAGGAATCCCTCTGCTTCCCGACTGCCTAATTGCTAAGGTTCTTGGAAGTCCTTACCTACTTTTCCAGCTCCAAATCCCACTCCTTCTCTATCCAAAATTAATAACTTTCAGGTCTAGAGACTCATCAGGAAAGCAAAGCAACAGGGTTTACAACAGGATCCAGGAACTGGAGCTGCCACCAATAATTCTTGACCAATATTGCACTTAGGAATTATCAGAGATGCTCTAAAATGTATACATGCCTGGCCCAATTTATATTTTCACTGTTTTCTTTTATATCTGGCAACCAATATGTCAGAAAATTATGTTAAGCTCTGCTTTCAAAATATATCCAGAACCCAACCACTCCTCAGAGCCTCCACCGTCAACACCTCAGCTATCATCATGGCTTGTATGGGATACTACAGTCATCTCCAGCCTTCAGTCTTTTATGTAAGTCACATTTTACCTCTTTTTTTGTTCTAAAAACCCTCCAGTAGCTTCCTATATCAGAGTATAATCCAAGGTCCTTCAGAGAGCTTCCGGCGCCCTAATCTGCACTGCCCAGCATGGTGGGCATCTCCACACGTGGCTACTGAGAACTCCAGACATGGAGTCTAAATGGACATGTGTTGTAAGTGAAAAATACACACCACATTCCCAAGATTTGTACCAAAAAAGCTTAAATATATCAACATTTGTAATTGACTGAAGTTAAATGACAACGCTTTTCATATATTGGATTAAATAACATTATTAAAATTAATTTCACGTGTTCCACTTTTCACTTTGGTATGTGGCTTTTGAAAACTTTTTAATTACTTATGTGACTCACATTACATCTGCTGGACAGTGATGCTCAACACAGTCTAAGCCTGACAGTCTTGCTGACCTGCTTCTTCATCACCGTTTCTCAGCCTCCTGTCTTCCTTGCTCTTCTCCAAACTCATCAAGCATGTTCCTGCTGCACGGCCTTTGTGTCTTAATTTTCCTTCAGTCTGGGAGGCTCTTTTCCTAACAGTTCATGGAATCTTCCTCATTTCCTTTAGGCCTTTTCTTTAGTGTTATCTTTTCAGTGAAAAATTCTGTGAGTACTTGATCTGAAATTGAAATCCACAGAACTTTGTATCTCTCTTCTCTGCTTCATTTTCCCCCACAGTTCTTATCTTCATTGAACGTAGATTTGTCTGAGAGAACAAACTGAATATTAGAGAATCTTTTTAAATTGAGCAAAATCTGATTTCTGTAGGCACACAATCGAAAGGTTGCAGCAAACTTTACTCAAGGTTTAGACAAATAACAGGGGCTTTAAAATAAGGAGATGGTCTCTCCAGGACTTTGGAGCACATGAGTAGAAATGTAGGTGTGAGTCAACACTCCAGAGTCCACATGAGTGTGCCTCTGATGTCCAGGAGGGGTGGTCACCGGTAGCAGAATCCCAGATCTTCATCTCCTGATAAGGAGAACTGCAAGAATGTCATGGCCACACGTATGGCCTAGGAAAGGCCCGGGTTGTTATAGGCAGAGATAATTACAGTGCAGATTGAAGCTGAACCCCAAGGTCTTTATTATCAATGGACATGATAAATGGCAGGTTACTAAGAGTGAGAAGCAGCATCTGAGAGAGCAGGTTGATTTAGCAGTTAGTAATCTGGAGACCTCTACTCAATGGTCATGACCTTCTTCCAACACCAGAATGATGATCACATAGTGAACTAAGGAGACCATTCTTCTAGGATGTATACTTAAATGACTGGGTTTTTTTTTTTTTTTTTTTTGGCTGTCCAGCATACTACAGGCCAACTGATAATCTGTAGCTTCACACACCTCTTAGGTCACTACATAAGCCTCGGCACAGTAACTAGTTCACCAAATGTCTCATAAGCGTAACAGTGTTGGCTTCTCCACCTCTACTGACTTCTCCACCTCTATTCAAGCCTGGAAGGGTTTGCTGCTGTTAGCCTTCAGTGCCCAAAAGCACTTAATTTTATCATAAAGTACATTGCATGCTTCCCTTGAAAGGGAGGTGTTGGTTACATTGTCCCCAGAAATACCTGGGAAAGAAAGATCAGTTATCTCTGGTCATCTTTCAAGTTTAACCATGTGTTAAAGGGTGATTTCTGTTCGCTACATATAAACTTCACAAACCAGATATAATTTTGCTAGTAGTAGAAGGATAAAATGGGGGTCTTCCAGATTCATGCTGGCTCATTTTATTATAAATGTTAACTAATATTTTAATAAAAAATGACAAATGCAAGGCAATTGCTAAGTCAGGGCATGTGGTTATTATATCCAACTACCATTCTCTATAGTTACACACAAACTATATAACAAAAATGGAGGACACAAAAAATTTCAAATCTATGTAATAATCCTCAACAGAGGCTGTAAAGCATTTTTAAGATAAGATAAAATGGGCCAAACTAATGGAGCTATTCATGGTATCCATTGCATACATTTGTTCCCTTCGGACCGTACCTAAGACCAAATATGGCGCAGACTGTCTACTGCAGTATGCAGTTGCCTCTCTCCATATCCAGCATGTACAATGTGATACCTGTCTATTTTTCTCTGCTGTCAAAAAATTCTCTCTGTCAAAAAAGTGCTAACCATTTTTAATTAATTGATCATATTTACCCACCTTGATTTTTCTATTTCCCAGGGAACTTCTACTCTTCTTCAGAGCTCCACAGTTCTGTAAAAGAAAAATCACAAAACAAAAACACTTAGTGTATTTCTAAAGAAAAAATGTAACATACCGCATATTGCTTTCCAGTTTAGGGATGGACAGAAGGATAGAAGTGGGAAAAGACAGAACATCACAAAATAAAGTATGAAGCTCCAAGGTGGTGTTAGTTGTTTTAAAAACTGGAATCATTAGCCCGGTAAAGTATGAATGGGAGAGGAAATTACTTAGGGTAGCTTACTTAATATTTCTGAAGCTCAGTTTCCACTTACACCATGTGGTGGCTGTGAGAAGAAAATGATACAATTCATGTAGAACACTGAACCTGATCCACTGGAATCATTCCGTCAAACTATATTTTTACTATTGTACTTATTGTTCATCCATTGCATGGGATTCAACCCTAGTTCTTCACCCTCTTTAACATATACATCAAACAACTACATTTTTTTTTTCTGGCTAGTACTGTGGCCCTTTAAAAATGGTGTTACAGTGTTATCATGCAGGAGAAACTGCTCTGCACAGAGTTTCTGTTTATACAGAGTCCCTGCCCCTGAGGAATTTGCAGTCCAATCAGACAAGCAATGTTTGCACATGTGAAACAACTTAATGTCAATATGAAGGGCTCCTATGTATTTCCCATGGATGGGATCCATGAGAGCAGTGATCATTCTTCAAGTAACAATGACAAGAAGAAGTAGCAAGAGAAGAAAAAGAATATTCTCTACTGAATGTTTACTCTGTGTCAAAAGAAGGCTAAGCTTTTTTAATTGCTTGATCATATTTAGCTCTCGTAGCACACTGCCTAGGAAAGCACCATGATCCTCCCCACTTTATATACAGTGAACCTGGAACTTGCAGGGGTCAAGTATCTCGCCCACATCAAACACTATGGAAGAGACCAGAAGTGAACTTAAGTTCCTCCACCAGACTCTGCTTTGCTCTCCTCATCCGGGGGACCTATCATGTTGTTTGGAACATAGAGAATATCAAATAACCTTTTGCTGGAAGACTGCATGAATGAATGAATGAATGAATACAATATGCGGTACAGGCTACAAATGCTTTTAGGAATTCCAAGATGGGAGAAATTACTTTATTTAATGATTTACTCAACATAGACTTGTCAAGCATTTGCCAACATACCAAGCAAGCATGGTAATAAAACCTGGGAATACAAGGAAGGATGAGATACGATTTTTGCCTTTAATAAATTCATATTCGATAAATAGAATAAATACTTAGATACGTGCTGTCAAAGAGGACTACTCCAAGCAATGTGGTAAGATAACTGAAGAAGAGGTTTCTCTTGATTACATTGTAGTGGACAGAGAATGTCTTATAAGTGAAAGATTATTAGATGTTCTCCAAGTAGCAGAGAAGAAAGAAATCCTACAAAAGGAGAGGGAACTCAAACACGAGGGACTGTGAGGAGTGTAACTCCTCTGGGATAATAATCAGCTCTGAGTGGCTGGTAGATAGGTAGAGCAGGAAAACGAGAGGTTGGGATTAACCAGGGATGAGACTGGTCTCCTGCAGCTGCAGCCCAGAGCAAACACCAGCCTCACGTGTAGAAAGACTGCTTGGAAAGGGAAAGTCAATAAATGGAAAAAGACATAAAGTATGGCTATCCCAGTGGACTACCCAGGAGGTAGAACAAAATTTCACCACCTCTTACTCCTCTAAGTGCAAGCCTTGGACCAGCCACTGATTTCTTTCTAGAGGAGGCGCTAGTGTTTCCTTTATCCTATGGTAATAAACCCCACAGCTGAGGGGCCAGGATCTCTCTCCCTCTCCACAGGTCCTGTTAAGTCCCTTTGTGCTGCCTCATAGCTGTGGACAGTGAGGGGAGTGTGCACTCGTTACTAAGATCCCCCCAACTGAACACTGTTCCAGGTGAGGTCAAGGTGCTGTCTGCTTATACACCTTCAAACAATCAGTAGCTGATGAAGCTAGATGGACAGGTTGGTCATTGAATGAAGGACATTAACTGTAATACCAGTAATAGAGACTGACTTGTGTCCCCCGCAAACCCATATGTTGAAGCCCTAACCCCGATATGACTGTGTCTAGGGGAAAGGCCTTTAGAAGGTAGTTAAAGTTAAACGAGGTGGTAAGAGTGGGGCTCTGATTCACTAGGAGTGTGGCCTTATAAGAAGAGGAAGAGATCTCTCTGCCACTTGAGGACAGAGAGAGAAGGTGGCCAGGAAGAGAGCCCTTATCAGAGCCCAACCATGCTGATAACCTTATCTTGGATTTCCAGCCTCCAGAATTGTGGGAAAATGAATTTCTGTTGTTTAAACTACCCAGTCTATGGCATTTTGTTATGGCAGCCCAAAGAGGCTAAGACAACCAAGGATTAGAAATGCAGTTTGGAGGCTGAGAAACAGACATGGAGAATGAAAAATACACGTAATCTAGAATTGTGAGGCAGTGGGGACTGTAGAGCGCACAGCACTTGCTAATACACATCTCCATCCTTTTCTGGAGGTAATTCATCCTTTGCCTACAGTTGCTATTAAGCTTCTAAAAGAAGAACGTATTTTGGGGGGAAAAAAAAGAAAGCACATTTTCATTGAAAGATTGAAGGTATTATGTCTTCCACAACTATTTTACATGTAAAAGGGATATAAAGATTAAAGTCAATGATAAAGAGGAAGGAATCTGATATTGAAGCTTCACTCATTAGCTGGAGACTATTGCTGAGAAGAGGAATTTCAAATTCTTGAAAGTACTTAAAATAGTTTAACAATACAAATAAATAACTTCACTCACATACCCCTCCATCTTGTCTAGAAAGCTTAAATGAATGCAGATCTTGACAGAAAAGAAACTTCCTTCTGTTTAGTGGAAGAGGAGCTCTTGTTTTTGTTTAAGGCTTATCAGTTCATTTTTGCTAAAATCCCATCTCTTAAAGAACATCAAGCAAGCAATTGTTCTCTCTTTTATCTCTCACTTTATACTCTGACACTTTCTCCTCAAGTTTCACGCGTTTAAAACAAGGACACAAGACACCAACCTGTTCCCCAGATCTTGCTACTCTTTTCCTCTGTGTTCACAGTGAAGTGACTTCAAACGTTCATTTTCAGTTTTCTGTCTCCACTCACTCTCCTCCTAATCATGTCTGCAAACTGTTACCTGATTTCAGCCTTGAAACATCCAACAGGCTTTCTCTGCTCCAAGCTACTCCTGACCTACCAGATGCTAAATCCGGATGACACACTGTGGGCTGTGGTTCCTGATCAACATGCAGACTCTGAACTACAAAGAATTTCATCCATCTTGATGATGCTTCCTACCTAGACGTCTTGCCTTTATACATCTTGCTTCTTCACTCTGTTCCTGGGAGGTTGGTCTTCCCCAGAGGTTTGCCTTTGGTGTTCCCTTCTCACTCTATACGTTATATCTGGGTGGACACATCTATTTTCTTGACTTCAACTACAAAGCTGGCAAGTTCTACACTTAAATGTCCACAAGAATTCTACTGAGCTTTAACCGTGTACACCCAACAGTCTACTGAGTATGGAATTTACCTATTTAAGTAAACTTGAAAAGATTACTTAGTTTCTTTAAATTTTCCTAATTTGTAGCATGGAATAATAATAATAATAATAATAATAATAACTAATAATAATAATAATAATAATAATAATAACCTCACAGAGTTTTTTTGAGGAGTAAATGAGATAAAGATTTTATCTTTAGACAGAAAGTCTTTCATTTTCTCTTCACAAATAGAGTGGTGCCTGTTAGTCTGTATTATTAGTTTTATTATTATTTTACAAACTATAGTTTACTTTGATTCATTATTTCAACCCCCTCCCTCCAAAAAAAAAATACTTTTTGTTTCTTTTAGTCTATGTCTCTGCAAACAGTGGTATCATCCATATAGTTTTGAAGTCAATGACTAGGAAATCATTTTGAATTTCTTATTGTCCATTACTGTCCCCATCTTGTTGTCACCAATCTAGCTGACGTTTCTGCAGTCCACCCTGTCTCTATCTGCACAGTCATTGCCTTAATTCAGTCACTCGTCATTCTCCCTGGGGAAGAAATGCATTTTAGTTTACTCCTAAACTAAGTCTTTAGTTTTAGCTTGATTGAATCTATTCTCTACATTGCTTACAGAGTCCTCTTTCTACAATACAGTTGTGTTCATTTTCTCTCTTCTGTTTAAATTCTTCTTTGACTCGTTCTCATGTTCTGGATAGAGTCCAGGCTTGGTATATCACACAAGACCCTCCAGAACCTGAGCCTAGCCAATATCTCTTTCCTTCTCTCCTATAAAATACCAATTCTTTATTCTTTTTCATGTAATTATTCTTCTTTCTAAAATATTCATTAACTAATCTTTCCAGGCTAAATGGTTAATAGGGACTTACCGGTGATGGTCCCCCCTCAATGTCTCTCTGACAATCTGAGTTGTGAACATCACTTGTAAGTCCCCATTACACCCTGTTTCACATCTACTATAACATTTATCAATCTGTGATGTCCTTGAACATGACAGGATGAAACAACATGAAGAAAATAATGCGGAGCTCGAGTGACCAGCCTCTGTTTTCAGGGATAATGGGGAAACCATCTTTATAGGTAGGGAAGGCTGGCTGTGTCAGGGAGTTGTTGTGCCTTTGGTTATATGACTGGGTCAATCTATCAATTTTGGAGAATCTGGGACAGATCCTCAGTTCTTTAATATTGATAATATTCCCTCCAAATTGAGTCCCTAGCCACTCATAACATCATTACACCAGACAGAGGATATTAAAGGGGAATTATATATAATTCTTTCTTTTCTTTTGACAAGGGAAAAGATACGTTCAGATATGGCATCTGAAACAAGAATATTTAATTTTTTAATTTAAAATATCCCTTGGAAATATATAATAGCCTCTTACAAGTTTTTAAATAATTCATGGCAGTAGGCTTCAAAATTGTTTGCAGGAATATTAATTTGCCCCCATTTTTTTGTAGTTTTCTTTCAGCTGGATAATATAAAGCACCTAACATACATTGGCTTATTGTAAAATAGACTTTGCTTTAAAATAAAAATGTTATGGTAATTGGCACTAACTGGGATTTTTGATAGTCTCCAAAGATTGGCTTAAATAAAACAAAATCACTCTAGAATTTCATCTAAAAGTCCCTCAACATAATTCACCTAGAGAACTTGGAGACTTTTTTTTTTTTAATCTGATGTTTTCTTTTTTTGGAGAAGAGCTGGGGTAATGAAGAGTCTTGTGACCACTGGTAATATTACTATTCTTACTTATTTTCCTGTAAGGATACACGTACAGTTTTCTTCCTTAAATGGTATGGTAGTCCATGGTTGGTCTTCTTCAGGAAGCGCCCATCTGCGAAATAAGAAAAAAAAATCTATGAGTGAGGCACACACAGAAAAGGGGGCATTATCCTTGTGCCCATCCAACGAGAATTGCGAGACCCAGATCTTGCAAAACAGGCTTTGTGTTGTGGGTTCCTAAGGAGAAGAATGGGAGCTGATGCTATGTGCTGATGTGATTCTGAGTATAAAAGTCAGGGAGCCCACCATAACATGAGCCTCTGACCCAGAGGACTTCTCTCTCCTCAGAGGCTTCTGAGAGCTCTGAGCTCGAGGGCATGCCTAAGAGGAGGAATACAAAGAGGCAGGGGGAAGCTGTGTCCACCTTCTGCTTCTTTCCTAGTTTAGATTTATTGTGAAACATACTAGCTTCTCTAGGAGTAAACCTTGCATGGTACATGCAACTTTGAACTGAGCTCATCCTTTGAACTGGGACCAGAGATTCTGACCAGTCAATCAAGAGTAACCCAATCCTCAGTACTTGGAGAACTAGATTTGAAGACTAAATATGGTTGCATTATCCTAGTTATAAAACGTATTGTTTTCAAATCCCTTTCCACTTTCCACTACCCAATCCCAGAAGGAAAAAGTTCCTGGGAGTTTCTCACATAAGTTTCTTATTTATGCTCATTATACATATGTGGGAAAATAGAAAATTAGTTTAAAATGACCTTTTTTTTTTCATAACAGAAAAATGTATTAAAAAGTTACTCAAGACAAAAATCTTGGAGCAAAGATATCATAAAGCCAAAAAAAAAAAAAAATGCAGGCATAATAGAATTAGTTTTCTTTGGAAACCAGAAATAATCTTAATGATTTTAATTTAGAATTATGAGTGTCATTTCCTTAATGCTTTTAGAGACACTTTCTTAAAGATATGCCCCCTTGCTTTTCAAGAAGAGGACAAATGTATATTTTGAAGGTTAAGGTTCTGAATCAATTACATTTATGAGTATTTTGCTCTTTGTTCAAATGTTTTTAATTGGAAAGTAGTAATTAGCTCGCCTTCACTCATGGTAAATGCTCATTATTAGATCTCTTAATGTTCTCAGTATGACCACACTTATCTCTCAGTATTTCTTGGGGGGAAATTACTATAGTTTATTTCTATACATTGTCCCACCTGTGTGTGTGTGTGTGTGTGTGTGTGTGTACATGTGCACATGTGATTAAATAATGGAGATTGTGTGTATAGATGGTTTTTGTCTTAGAAAACTCAACTCTCGTGCCATTAACCTGCCTGTGAGAGGATGGGTATTAAGCAGCTCAGCTCTGTGTGTGGCAGTTGTTAATCTCACTGCACATTCAGAAGACAAAAGTATTGCCAGCTCTCCCTAAACATTGTTCTGGCTGAAACAATTTATGGCAAGAAACCTGACTCATTCCATTTCTTTTTATTGAATAACTTCAGGATGGCTTTAGACTCCTATGAGAAGAAAGGAATCAGGCTTGTGATTCATATTATTTTGAGATTAAACATTGTTTTAGCTTTTGTTTTTACTCAGACAGAAATCTTAACCTCATAATCAAAATGCCACTGTCATACATGGCTGAGGAAATACATATATTTATCTTTGTCCATCATATCACATACCCATGCAAGTGTTGCACTGTGGAGAGGATGGGGTGAGAAGTTAGGTACGGAAGAATCTGGAAAAGCAAAGCAGGAAAATGCAGGGTGGGCAGAGAAGGAGGCTGGGTGATGGCCAGGTTACGTAAAATTGTCTTTCTGGCTCAAAAACTAATTTTAACTCTATTGGCAATAGTCTTTTAACTGTAAAATTAGATTAATTTCAAAAACTCATTCCAGATTTAATCATTAAAAAAATCATTGACATTCATACATGCTTCTAATCACAGCTTTTTATTTGTAATCCAATCATCCACTTCCGGAGCTCTTAGTAAATCAATACGATAATTAATTAAGTGATTTATTTATTCAACAAGAACTTATTGAATGTTTACTATTTTCTAAATGGTACAAAAAATACAAGATGTAATAAATGAATCACACCCTCTTTGTCCATAAAACTTACTTAAAAAGCCAAAGAGACATGGTTATTACTGTGAAAAGTGCTACTTCGGAGGCATAAGAATCGTGCTAACGGCGTCTTCTTGGAGAAAAGATGAGATTGTCTCTGGGGAGGACACATAATCCTCACAGAGGGCATGACATTTAGATTGAGCATTGGAGGGTGAGAAGGGGTGGGACAATACAGAGAATAAGAAGAGGATTGAGTAGCATGAGCGAACACTTGAGGGGAGTTCATGCCAATGCCAGGAAACCACAGAGCCTCCTGTTACTTTGATTTTCGTTCAGCGAGCAGCCATTGCTTGCCTGAGTGCTAGGTGACATAGCCAGCCTTGCAGATAGAAAATGTAGAAAGCCTAGGCACTGACCTCCCAGAGCTCTCGTCCACAGGGAGATGTATAAACAGACCACTTCAGTAATAGGTGTTAACTATACAGAGAGGAGTCTAGGATGCTATAAAAACGTAGATATGGGACATCGGACCCAAATATAGAGGAGGCAACATTTGAGTTCTGCCGTGTAAGATGGGTAAAAATTAGTCTGTCAGAAGTGAAACATTTATGTCAGAAAAAGGAGACTAGGAGGAGCTAAGTAAGAAGCAGAGGTTAGAAAGAGGACTACTAGGAGCTCATTATTGTTGGATCACAAAGTTAGAGATAGAGACTGAGACAGGAGGCTGAAGGGAAAGGGAAGAGGCGGGTTATAGGCATTCCACACACAGTAATATCGTATTTGGGCTTAACACCGTAGGTTGTAACGAAGCTATTGGGGGGGCTTTAAACTGGAGAGTGATTCAGTTGAATCTTTATTTAGGAGCACAGAGGATGAATATGAGGGACACAGGCCTGAGGTAGAAGGCTCAGTTAGGAGGCTACTGTCATCATCCAAGCAAGAGGTAAGGAAGGCTGGAAATATTAGGTGGAGGCTGAAGGAGGAGAAGGGGAGATTAACTAGATAAATTTCTAAGAACATACTCAGAAGACTTTTTTCAACCAATTACTTGTGGAGTTGTGAGAAAAAGGACCCCTCCCCCCAAACATCTCTCTCTCTCTCCAAGTTTAGAAACAGTTACTCTCTGGGTTGATATCATCAAGTCTCCTATTTCATATATTGAAATACTGCCTGTCTGGTACTGTCCAATAGAACTTCCTGAAATGATGGAAACTGTCCAAAATGGTTGTCTAATGTGATAGCCGCTAGGCACATGTCAACCTCACTGAGCACTTGAGATGTGGCTACTGGGACTCACTGAGTTTTTTCTTTATAATTAATTTAAATTTAAATAGCCTCATTTGCCTAGTGATACCATATTGAGCAGCAAAAATGACAATTTCTAAATTTCTGTCTCCAGCTTAGGTATCACCTCTTAGCTCAAGACTATCTACTTAATATCCCCACTTAGATTTCTAATCGACGTTAAACTTAGCAGTTTAAAATCCAACTTTGTAGACTTTCCCCTGAAATCTGCTTCTCCTAATGTCTTCCCTATCTCAGTAAACGATAACTTGACTTTTGAGTTCTCTTTGAGTTCTTTCTTCCTCTAACACCTCATGTCTTATCTGTGAACCAATCAAATACAAATTCATCCAGAGTCTAACTGATTTCTCCCACCTGCACAACTGTCACTTGGCCTACAATAATGTCACCTCTTGTCAGGATTATTGCAGTAGCTTCCTGACTGGCCTTCCTGCTTTGAGCTTTGAGTTTTTTGACAGTCTGGCTCATATTGTAAGATTCTTTTACTCAAAATTCTTGGTTTAAGTCAAACCTAAAAACCTTAAGTAGTGCATACAGTCTGGCCCTACATTTCCTGTGTCACCTCATCTTCTACTTCTCTGCCCCATTGCCACTCTGCTCTAGTCACACTGTTTCCTTACCGTTCCTGGGATGCCCTAGGCACACCCCCACGGCAGAGCTTTGCACTCCCACTCTCCGCTGCCTGGGACGCTCTTCTCTTGCTCAAATACAGCTTGGCAGTAAGGTCTTCCCTTTGTCATACTTAAAATCTCATTTCCCTCAGCTGACACTCTTAATCTACCCCCTCATCCCCCCACATTATTGTCCAACATAGCACCTACAGGCATCTGGCACAGCAAATATTTTATTTATTTTGTTTCTTGACTTTGGCCCCTCTTCCTAGACTGAAAGCCCCCTGCAAAGGGTACTTTAATCTTGTTTGTTCATTACCATAGTCCTAGCACTTAGAACATTGCTCAAAACATGGTAGGTACTCAATACATTTATCAATTACATAACAGTAATTTTCAGACTTCTAATTCATGTTGAGTGGGTGTATCATTAGAAGGGAGGAAACAGGAGGAACAGGCCGGGCACATAGTAGGTGCTCAAGAAATATATGTTGAATGGGATTTTCAAGTGAGTTAGTGAAAATAGCAGGATAAATTTAATCCTATGTGTCAAAAAATAGAATAATTGGGCTGGAGATCACTCTGAGGATGGGAGGTTTAGTGTAACAAAAATGAGGCTGAACTTTATTCTTTACAGAGTGGACCCATTAAAGATTTTAAGTTGTAGAATGATACCTGTGGATTATATTACCTCTTTTGACATCCAAGCTAATCTCTACCACCACTGGTCCAGCTCAGGTTATCATCCTTTCTTACCAGCCATAATCTCCCAACTCATCACTGTGTCTCTGATATTTATTTTTCAAATCCATCCTTCATCTTTCCACATATTGATGTTGTAGAATAGATATTGGTTCCTTTATTCTTTACTTTCTGCCCCACTGGCATTCCTATTCTGTATATATAAACCTGCCACCCACTGGCTCTGATTTTCAAGGTAAATAACAGGATATACTGAGGAAAGTTGTTATTATGGGATAAAGACTAACGCCTCATATAGAGTCAGGGACTTCTCTTTACTTATCAATTTATATGAAAAATTGATAGTTATTTGTAAGGTTCATTCTCTCCAAAAATATGCTACCCTGATTTGCTATTCACTAAAAGTTCTTCAAGTGTAAGCACTTGTCAAAAGTTACCCATATTCTCTAATGATTTCACTTCATGATGACAAATGCTTGGCATTTTGTAGCTGGGCTTTGGGGGAGAGGCGTGAGGTGTACCATTAGTGCATGTATAATGGGTACCTTGGCCAGCTCCCGTGTCAAGGTGTTTCTGACACAGCCCTGTAATTAATGGGAATGCACTTTCTGTGGTCTATGTCGGTACCTTGGCAATGACAGAAACATATGCCTTGTTTGATGAATCTGAAAGTGAGAGGAGGTGGGAGAAAACTTGTTGGAAAGCTTATTCCAAGTGACAGTCTACCCAGGGTGACATTAACGAGGCTTTAAGTATGTTGATATAAATCAAGATACAGCCAGAAGCAAGGCCAGGGAAGACTGAAGAAGCTATGGAAACGGCTGTGTTAGTGTCCCTGGGGCAGATGAAGCAATGAGGTTGCTTTCAGCACAGAGCAAATTACCAGCCCCCCTTAGACGGTCAGCTAATGAAAGGCGGAAACATCCAACATCTGCCATCATAACCTAACGACGCGGACATCCAGGCCATAGTGAGGGGAGTTCACCAGTGAGATGGCCGGTGGCCTAAGTCAGAAACCCAGAAGCCATCCTCCTTCTCTCCCTCCCAAAAGCCAATCATTACAACGTGCCATAACTTTAAAAAAAAAAATTCTCAAATCTGACCCTGCTTCTCTATTCCTTCTTCAACTGTATACTTTTGGCACACATGAAACCGTCTTCTAAATGGTCATTTGTTTTCACCCCCCCACCCCTTCCCCGAATCCAGCTTCTAAAAGGCTACCAGGCTGACTTGGCTTAAAAAGTCCTCTGGAGCAACACCCTGACTTCAGCACAAAACTAATGGCTGCTGTTTGTTGTGTGCCTGTGTGCCTATTTGCCAGGCACACAGTGAGTCTGCAAGGTAGGATGACTATCTCCAATTACAGACAAGGACACTGAGCCACGGAGTAGTTAAGTGAATTATCCATATGCTCAAATCTCTTAAAAGACTTACTTGGAATTGACTACAGGTAGTTTGTCTCCAGGTCCTGTGCGTCTGTACGCGACATAACAATCCTTTCTAAGATGGCAAACAGACCTCTCTCGTGATCAAGCCTCTAGCTCCCTCTCCTATTAATTACCTGCACACCACCGCACCCACCCTGAATTCCAGCTGCACTCACTGTAATCCCTGGGGCATACAAGGCATGCCCTCATCCACATGTTTTCTTTAAACTATGATCTTGCCCTAGGCTGTCATCTTCCCTTCCCCTTTTCTACCTGGTTTATATCTTCCCAAGTGTTACTTCTTGGAGGAAGCCCTCCTTTTCACCTCTCCCTAGAACTGAATTTACAGTAAAGTGCCAAGTAACTTAACATCCTGGATGCCCTGAATCAGAATCAACTGGATGATTGCTTTAAAAAAAAAAAGTTTATTTCTGAGCATCTCCTAGATTCTGTCATTTTAAACAAACTCCCCAGGTAATGCTTCTTCACATTAATATTTGAGAACCACTGGTAGTGACTGTATGTCTGGGCCATAGAATTAGGCAATAGAATTAGTCCAACTTTCAGCTCGGTCACTTACTGTGTGACCAGGGGTTGGTTACCTAAACTGTGTGAACACAATTTTCTTCGGGTATAAAACAGAGCTGTGAACAATCGAGAACAAAGTGACAAAATGCATGCAAAGTGTTTTGCAAGAGCTTGCAGAAAACTCGGTGATGCCAGCTGTTGCTATTCTGGTCCTTTGTTTACATAGTGCTTTGCTAATACCACTACTTTGGAATTCCTTGTACTTCTATGCAGTGTTGGGTTATCAAGTATCTCCCATATTGGACTGAAGAGAAGAGAGACGCTCATCTTCTTCAGCTCTGTACTCCTAGATACCCAGTGCAGTTACTCGAGGTGCTTAACACATTAGCTCAATGCATGATTAAATAATTTTTGAATGCCCTACTTTTGTTTCAAAACAAAAGAACTTTCTAATCAAAATTTAAAATAGAGCCATGGGATGGAAGGAACCCAATTCTCTATAAATGACAGGCCATACATTTAAAAACATGTTAGCTTGGATTTTATTTTACAGCAGCTTTGATGTAAGATATATTCACTGGTGAAAATTTGGAACTTTGCAAAAATATTCTTTCACCTAACTTATATTTAGGGAAAGCCTACTAGGTAATCTTCTAGACAATGGAGATACAGCAGTTTTTAAATTAGGCCAAAAAAAAAAAAATCCTTTTCCCATGATGCTTACAAGCCAATGAATGTGTTGGGAGGGAGAGGGGGCAGACAATACATACACAGGTACACAGGTAAATAAATCACATCATGTGTTAGATTTCTATTGCTGGGTGAAAAATTACTCCACACTTAGCAGCAGTATGTATTTATTCATTATCTTGCTGTATCCATGGGCAGGAGTTTGGGTATGGCCTAGCTGTGTCTTTCATAGGGTTACAGTCAAGGTGTTGGCTGGGCTGCATTCCTGTCTAGAGCTTGGGGTTCCCTCCCAAGCTCACATGGTTATGGGCAGCATACTGTTGCCTGAAGCTGTAGGACTGAGGTCCCTCTGTCCTTGCTAGCTGCGAGCAGAGACCCCCCCACTCTGGGCTCCTAGAGACCCCCAGTGTTTCTTGCCATATGATCCTTTCACAGCCTCTCACAAACTGGCAGCTTCCTTCTTCGAGGCCATCCGGAGACTTTCTTGTTCCGCTCTGCTAAGGAGTCCCAAATAACATAACTTGGTGAAGGAAGTGACATCCTGTCACCTTTGTATTTTCTATTGTCTAGAAGCAAGTCACAGGTCCTGCCTGGATTCAAGAGTAGGGGTTTATTCCAGTTATAAGATATACAAGTAGGAGTGATGTAATACGCTACATGATGACCACAGTTAACACTGCCATAGGATATAGAGGAAAGTCGTTAAGAGAGTAGACCCTAAGACTTCTCATCACAAGGAAATTTTTTTTTCTTTTCTTTTTACTGTGTCTATAGGAGATGATGGATGTTAACTAAGCCTATTGTGGTAATAGTTTAACAATATATACAAATCAAACCATCACGCTATACACCTTAAACTTACACAGTGATGTATGTCAATTATTTCTCAATAAAACTGGAAGATAAACAAATAAATAAAAATCAGTTTTAAAAGGGACAGGGTTTTATACTTAAATGTGATTCACTGGGTGTCATGTTAGAATTGTGCTTACCCACATACACACCATGTCAGTTGGTGATGAGTATAAAGAAAAATAAAATGGGCGGACAAGATTTGTCAAGGTGATGGAGGTGCAGGTGTTGCTGTGTGAATGAGCGTGGGCAGGGGCAGAAAAATTCCTCTTTGTTGTTTTGGTTAATGTACATTTTATACATTTTCTTAATCGCTTCTAACATAAATGATATATCAATCAAAGGATGTAAAAAACTGATAATATGTTGGAGCACATAGTAAAACTGAGTTAAAATAATTAGAACAATTATATGACAATCTTCTCTGTCCAGACAAATCTGAGAGGAGAAAAGAAGTGGCTCAACAATAAAATTAACGTTTTGGAAATCAGCCTCACACAAAAGGAGAAAAGTACAAATGAGCACCTTTCTCCTCAGGGAGTTCCATTCATCAGTTAAGAATGTGGCTTTCTTCTTTTATGACTTGTGATTCGTCTCAGAAAGTTCTTTATTCCCAGGAGGAACCGTGCTTTACTCATTCCTACTCACTGTGGGGTTGGATCCCTATGAAGCAGTTACTTTTAGTCAACAGTTTATACTCTTAATGTGTTTCTTAAGAATTATCATTGGTTAACCCACTAGTCTTTACAAAATCTGCTTATACCCCAATCAAATGAGAATCTCAAAAGCTGTTAACCTTCTAAGAGTGAATTTGTCTTTATAGTAAGTTTTCTTTCTGGTTGAGACGGGGAGGGAGAGTGACAAGAAATGTCCAAGCCTTGTGTTCCACGTTAAGACATCATAAATGGCCACAGAACAATAATCAGCCCGGGACGTCTCCCCAGCAACACTGAAGACTTCTGCCTTTTTGCAGGAGCAGTGACTGTTCCTTCCACTCCTGGTTTTTGTCGTAGTCTGTTCAGGCTGCCTTACCAAAAATACCATGAACTGGGTAGCCTTTAAACAACATGAATTGATTTCTCACAGTTCTGGAGGCTGGGGGAGTCTGAGGGCAAGACACTGGCAGACTCAGTGTCTGGTGAGAGCCCACTCTCTCACAGAAGGCTGTCTTCTACTAGACCCTCACAAGAAAGGGGAAGGGACATCTCTTGGGCCCCTTTTATAAGGGCACTGATTCCATTTCCGACCTGATCACCTCCCAAAAGTCTCACCTGCAAATACCCTCACGTTGGGCATTAGGTTTTTAGCAAATGAATTTGGGGCGTTTACAAACATTCAGACCACAGCAGTTTTCTTGTTCTTGGGTGGTATGGGTATTTTGATCTGTGTAGGAGGATCTTCCTGGGGATGAGGGTGTGGATAAAAGAAGGTGAAACTGAAACCATTTAATTTTGCTACCAATTATCCATACCAATCAATGGCTAGATAAGAATAAAGATAACCCTAAAAAGAAATTCTGATTTTTATCTTCAGCTTTTAATTATCTATTATCTGTCCACATTATAAAAGTTAAATTAAAGGACTACTAATTATTTTGTACAATGTCTGGTAGCATGGTACTCAATTTTCCAATTCAATAAGCAGACACAACGCAGAATGTTACACCTTTTCTTCTGAAGTATGCCATGGAGGGGGCAAGTTTGACCTGGTGAACAATGTCTGCTTAAGCATGAATTTCTCTGAGGTTTTACATTGATGTTCAAAATTGACATAATTCTTTTAAGTACACATACTTTCATAAACCAGCGCTGTTATAACTTACTTGCCATCGCTGCAAGGGAAAATCACGCCTCTGTGGGTCCCCTCTCCTCTCAGTTCTCTGCTTCACTTCTGGCACTTCTGTTCACCAAACGTGCGGTGGTTTTTCCCACACAAAACGATTCTCAGATTCTGAGGACACCAGCTGGATGTCCTACAATTAACTCAATTCTGACACTCTCTCCCTGGAGAGAGTGACAGACCCCACAGGTTAAGGGCTCGGTCCCACAAGACTGCCCCCTCTCTTCAGATGCCAGTTGCAAGCCCAGGTTGTCACCTGCGCTTCTGAAAGACCAGGGTCCATTCATTTGCTAGAGCAGCTCACAGAACTCAGGAAAACAATTTACTAGATTACTGAGTTATTATAAAAGGATAGAACTCAGGAACATCCAGGTGGAAGAGACACATAGGGATGGGTCTGGGGATGGAGGAAAGCGTACACGGCTTCCGTGCTCTCTGGGAGCCACTCTTCCGGAAGCTCCACGTGTTCACCAACCCAGAAGCTCTTGGAACCCTGTCCTTTGGGCTTTTATGAAGGCCTAATTACATAGGTATATTTGATTAAGTTATTGACTGTACGTGATTTAGCTCAATCTCTAGCCCCTCCTTCATGGAGATCAGGGGGTGGAGCTGAAAGTTCCAATCCTCTAATTCTGGTTGGTTCCTCTGGCAACCAGCCCCATCCTTCAGTTGCTGAAGGACTTTCCAAAAGTCACCTCGTTAACATAAATGCAGGTATGGATGAAAGCCGCTTGTTATGAACAGAGACAGGCACCTGCATCCGTCTCATCGTTTTGGAAATTCCAAGAGTATTAGGCGCTTCATGCCAGACATGAGGACAAACAAAGACCAGATATGTATTTCTTACTCTAAAGCACAATATCACAGTCATAACACACACACACACAAATCAGCAGCCCTGGTGAAGGGACTAAAGCATGGAGTACAACCAGCAGAACATGTGCCACTAAGTAATGCAGTTTTATAGAAACAGTCAGTCTTCCCAGGCACCACTTTCATGATCAAATTGTTGGTAGCAAGTAAACAAACCTAGGTATTGTAGACATAACCTTCTACCTGCTGTTAGTTTTTTATCGCAGTATTTATTTCACACTGTATTATTATCACTGTGGGTAGACTTATGAAATGTACCAACAATTAGTATGCAGCGTGAGAAATTAGATGTATGAAAGCCTTTCTGAGGAGAATTCATTCAGATCATTAATTCTTTTTCTCCCAGGGAGGCAGTTAATACGTACCAACCCAAGGTGATTTGGATGGTCTCTAGGTCAACTCTCTTTCTCTTTTTCCCTCATTCTCGCTTTTTTTTCCCCTCTGCTTATCACTTGTATCTCACCATGTGATCACCAGCCTTTGATCTTACCCCATGAATTGTGTTGCCATTTTAATAAATGTTTCTCCAGTTTCTTTTTTGTTCATGTTTTTTATTGCATTTATTGAATTATTCTTCCTCTATTTGCATGTATCCCATTTACATCACCATTTGCATTGTTATGCCCTCAGTTATTTTCCTTTTCATCCTCACTTTTCTTTCCTTCTTTAGTTATTTCTGCTCTGGTTTATTCGTTTGCCAAAAGAAAATCCTGCATTTAGTATTTATTAGTTTCTATTTTTTAATAAACATATCTTGCCACATTAATGTATTGGAACAGATTCTTGCTTAGCAAAAATTAATTGCAGTTCAAAAATCATTAGCTTTCTTCATTCCTATTTAATATAAATTTTAGATATGAAAAAAGTTCAATATATGGTGGGAGCTCTACTAAGCCTTCTGAATAGATGTGCAATCATTCATTTACTTAACAAATGTACAATGTCTCACCATGGATCATGTGCTTTGCTAGATTCAGGGAGTTCTACTGTGAACCCATCAGAAATAACTTTCTTACACGGAGCTTATAGGCTAGTAGAGAAAACAGACATTGGTCAAGTTATTGAACTAGTAATTATATGAATAAAGATTTGGTAAATGTTATAGGGAATGAGTCACTTCCCACACATACTACTTTTCTCCTTATTCTAAACAGGAAGAAATTAGCCTAAACCCCTTTTTCTGCCTTTTTGTTTTTGTGTGTGTCTTGCAAAATCCTATAGAATCTTATAGATCTCTTTTGTAACACTTACTACAAATATAATTCAACCATCAACTGTGCAATTAGTTGAGTAAAGGCTCTCCCTAAAACATACTTTCCAAGACTGCAGGAGCCATCCTGATTTCCCAGTGTCTAACAATAGTGCCTTGCACTGAGTAGGTCTATTATAAATGCTTGCTGAAGGAATGAATGAGCCATATTCATTATCTAAAGCAATCCTGTGAGATGTGACCTCCGATTAGACCTTTTCTCTGTTGCCTTTTCAGGAACGCATTTTAATGTCTGCTGGCACACTGCTTCCTAATGGGATAGCTGAGTCTGGGAGGCTGGGTGTAAAATGCTGCAATTTATTTGTTTAGCAGATATTGTCTACCTGCGGGGCTCAAAGCTGGTCCTAGAAGTTGTGGTGAATACAAAATAAATATAAAAAGCCTCAGCTCCTAGGCTTTGATTGATTACTCTGTGTAGGATAGGTGGGAAGTTAAATATTCTTCCCCCTTGCATTTTAGAAATTGAAAAGACATTGAAACTGGCTTAAAAGCACAGTTCTCAAATTTTCAGACTGAGGATTCCTTCACATTCTTCAACATTTTTGAGACTCTCAAAGTGTTTTGTCATGTGAGTCGTATTTACAGATTTTTTTCTGTTAGAAAATAAAACAAAATTTAAAAATTAACTCATTTTTAAAAACTGCAATAAGCCCATTACATGTTAACATAAGCAGCATATTTTATGAATAATAACTACATTTTCCGAAAGAAAACAAAAAGAAGGGTGGCATTGTTTTACATTATTTGCAAGTCTGCTGGACAGTAGACAGTTGAATGCCCATAGAGGAAGAAAGAATAAAACCTTGTAGTTTAAATGAAGTTATAGATACATGCTGATTAGCTTCTTGAGCCTGTTCTGTTATCTGGTGATGCCGAATCTTCAAACAAAATGTTGCTGAGGTCACTGGATGACCGAACGGAGCAGGTGTGAAATGAGAAAGTTACAGGTTTCAGAGTCATAGAAATCCACCTTCAAGTTTCAGCTTCATGAATGCATTAGCAGTATTTACTTAAGAAAGTTACTCTGAGCCTTAGTTTCTTCATTTGTAAGAGAGGCAGTATTGCTTAAATTAAATGGTACTTGATGAAATTAAGTGAAACAATGTATATGAAATGGCTCGGCATATAGTTTGCTCTCAGGAGACAGTGAGTTCTTTTTCCTCTTTCTTTCCCCAGTCCCCAAACCCTTAATAACTTAGTAGAATTGAAGCATGATCATCATTTTATTTGCAAGTGCAGTTGATCATTCTGTGCATTAGACATTGTTTCTATTAGGCATACTGTTGACCATTTTATAAAATTTTTTGTATAATTTCATAATATAAATATCATCATAATGATGATGTCTTTGAGTCTTTGGGAAATGTCAATTTCCCAATTGCAATTACTCTCCAGATTCCTGGTATCCAGTTGGGCAGACAAGACTCATAGGCTGGAAACCTCAAGAACCCATAAACCTATAAGCAAGTGGGAAGACAAAGTACAAAGTACAAAGCTTATATCAGAGCTGAAGGATTATGAAGTAAAGTGATTTAAACCCAAGAAGGTCAACCTCCAGAGATTCCCAATGGGGATGATCTGAGTGTATGAACTATACGTGTCCAGCGCAGACGGCTGTGGATGTGAAGGGATTTCAGTGCTCTGAACATGGCAGAGCAGCAGGTGAGAGCACGTTCATTGAAACACCTAGTTCTAATTTCTACTGCTGCCCTTAGGAGTCGTGTAACCTTCAGTAATTGATTAACTATTCATTTACTTACCTCGTGGAATTGCGGTAAAGGTTATCATTATCTGCAAAATAGTAATAATAATAATACTCTTCCATCAGGTTGGTACAGAGGATTACATGTTATACTGAATGAAAGACCTCAGCTCTGTGATAGGCACACAGTAAGCACTCCACAAATACTAGTCATCATTACTGTTGTACGTCCCTCTCGGAGAACACAGATTGGTGGTTGTGTTTCTTGAGTCATTCAGGGCAATCCTCATTTATACTTTTGTAGACTTTTGTCACATGATGTCCCAGGTATCCCAGTTTTTTAAGAGCTACTCACGACAATGAGCCGGAAAAAATGTCATATCAAATAATGGAGCCACATTGTTAATAAATATTTCTTATTATCTGAGCAGCCTGTTCTATTCTCTCATTCTGCTCCAATAAGAGGCTTCCCAGCTCTCCCTTCATTGGCTGGATAACTCCTGCCAGCTCTGCAGGACATTTGCACTTTATAAATGAGGGACGGGGTGAGGATTTTAGGCCCTGGAGTTAATTGTTTCCAACATCTGGCCTTCATCGCCCTGCATTTCTAGCTCTGAAACAAGTTTCGGTTTTTATGCTAGTTTCCTTGTCTCCTGTCTTCCCCTTGAATGTGGCCTTCAGCTTTCCACCCAAGGACGTGTCGGTCAGATATGCATACTCCGTGTACACTGGAATGCTGTTGACCAAGGGTTCATGGCTGCCTACTCCTCACCGTCACTTTCTCTTGACCAAACTCCAGTCGGACTTCTCTCATTTCTACAGACCCCCAAGCCCCGCTCGGCCCACAAGCCCGAGCAGGCAGGAAAAGTGGAGCCTGTTCCTTATCCCTGTCACCTGGGACTCAGCAAGGCACTTTTCTTGTCATACTCAGTCAGTCATTTCTCCTTGCTTGTCCGACTTCCCTTAAAAAGATTCTGCTTATCTTTGCTTACCCTTTCTTACCTTATAAAAGAAAAGCTTTTATCTGTTGATTTTGAAGTGCTTGCAGATTTCTGAGACTGAAGTTTCGTCCCTAATTGCAATAGTCTTTCTTCTGAATAAAGCTTCTTCCTGTCCAAGTTCAGATTATTTTTATTTTGACAACATCTTGTTTCTAGTCTCCTGGGAAACTCCCCAATTTTCCTTGTCCTTGCAGCTCTCCATCCCTTTCCCTCAATGTCGTAATGTCTTAACTGATTCTTAACAAAAATACCCAGAAACATTTTTTCATAAGTCTTGTTGCCTTGATCCTGAGTGGATGAGCCTGGGTCATTAGATAAAATATTGGTGTTAACTTTAGAACATATTTCCTTTCAAACTAATGAAAATTGCCATTTTACATTGAGCAAAAGTCTAAACATCTTCCCAGGTTCAAGGGGAAGTGCTGTGTGGTTCAATGTAACTATCCACTGGCTGTGTATGGGGTGGCCTGCAGGAACAAAAAGAACACAAGGCAGTCTATTTTGTCAGCTCATCCTTTCATTTACTCTGCTTACAGCTGCCGATTAAGTTAAAGTAGTGTTTTGTAGATGAATTTCCACGCTGAACCTAGTTAACATGCTGGTTCCTGTGCTTATTGTGTAGGAATCACTGCTCTGTTTTTCCATCCCCATTGGGGTTATTAACATGTCCCAATTCAGTATTATCTGAATATGACATGCGTGGCTTTCTCTTCGCTTTTAAGCAACAAACAAGAAGGTTAAATCGCCAATATTTCACCCTGCCCCCGTTGTGCCCTACCTGCTCCTCTTTTCATCTGGATTCAGTTTAATTATTTCCTTTCCATAGCGTCTCACCGTGCACAAGTCATTTAGACCCTGGCATTCTGTTTTTTAAATGTTTATACTTTTCTTTTGAGACCTAATTGTCATAACAAAGCCCTCTGGTCTTGCCTGGTCCCTCCTCACTCACTAGCCCTGGTCTTCTGCTGACGGCCAGCAGGTTCCTGTAATACACACACATCTCATCTTCACTCTCGCAGCATATACCCATCTAGCTCTCTTTCCTTAGTCCATTGCTTTAACTTTTTTCCAAACATCTTTGATATGTTTGAAGTTGTTTCCTTCCAGGATTATACATTTATATTGCAAATATTTTTTTTAATCACTTAAGATTCTCTGCCTGAATGCTTTTAGCTTCCTGGTAAACTTCTTAGGTTTTTCAGAAAGATTTTTGAATCATTTTCCCCAAATTCATTAATTCTTTTAAATCCAAAATGACCAATGTTTTAAATTAATGTATTTTCCTTCTTGTTTTATTTTTCTCATATGTCTTTGTTCATATGTTCCTGATATGGTCCATTATCATGATCTCTAAATCAATTAGAAAATAATAACAGTTACTATTTAAAAAAAACATTTAGTAGAAAACAGTATTTTCTTTTTTTTAATTTTAAAATTTTTTAAATTGAAGTACAGTCAGTTACAATGTGTTAACTTCTGGTGTACATCACAGTGTCCCAGTCATGCATATACATACATATATTTGCTTTCATGTTCTTTTTCATTAAAGGTTATTACAAGATATTGAATACATTTCCCTGTGCTATGCAGAAGAAGCTATTTTTAAAATCTATTTTTATATACAGTGGCTAACATTTGCAAATCTCCAACTCCCAAATTTATCCCTTCCTAACCCCTTTCCCAGGTAACCATAAGATTGAAAATGGTATTTTCTAAACATCGTCTTTAAGGATCACAACTTCTGAGGCAGGAATACTATCTAAATTAGGAGACGTAGGACCCCTAGTCTCACACTATGCACCAATGCTTCGGTAATTTAAATGTCCCTGAGGAAGTCTGCTTTGGGTGTGGAAATAGGCAGCACTTTGGGGAGTACTGTATAAACATGTATATGCAGGGATTCCTGCCTGAGAATTCATGAGACATTTCAGATACATTGCATCCCTTCCTAAGGCTAGTCAGGTTAGTGCAGTTTTACACCTGCCCCGTCCTGACGCATGTTAGAACCCACACCTGAAGGGGAGGCAGAAACTCCTTCTCCTTGTGCCCGGTGTGTCCTGCCCAGGGTTGGAGCCCCCGAGCTCCCTAATGCTGGGCGTGTCCTTTCTAGCCAAGTCCCACCCCAGGATGTTTGAACTTACCCAGAGTGGTAACAGAACAGGAAATCAATGTTAATAATAACACAAAATCACAGTAAGAATTATATTGACCAATCGGTTGGATTCTGCCAAGTACTGTGTTGAGTGCTTTATACAATCATTTTAATTAATCCTGATAAAGCATATGAGGAACAGACAATTGTGTCATCAAGTGTAAGAAGCCTGCCTCACAGTGTGATATTCAGACACACTGCAAATACATTAGGAATCTTCACCTGTTTCTGATCTTCCCTTACCTTGTTGAAAGCCTCAGGCTCTCTGCTCATGCTTTTGCTGGCAGACAACAAAACAAATAGGAGACATGTATTGGACACTTACACTATTATGTAGTCTAATGGACATATTTTCTCAAAGTATATTGCAATTTGTGATAGGTACGCATAAGTAGGGACCATATAATTAATCAACCAAATATGGACACTTTTGAGACTGAAAGTAGATGTTGAAAATATATTAACAAGTGTCAACTCATTTATATCAGGTGCACTTGGGACTGTCCCCAGGAAAGTAAGGACTATGGTCACCTTATGCCTAAGCCACTGTCAGTTAGCTGTGCAGTATCAGCATTCTTCCAGATGCAAATCAGACAGATGAGCATCCTATGTATCTATTATACAAAATATATGCAATAAAGAGTCAAATGCTTTCAAAATTACAAATTATAATTTTGTAAATTGTTTTACCATTCAACTAATTAGATTATAAGGAAATTGACAGTCAAGTTTTTACTCCAATTCTATTAGTAATAATTTCCAAAAAATTACATTATCATTTTATATTAGTAAGTTAGGTTAAAAAAATATTACCCATTATCTTCACCTCATTACACAGTTAAAGTGAGAGACAAAATAAAATGTCTAGAAGAAATAAGCCAGAATACCAATTATAACAATATATGATTTTCATAGTTTTATATCATTGCTTATTAGTATTTAGTTTTCATAGCTCATTAAAACACTCTGAATTATTTCAACCTTCTGCCTAGAGCCTTTCAACATTTTTTGTATTACCTCCAGAAGGAATTGTTTCATTACATCGATATCCAGGGCCTTCTGCAAACCTGTCCCTTTTGTGCTGTCCAATAGAGTGGACCACACAGGAGGCTATTAAATTTAAAACTAAATTAATTAAAATTGAGTAAAGTTAAAACTTTTATTCTTCCAGTGAACTGGCCACATTTCAAGGTCTCAGTAGTCCAGCTAGCTAGTGACTCCTGCATTAATGGCAAATAGAAAACACTCATCACCCCAGGAATTTCTGTTTAATAGTCCTGCTCCACATGCCTTCTAGATTTGTGATCTGTTCTTCTCCTCCAGACAATTTCTCTTCTTGCCAATTAGACTGGTTTCTGTCCTCTAACAGGTTGCACCTTGTTTGTTTTCAGCCATTTTGTTCGGTTTAACACTTCAGAGACATGAAATGCCTCTGCTACTTCAAGAATTCATGTATTCATTTATGCAGAAAACATGGAGTTTTCTTTTATTCTAGGAAGTTTCTTAGGTGTCAAAAAACCAAAAAAGCCAAACGTAGTCCTTGTCCTACAAGGTCACAGTCAAATGGGGGCGAGCGACAAGTGAGTACAAATGAAAGCTACTAAGATAGAGGTAGGCAGTGGGTTTCCTGGGAGCAGATGAACACTCCGATCAGAAATGAGAAGAGAGTCAGCAGATGCTCCTGTAAAAGACAGCATATGATCTGACGGCATCGAAAAGTTAGGAAATTAAATGAAGAAGGAGAACGGAGGAAAGCAGACTTGTGAGGAGTTGGAGCTGCCTGGGATTTTACACTGTTTGCTCTGGCTGGATTTCGGCATGCAGGGAGTTCACTACAACATTAGACCGGGCCGCCAGTCCTGCAAGGGCTCAAATGCCGTGTTGAGAACATTGGCTTTATCTGAAAACCAGAAAAGCTACTGAGAGGGACTGAAAGCAGGGATGTGACAGGATCAGATTTGTGTTTTTACAAAGATCACCCTAGAAACAAAGAAGAAAGGGACTGGAGTAGAAAGCCATCTAGGAGAACTTTTTATAATCTAGGTGACAAGTAATAAGGGCCTAAATTAACGTGGTGACTATTGGGTAGAGGGAAGGTTTTGAGAGATTAAAATGCATAACTTATTGGTAATAGTGGTTAGGGACTGGAATGAAGATCCATTTTCATTCTTCTAGCAATTCTGAAAAGTACAAATCAACTGAAGCCTTTCACATCTGGGAACCTTTGGTTTTGAATTCCTATAGCACTTCTTCACTCATTTTTAGTGCAAATTTCTACTCCTGAGCTCTCTGACACCAAAGACTATGGTGTGATACCTACTACCCCTTACAGCGAATAACCTAGTTCCTTGCTTTAATGAGCACTTAATATATATTTGATCACTAATAGGTTATCTCCAAATCAAAAGTAATATTGCTGAGCAAGTGTGTAAAAGAAATCTAGTAATGGATGAGGGAAGTAAAGAAAAAAGTTACGGGTGGCAAGTTTAAATACTTTCATACATACCATCTTCTTGGTTGCACTTTTCACAATTATAATTAAACAGCAGAAAGTATAATTGTTTATTGAGCCTTTGTCTTCACCAAGAGGGTATATCAGTTCTGTTATGTAGGAAACACCTTTGTCTTGGTTATTATTGGATTTTAATTCCTAGAATGGATTCTGCATCATAACTGTTGCTTAATAAATTTGGGGGTAATGAATGAAGCTATAGTTCATAGATGGGAGGGAAATTATCATTTATGGACCACTTATTTTTTACCAGGCATTATCTTATTATATAATTTTATAAATATTACATCTTTTATTTCTCAAAATACTGTAAGTATTAGTAACACCAGGAAAATTAGTATTAGTAACCCCTTTTGTTGACAAAACTGCGGCTCAGAGGGTCTAGATGACTTACAGAACAGCTAATGAATAGCAGTGCTGGAATTTGAAGGCAATTTCTTCTGCATCCAAAGTCTACAGTTGTTTGCTATATGTAGAAACTTGCCCTTTATCTTCTAAGCATGAGAATTCCATTTGGGAAAGGATATTTGTAATAAGTATCATTGAGCATTAGATCTGCATAGTGCTTGGATTAGCAATCACTTACTTACCCAGTGCTTCTAAGGAAGCAGCCGCGGCTTGGGACAACAAAAATGAATAATAAATGGCCTTTGTTCTAAAGGACCCTACACCAGTGATGGAGATAAATGCTTAAGCAAATAAAACACAGGCACAGATGCAGACATACACAGGCACTCATATTCAAATGTCCATAGGCATCCATAAAACTGTACGCTAAGTCTAATCTTAAATTTCTGGGGACACTGGTTTTTAGAATATTAATCTAAATCTTAAAGAACAAGTAAGAATTATCCAGTAAGGAATGGGTAAGTCAGCCATGGAAATATCTCAGTCCAAAACAATATGGGTATTCAACAAAAAATTAATTCAGTAGTTTAATATTCCACAGAATTTTGATAAATATTAAAGCAAGAATTGAGATGAGATGAAATTATGGGAATTTGATTGAGCTTTTTGTCACAAGTTACAATGCTTGAACTTCTGCAGACAATTGGAAAGAGCTATTTTACGCAAGGTATTGAAATAGTATATTTTATACAGGAGACTCTCATTGCAATTTAAAAAAAAAGATTTAAAGGATGGTAAAATTGGAGAAAGGAGGTTTATCTAGGTAAGTATCTGAACTAAAACAACAGTAATAGAGGTGGAAAGGAGGAGCTAGATTCAAGACACAGGAGAGAAGTTGGCTGTCATTCTAAGTGAAGGAAGCCACAAAGAGAAAGAAAAATACCATATGATATCACTTATATGTGGAATCCAAAAATATGACAAATGAACTTACTTACAAAACAGAAACAGACTCACAGACAGAAAACAAACTTACAGTTACCAGGGGGAAGGGGGTGGGAAGGGATAAATTGGGAGTTCAAGATTTGCAGGTACTAACATATATATATAAAATAGATAAACAACCACTTTCTACTGTATAGCGCAGGGAACTAAATTCAGTATCTTATAGTAACCTATAATGAAAATGAATATATATGTATGACTGAACTATTATGCTGTACACCAGAAATTGACACATTGTAAACTGACCATACTTCAATAAAAATTTAAAAAGAAACAAAAACAACTTGATGGACTATGAGTGAGGGAGACAAGTATAGAGAAGTTTCCAGGTTCCAGCCTTGAGGTGGCTCCTTAACAGAAACCTGGAACCTGGAACAAATGTGGGGCAGTTTTGTCTGTCTTCAAAATGAAATCAAACAAATACAGCAAACAAAAAGCCCAAATCCTCTCCTGACCGCCTTTCTTCTTCTAGTTATCACGTCATTTCTCTGAGACCTCTGATTGCAGAACTTCTCGGAAGTGCTGCTGAGAGTGACTGACTCCCTTCTCTCTCAGCTCCTCTAATAGGGTCTCTGCCCTCACTATCTCGCTGACACTGTCCCCGTGGAGTTCACAAACAGCTTTTACTTTGTCAAAATTGAATGTTTTCACCACTTTCCTTATTTTATTTGACTCAAAGCAACACTAAACCCATAACTCATTCTGTTAACTTCTATAATACTATATTACTCTGATGATCTCCTTTCTTAATCTCCACTCCTAGCTCATTCTCTTGCGATTACTAACCAGACCTTGGAGTGAGCCAGTGTTCCATCCTTCCCTCCCTTTACATCAACACAATCTAGTAGACCTATATTATCCCCAGCTTTAAATACAAGTCATACACAGTAACTTCTAAATTTATATCATCTTCATTGTGTTTTCCCTCAAATTCCAGACTGGACTTTTCCAAATTCCTGACGCCTCCATAGGTGTATCAACAATAATCTCACACATTGTCAAGACAGACATTTTGATACCTGTTTCGCTACCATCATGACCACTCACCCATCCCTCATCTTAATGAATTGTATCATCAGTCACACGTTGATCAGGCCAATTCCTTGATTCACCCCTTTCCATCACTCTTTATTTTTAATTTACCAGCAACTTCTGCCACTACCTCCAAGTATACCTGCAAGTGGCCACTGCTGCCACCTCCACTGGTACCACTATAGCCCTGGAAATCATCGTTATATCTTCAACACGCCACAACAAAAGCCACCTCAGCGGTCTTCTTGTTGCCACCCCTCCCTGGTTGCAATTTACTTTCCTCAAACAAAGTGAATTTATAAAGATATAAATTCCATCATATCACTCTGCTGTTTTCCATTAAACCCTCTTCACTCCGGCTTTAAAGCCTCCACTGATCAAGCACCTTCTCTGACTACAGCGTGTCTCATTATCCACTAGACTTGCAACCCAATAGACTCTGTCCTCAAACATGCTCAGTTCATTTGCAGCATTGGACTAGTCATTCTCTCTGCTTGAACTGCTCTTCCAGACAATTTCACATGGCTGCCTTCATCTCGTCATTCAGTCTCAGCTCAAATGCCACCTCCTCAGTGAAATCTCCTTAGACTCCCAACCACTTTCTATCACATCAGGTCAATTTAATCCTCTGCCTAGCACATACCATAATCTGTTGTTTTCCATTGTTTATTTGTTATAGATTGTCTGTCTCTGACCTCACTTACCACACCCAAACACAAACCAGGGTGCAAACTACAAGAGAATAAGGACTTTGAGTGGCTCACTGCGGTGTCCCTCAGTCCTACAATAGACAGTTTGATAAATGAAACCAAAGTGAAGGCTAAAGGTGGAACCTGGGGACCATGACAAAGAGATTGAAAGACAATGTCAAAGACGTGAAACAGGTTAACCTATTATTTGGTTAGGTGAAATATGATGAGGTAACTAATGTCGCAGGAACCACAAAGACAGAAGACTTCCTAGGAGAAATCAGTGCAAACCTGTATCATCAAAACCAGCAGAGATCCAGTAAGATAGGGACTGCAAGACGTGTCCATTGGATTTAGCAAAATCGAGGGTCTGGTCTCCCATAACTTTGGTCACCGTAGTTTCAGAGAAGTGGAGACGGCTGAAGGTACAGTGTGCAGGTGTTGGAGAGACAAATGGAAGGAAGGATGGGGAAAAGTGAATACAATACTTTTTCAAGACACTTGGCTGAGAGAGAGGAAATGGAGTACGGGAGGTATTCTGGATGGAGAAATGGCATGATGTGCAGAGAGAGGGATGAAGGAGAGGAAATTATAGAGATAAAGACCTTGAGGATACAGGACAGACGGAGTAAAGTCCCCAAAGGGGCAAAAAAGAATGGGATTAAAACCACAGCTGGAAATTGGCCTCAAAAGAAACAAGCTGGCTAAAAGGCAGATACTTCAGTTGGAGGTGGTTTGTGTTGATGCTTTTCAGGGGCAAGTGAGCCTTCTGAAAAAGAGAGTTGAATAGTGGGCAGAATGTTTGTGGAGGGCAGTGAAAGTTTTGAATCTTTTTTTTTTTTATGGAGTGAGAGACAGAATGAACAAGAGCCGTAAAAGCATTTTAATATGGCTTAGATTGAGACCCACTGAATTTGAAAACCATCCACACCACTGTGCTGTTAAAAGGAGCTCAGCATGCATGTATAAAAGGAATTTGGAAATTGATTAAGGCCTAGAGAATTCCTGGGAGGTTCTGGAATCAGAATTGAGAGTGTTGATAGAAAATAGCTCAGGTGATCCATCATGTGGTCTAAACTGGAACAAAATAGAAAGGCCAGTAAATACTGCTTGTTACCACAGATTAGAATCAGATAGTTAAAGTATAAACTTAATTGTGGGTTAGATAGCAAAAATTTATAAAGGGTGGGCTTTTATTTATTTCTATTTATGAAAATAAAAAGCTTTTTTTTCTTTTCTGATAAAACATATTTAAGTTAAAGTATGACATCATCCAGAGGGAGTTGCCGTGTACGTTTCCGTGCAGGCACCTGTCTCAGAGGATCAATGAAAACTAACCCCTAGCCTGCGGTCTGCTTCCCTGGGGACTGGGTGGTCCAGGAGGGCTTCTTTAATTCACACGGGCACCATAACGCGCAGCACTGGGATCATATTTGGCGTACTGTTTTATAAGCTTTTCTTGAAACTGAAAAATATGATTTCAGATCATCTCCCTATCAGTGGGTATATCTATGGGGCTCAGTTCTGGCAGTGCCGCATGGTCCCATAATTTGTTTAATGGATTCTCTAATGATAAATATTTAAGTTCCCCCCCAAATATTATTCCATGTCATACTCCCATCAGTAGTGAGACAGGAAGGGGGCAAGGTACAGCCATTCAAGGAATGCTACAGAAATTAACATCAAAATGGTAAAAGATTCAACCCCCAGTAGGCCTTGAGGTTCAAGATGGGAGATTTAACTTCTAGTAGACTTTGAGCTTCATTATATGCTAATTGTAATATTACCATATAGCCCACAGGCGCCATGGCAGTCCCAAGGCTAGCCACAAAAGGTCAAAGAGTGGGAAATGGCCAACTTGCTGAGAATCCCAGCCCCATCCCCACGCTAGTTGGACTGGTCCTTCCACTTATTAGCATATGAAGCCACCAAGCCCATAAAAACCAGCAACACCACATCTTGTGGCCGCCATGCCCTCTCTCTCCCTCTTTGGAGACAGCCCACGTTCTGTCTATGGAGTGTGTACCTACTTTTACTCTAATCTGAGCACCCAACCCCCACGCCTTTCTCTTGCCTTTCGATGTATCTCTAAATAAATCTACCTTCACTCAACTGTGGCTCGCTCTTGAATTCTTTCCTGCGCGAAGCCAAGGACCTACACTCAGTGGGGCACGTCCCAGGGGCTCAGCCGAAGCCTGGGACCCGGCCCTCCTCGTGCCCCACACCCATTTTTCCTGCATCAGTAGCATATGACAGTGTCCTTTTTTCCCTCAGTCTCACCCATATTGGATAAAAAACCCATATTGGCTTTTTAAAAAATTGATCATTTCGGCCAACCTTATAGACAAAAAGAAATAACTCAATGTTATTGCAAATTTTTGCTTCTTTGATACATTGCAAATATTCATTTGTATTTTTTTTCCAGTAAATTTTCTATCACTACTAAAAGTCAGTAAAGTATGGAGATGAAGTCCATAGATTCTTAAGTCATCTTCACAACTACTTACTGGCTGTGTGATCTTGAGCACATTGCTTAGTCCTTCTACCTCATTAAGTTTTTCTGAAGATTAGGTGAATTAATATAAATAAAATGCTTAGAAATTTCCCCACAGGCAGTGAATGCTCTGTAAGTGCTAACTATTGTTGCTGTTATTCCAATCACTGAATCTTTTTTTCTCTTCTGAGTATATCATTATAGTTGAGACTGTGGATTCTGTAATCAGATGGGATTCGGAAACTGACTCTCCAATTACTGGCCGTGTAACTCTGAGCAAGCTACTTCATCTCTCTGAGCTTTAGTTTACTTATCAGTAAAACTGAAGTTTTTCTTAGTATAGTTATGAGAATTAATGGATTAATTCCTGGAACAAGAGTTGCAAAGTAACTGGCATAGAGCACACAAAAAATAGCAGCTAATGTTAATGTTGCACTGATTATTCCTTTATGTCGTATGTTACCAACATTCATCTTTGTCTATTATAGACATTTCAACTTCCCAGTTTATCTGTCAGGGTCCCAACAAAAAGCACATGATACAATCAAATTAGACTAACTTGAGAAAGATTCAATTACAAAGCTCCCAGGACCTTGTTGGAAGAGAAATGGGAGGAGGGAACCACAAGGGATTCTGCAGTAACCCAGAGCTGACTATCTCTAGTAGAGGAAGAGGGGAGAGGGAGGTTTCTAGAAACAGAGAACACTGAGCACTGACTGATTGTCACAGCAAGTTTCATGTGACCACAGAGCCCCGTGGAGCTCTCCATGGCTGAGCCCAAGGAAACCAGAGAGCCCCCGGGAACCACTAACGTAGTCAGTTTCTGCCATTCCTGGAGTTTCACGAGGTCCACTACTTAGTCACAGAGATGGAGAGCAGATTTAAAAATGTTGGAAATCGGATCTCAGGGCACAAAACTAGTGTCATTTTTATCTTTGCTCATGTTGCCTTTTGCCAAATTTATGTGTCTAATTTCTATTTCCTCAAACTAGTTAAACTTCTTTATAGTTTCTGGCATTGATGTCACATTTAGGCTATTCCTGCTTCAAAATTATTTAAAAAAAATTCCCTCATTTTTCTTCCCGTGTGTATAATTGTATAGTTCCCTTTCTTATATTTAAATATTTGATCCATCTGGAGTGTGTTCCACGTTCTTTTCTTTCCATTTTGAGTTTCAAGGCTCTAACTAGTTATTTGAATAGATTTTATTAAATGATCTATTTTCCAGAGGTAGGTTTCTGATTGGCTCTTTTATTGTGATGGAGTGAGAAGTGAATAGGAGGCAGAAGTAGGTGTTAATTTTTAAAACTGTGTCGAGGATTAGTGAGAAAGAGAATAGGGCAAGAAGAGTACAAAATCTTCACGGGAAAAGATATTATAAAATTAACATTACTGAAATATTTTAGGCTTTTATAAATATTATTTTCTTTGCCTAAGATGTGTTTCTCATCCCACCCACTGCACCCCTTACCTGTTTCTGGTGATGGACCTTGTCTTGTCCTTTTAGATTCACTCCAAATGTCACTTCTCAGGAAGTGGCCCCCATCTCTTCTCCAGGCAGTGTCTGCTCTGTGCTCCTAGACATGTTTGTGCTCTCTTCTTTTATTGCACAGAGAACATTTGAATGATTGCAGAGAAGTTGTCTCCTGGCTAAACTATGAAATCCACGAAAGCACGGCCACCTCGTATTTAGCCTTGATTTCTCAGTTTCAAGACCATGCCCACAGATAATGCCACATCGTATAGCGTGTGTCATAGAGTGAATAACACTGAAGTAGGGCCTAAAAGAAGCTATGGAAGTCCTTGGGGCTGAGAGGTGAGGGTCACGCAGAGAGCCGACCTAGTGCTGAGACTGTATGAAACAGAAGTCAGCTGGGAACGTGAAAGTTAGCTGAGGAAACATCTGCCAAGATTCACTAGCCTGCTTGGAATTAGTAGGCAGATCTGGCCTTGGGAGGGTTACCGGGTGTATGGAGGAGTGAAGGTGGGCAGTGGGCCCACTGTGGCTGAGCTGAAGCGGGGACAGTCCGTCAGTCTGGGACTAAGTGAAGAGACAGTCAGAAGGAGATGGCGTCCTGAGGAGGGGGGAAGGGAGAAAGGAGCATCTTCTTTTCCTTCCTCAATTCCTGTCTTCACCGTTTCATTTAAGGGATGTACTCATTTTGAAGGTTTAAAATTTCTTCCAGATGTTCTTTCAGTTGCAGCAGTCTCTTAAATACAGTGGCCAACATTCTTAGCATGCATGGGTGGGCAGGGCTGCTGCACTGGAGGAGAGGGAGAGGCAGGTGAATGCCAAAGTTACCAGCTGGCAGAGGGGCTGGGCTGACTGTGTTGCAATTTGTTGGGCATTTAATATGTCCATTGACCCCTTTACGAAGCATGTTTGAATTTGGTCTCTACCTAACAGGTGTCTCTTACTCTATTAAAAAAAATTCCGATAGTATCAATTAAGAAATTGCTGTCATATCAATAAATACTTGTTTACAAGGACTAATCTTGCTCACAGTGTCAGGTATTAAGATTATAAAAATAAATGGAGTCACGTTGAAGCCTTCTCTTAGGGATAAATTTCTTGTGCTTCTAGTACGCACAGTCTTTTACCCCATTAATTTCACTCCATTTGTTGTAAATAAGCCCTGAGAATTTTAGGCTGAAAAGTAATGTGTATTTTCATCAATAATCTATAGGCGTATTTATGGTTTTCATGTTAAAAACAGATTAAACATAAAAGTTTCAAATTGCTATTTACATTCTGCATTACAGACCCGGTTTATGGGCTCTACTAGCCCCCGTCTGCCACGCACACACTCACTCAGCTTCCGGGCTAGGAGCCACACAGCTACGTCAACAGCAGTACTACTGCCGTTGATGATGATGATCACAGTCGATGCTCACATAGCAGTCACGTGCCACACACTCTTCCGTGCCCCGTGTATACTCAATTCACGTGGTCTTTACCTTAAGTCTATGAGATACGAATTTAATTCCAAGTCTTGCCATCCACCAGCTATGTGGCCTTTGGCAAGTTCTTTGAATTCTGAGTCTTTTTCATTCAACATAAAATAATTCAGAAGTTTCACAAAATATTGTAGGGATAGGCTCCAAGAAAATTCAACTTAAAGCAAATATACTTATAAAGGGAATTGTTTCCATAAAAATGCAAAAATCAAGAGAAATTCCCAGATAGTCATTATCCAAGACATGTCATCCACAGCCTAATCCTCCCAACAGCTCTTCCTACCCCACCTGCCCGCAAAGACTCAAGTTCCGTGGTTTCTCACCTCAGTGAACACGCAAGATCATACGTTCAAATTCCCACTGGTACCAAAGTGGCACTTCACGTAGCTTCTATTGACCTCTGTCACTTGATTTATTATTACTCAAAGACTTGCTCATTTTGCTGCAGCCCCTTAAGCTTTTGTTCTGCTCTTTAAAAATGCCAAACTTATTCCTACCTTACAGCTTTTGCAATAAGCTATTCTTTCTTCCTGGCATTTTTTTTCCCCCCAAAATCTTCTTATGAATAGCTCTTTCTTATCATTAATCTTAGCTCAAATGTTACATTGTGAGAGAGGCCCTCCCCGACCATCCACTCCATCCTATCAACGAGGATCACACACATTACAATGAACGTGGTTTGGTTTCTCCATAGTTCTCACCACTCCTGAAACCATCTAATTTGCTGCTGTATGTTGTCTGCCTCCCATGACAAGAACATATGCTTCTTGAGCACATGGACCATGTCTTCCATTTTCACTGTCATATCTCAATACCTAGAATAGAGTGTGACACACGGTAAACCCCCAATAAATATTTGGTAAATAGTGTTGAATAAATCAGAAATAATAACTAAACTTTTATTACCTTAAAATTTTGACTCCTAGTTTGATGGAAGACTTATGCAGACACACTAAGCTGTTGCCTCAAAGGAGACGATGATAAAAATGGATTTCTAAAATGGAGTAAGTTCAGCAGAAGTGGAGCGTACTTGCAGAGAGTCATCAACACCCACCTTTATCAGCTCTATACCTACATTTAAGACTAAATCAGAGACAGGGCTCAGAGTTATAATTTAATGAAGACCTAAAAGCTCTACATCCTTTTTTGTCATTCTTGAAGAGTCAACAGAAAATGAACTATAGATTGATTTTGAATTTTATCAGAATTGGCCTTTTATTTATTCCTACCCAAAGTTCTTGTATGAGTGATGCCAAGAAAGTCACTGCAAAATATGAATACTGGTAACAACATATGACATGTGTAAGTGAGAAATGTAATCATAAAAAAAATTACAAAAGACTGACACAGTATAGTCAGACCTCCTTCACCTAATAGTAAACTTTTACACCCAGAAATTCTGACTTAAAAGGATGGGGCGGGGCCTGCCCACATGTATTTTTGGTAAGCTATCCAGGCTATTAAAATGAGTGGCCGTTGTTGAGAACTGCTGATTTAGACCAGCCTCTTCTTAGTTAAAAACGTAACTCAGAGACCCATGGGATATTTTTACATAATGTTTTCTGCGCTTTTTATTAATTTTTGTCTTGGAATTTTTCAACATTTAAAAAAAAATTACAAAGTGATGCCCAGATGTAGAAACCTGATAATAAAAATTAGACAGACATGCTTTTTAAAGCCCTTATGAATACATTCCTAATGTTATAAAGTTCTAATTTTTCATTTAATCAATAATGGACACAGTAAGAGATGTCATGTTTTTTTCTTAATATTCTTTTGAGTGTTTAATATAAAAAGCATTTTCATAGAATCTTATCAATAAAGGATAATTATATGAAAGCAAAATATTTCTAAAGTCTATTTTAATTTATGTTCTGCAGTCATGCATTTATAATTTTTTTACTTTCTTACATATATAATGAAGGATAACTTTTTACTTAAAATATTATAAATAATTTTAAATATTTACTACAGATTAATGAATAAAACTATCTTTTTGTTAAATTATATTTTCAATATTACTCCCCAGGAATTCAGCTGATAATTTCAAACCAAATGATGTCTATTCTAATTAATCTAAATATTATTTTTTGCATGCCCAGAGTGGGGATTCTCTGGATGTTTTTAAAATGTGCGTCCTTTTTATTGTATGTACCCTTGATTTTCCCCTGTGCTATATGTGCTTAGCAATGGACTGCACTGTTTTCTTTAATGAACATTTATTGACCACCTGTCAATGCTGGGAGACTAGTCCCTGAAGATCCTCCGTGAGATAGCTAGCTAGGAATTCTGCCCACTTGGACCTTAATGTTTTGTCCAGTGTTTCTCAAACTTCATTATGAATACGAGCTACCTGGATCTTATGTACTCTTGTTAAAATCTTGGGGTTTTCTTTCTTTTTTTTTTTTTTTTTTTCTGTAGTAGACCTGGTGCATGATCTGAAATTCTGCATTCTAACAAGCTCCCAGGTGATAATTGTGCTGGTCTGTGGATCACATTTTAAGTGGTAGGATTTTATCCTTCGTTGGTTGACTTTTAAGCTTCAGTGACTCCTATTACTTAATTGATACATACCTATAGTTTTGTTACAAAATTTACTATTTAAATCATATTTGACATATATATTTTTGATCTCTGTCATTATTTTGGTTGTAATTCTGCTCGCTAACTCAATTATAACCTGTCTGGGGCAGGAATCTAATTTCGTATTTCCTTATCTCTCATAATGCCTGGTATGCTTGAGATCAGAGAAAATATTCAATGAGTATTTAACAGGTGATACTCCATGATTTAGGTTTAACTTTGCGTAAAGGCTGAAGGGTGTATTATAAGATTTCTAAGACCCTAATGTAACCATACTGAAGATCAAATGGGTTTGTAGATGGTAACCTTCCCACTGAAAGGACTGCTGACTCCCACTTTACAACACACCTTATTGGTCAATCTCCTTTTTGGTTCTGATGCAGGAAAAATGGATGTGGGTCGTGAGGAGGGCCGGGTCCCAGGCTTCGGCTGAGCCCCTGGGACGTGCCCCGCCAAGTGTGGGTCCTTGGCTTCTCACAAGAAAGAATTCAAGAGCGAGCCACAGTTGAGTAAAGGCAGATTTATTTAGGGATCGAAAGGCAAGA
Source organism: Camelus ferus (assembly GCF_009834535.1). NCBI lineage: Eukaryota > Metazoa > Chordata > Mammalia > Artiodactyla > Camelidae > Camelus > Camelus ferus. Next base: position 75,554,323 of record NC_045704.1, on the reverse strand, counting down.
GAAAGGCCATGAGGTGTGGGGATTGGGTGCTCAGATTAGAGTAAAAGTAGTTACACACTCCATAGACAGAACGTGGGCTAACTCTGAAGAGGGAGAGGGAGGGTGTGGTGGCCACAAGGTGTGGTGTTGCTGGTTTTTATGGGCTTGGTGGCTTCATATGCTAAAAAGTGGAAGGACCAGTGCAACTAGCCTGGGAAAGGGTCTGGGATTCCCAGGAAGTTAGCCATTTCCCGCTCTTTGACCTTTTGTGGTTAGCCTTGGGATTGCCATGGTGCCTGTGGGCATGTTACTCGCCATGTTAATATATTACAATGATTGTATAATGAAGCTCAAGGTCTACTAGAAGTTAAATCTCCCACCATCCTGAGCCTCAAGGCCTACTGGGGGTTGAATCCTTTTACCATTTTGATGTTAATTGCTGTAGCATTCCTTGAATGGCTGTGCTCTGCCCCCTTCCTGTCTCAATTCTACTTGTGTTTGAAGCAGATGAAAATGCTCAGTAAGCAGCAGCAGCGGCTGCACTCCAGAGCCTCTCTCACCATCAGTAAAGGAGCTCTCAGAGAGAGTGCCCATGGATTAAAAAGGTTTGTGGAGAGAAACCAGTGGTGTGCCTCGTCTGTAGGAGGTGTTTGTGGGCAACTGTAGGTCTGATTATTTCCACGGTGCCTCTTCTGAACAGAAGCAGGAACTGTGGCCTTCGTTTTATTATTTTAAGTAGCCTTAAGCAGTGCATTTCAGATCCCAAAGTGGTCAGACAAACACAGTACCTCCATGTATATTTCATATTTTATAGGTTTGTGTGCTATGGCGATTGATTGGCTTTCAGATTTCAAATAATTTCATCCCAGGGCCTTGGTGATTTGCTACGATAATGCAAGTATGTATAAGCACATATACTGTTATTTATTACATAAATGCCCACCAAACGCTATCCAGCATCCCCATTTCTACTGCTTTTTTTCTTTTTTTTTTTTTTTGAAACACCTTCTCTCAAGCTGACCTTACAGAAATGTGTTAAGCTGTCTTCTTAGAGCACTGACTCTTACATGCATACAGTGAGATTTCTGTCATGTTGCAAAGAGGCCACTTTCCTTGGTGACACGGAGCCATTCTCAACTGCTTGACGCCTGCAGCTGCCTGCAGCTCTGGGTCTGTCACTGCTATGCATGGAGGACTGCTTTTTGTTTCTCTAACATGGGTGACTCAATGTGACAATGGCAATTAGTTCCCAATACTGAATGAATTATAAAGAAAGCACAGAAAGCCAGAACCCAAGAAGAAAGGTCCTATTTGAAGGGTAGTGAAGCTTATTCTAAACCAGTGTTTGTCTGTTTGTTTTTAATCACAGATGAATAACACCAACGGCGTCATCTCATGCACATTGCCTGTAAGAGTGGGCCTTGAGAGTTGAGTCAGTGCTGAACACTTTATTTAGATTGCAAATTATCTAGCTACCTCAGCAGACTGCGAAAACAACTGGAAGCTTTTCAGCATTTAATTAAGCAGGACAAAAGAAAGCCCCAATAATAACAGTGTGAAACTGCCAGAGAAAAATTATGAATACAAAGGGAGAAATCATCAGTAATTAACCCCAATCTGAGACTACAGAGGAGACTCCAAAACAAGAGGGGAGCACATGCAAATCATGCTAAATTTGCTTGTCTTGAATGATTGCATTGTGTTTAACTTGACTATAAATTCACAAAAACAGTGGTCCAATTGCTAGGAGGCGGAAAGGCACCAAGTAGCAATTCCCCAAACCTTAGTAAGGGAGGTGAGTTTCATGTCTAGTGTGAGCCTTTCCTCTGCCTTCATGGTTGGATTTTTACAGGATTACTTTAAGTATCATCCCCTGCTTAGATATTGTGAGCAGTGGGCGGTGCGGGGGAGGGGGGATTTTAGGGTTGAAAAAGAGGAAATTCTGCCTAAATAAGTCTACAAAGAAATTCATTGGCATCCTAGGAAAATGCATCTTTCCTCACCACTTGTCAACCTAGAAAGCTTGTCCTCTCTTTTGAAAATTTAAGCTAATATATTGTCTTCTTTAATGACATCTTTCATGACCCCTAGGATTTGTCTGCTCTTAACATTTTGAACCATCTCTATTAATTAGCAGTCTCACATTGGCTTGTGATTATTTATTCTCGATTGTGACTCATTTTTTCAGCTCTTTTAAGTGTGTAGCCTAGATCTAATATTATTTATCCTTGTATTCCACCTCCTAGCATGGTGCCTGGCCATATGCTAGCTTCGTAATGAAAGTTTTTGAGTTCTGATTTCTGAGTTTTGTACTCCTGTGCTATTATGGACACTGCAAGTGCAAATCAGTCGCCCAGATTCATGTGACGCTTTACTCATAGCACTTATATATGTTTTTATAGCCCACAGAGTCCACCCTCTTGCTTGAAGAGATTCAAATTTTGAAAATTTTGGATTTTATTCACCCTGGAAAACTGAGAAATGAGAGTTTTATCTACTTTTTAGGTGAATACAAACAAATTGGCTTTTCTTAATACGCCCATGAAAGATACAGAAGTGGCCCCTCATATTTGCCTGACTATGAAATAGCAACTGTAATTTTCTTTAAATTTACTGAAAGTTTATAATCCTAATGCCAGGACTGCTTCCTTAATTATTTTAAATTCGATTTTTGTCTAAAGTTCCAATTTATTGTTGGCAATGTTATCTATTGTTCAGTAAACTTACTTGTAGTTTAAATAAATGACACATCATCAGGTTTTATAGTGAGTCAAAGTATATTTTTTAAATGGGGGTATTACTTTGAAAACAACTTTTTAAAGCATAGTTAAAACTGTTATTTTGAGAATTAAAGGGAATTTGGCCTAATGATTGTTTAAACAAATTCCTGTGCTAATAGCTCTGTACCATTGTAAATATCAGCTCTGAATGACATTACATATTTCAGTAAAAATAACCCCCTGGTAATTGTTCCTTGACTCTTATTCTTTAACTTATTATGAATTGGGATTAGTCTCAGTTGTTTAATTTTCCTGCCTCTGTTCAAACTGTTCTCTCCTCCTGGAATACCCTTCCTTCATATCTTTGTCTATTTAAATCCAAGCCATTATTTAAGTTTCAGCTTAATTATCAATCATATAGGGTGTGCCAGCCTGGTGCCTTACCTTTGCAGGCATTCACTAAGCATCCATAGGTTTTCCCTCTTCCAGGAAGGATTTATAGTCCATTCAATAGCTATTTTTCCTTCTAGTGTATGCCTCTAGTTACTGCACTAAACATTCATTTAATAATACAAATTCAACTAAAACTGCATGGATGGAAATTGGGGAGAGAGAGAGAGAGAGAGAGAGAGAGACAGAAAGACAGAGAGAGGGAAATATTGATTTTAAATAGAGGATGATTCATCTCACCCAACTGTATCCCATTCCATTCAAAGCAAATGTCCTGACCAAGCATGAGGTCCCAGACAGGTTCCCTTAGCTGTTCTCAGTTACTAACATCTCAGAAAGTAGGATCTTACCATCATGCTGGATTCACTCAACATGGTCCCTATGCACAGGCTTATATTTGATCTGATGATCAACCAATAAAATAATGATCTGTTCCAACACTGAAGAGAATCCTGGTGGAACAGGATATAACAAACAACTCAGTCTTTAACAAAGATGCCTTCCTAAAGGGTTTTCTGGAAAGCGTTTAAACTATATACTGTTTTCCTCTAACTTACTGACTTTATATTCTAACCTTCAGTGAAATGTGAATTCATTGTATCATGTTACAAATACTTCTTTGCATATATATTTTCTCTGTTAGACTATTATAATAGAGTAACTTAATGCTTTCAATTCTCATCTTCTTCCTCTCATCAACTTATATTTCCACACCTTTGTCGTGGCTTGACGGCGACCAGAGTTTATTTCCTCAGTCTTTGATGTTGGTCTTAATAGTGACTTGACACAAGCAAAGACTTTAAGTGTGCTATTTAATATGGCTTTTTCTCTTGTGTTCTTATGATTCACCATGAGAAGCACAGGGTTCTGATAGCAACCAGCCTGAGAATAAACCCTTGGAGCAGTCCTGAACCCATCCTGTAGCCTGGAATAGAGTCATCTGATCCCAGCCAAGTTCATCAGCACCACAGCCAATCAACTGTGGCAAATCATCATTTCCTCATCTACGCAGGGGTGATAATGATGGTGGTGGTGGTGTTAGTTTGATACCTGTACCACAGCACTTCTGCACATATTAAACGAGTCACTGTGTATCTTAGAACAGTATCTGACACAAAGTAAGTAGTCTATACGTGTCAGTCATCATCATTACCATTTCAAAGCATGGCTTAGTCACTTTAAATGTAGTATTTCAATATTAAAACTTTATGAGATAGATACTATCATTATTTCCATTTAGCAGATGAAAAACTAAGGAATAGAGAGTTAAATGTTTTACCCGAGGTCTTATGCTATTAAATAGCCAGTGAGACTTAGAAGAAGGCTTACTGACTCTGGAATCCACTCTTAACCACTAATTCATCTTTATGTCACTTTTGCTACTTACCACACATGTATACCTTAAGGCAATGTGGAACAGAACCAGCTAACTGCCAAAATAGAAGGGAACAGGGGAAATGACAAAGAACAGAAAAAGAATAATATCTCAAAATATTATCTAGCCGCACTAAGATTGTTGAGTAACCATAATGATTTTTACTTTCGGTTTAGTTCTAAGGGGGAGCATAACAACAGTTTAGAAAGTCTGTTCTCATGAATTTCCTTCTTTAAATGGAGCTCTTAGGAGCCAGCACAGAAGACAGATATTCAGAAAAGAAGGAAAGCAAAGGTTTGCCTCTTTGCAAACCAAAGTTATTAAAAATATTCACTTATTTGTATATGTATCCTTGTTACGGTAGAATTTCAAGGCAAGTGAAGGGTTCTTTGTTGGAATACTGTATTTTAAATTCTAATACTTATTCTCCAGGAGAGGTAAGGCCATTGAATTTCCTTATGGAATCAAGTCTCTGGTTTAGGTAACCCAGTTCTTTATCTAATGTCAAGATAGATGGACTAATTTTCAACCAATAGCTATTTTCTAAGCTGCCTTGTTTCCCCCAAAGGTATTAGTGGTTGAGTGTAGAAGGGAAGAAAATATGGAAGCATCTGTACTAGGATTGTAGGTTTTTCCACAGGAGAGCATTTCTTGTTGCATTTCAAAGTTATGCTGGGATCCCAACAGAGTCTCACTGACCAGCAGGACCTACAAGCCCATTGGGTGGTTAACATTAGTGGCATCTCCCTTAGTGAAGGGAGAACCAGTCAGTTATTCTGGCAGATGTGTTGACATGACCAGTGCACTAGAATATTTTGGTTAGTCTCTTTTCTAGAAGAGAGAGCTCCCTACAATTTTAAAGGTCATGATCCAGTATCTATGACATCTTGCCCAAGGTTTGAAACAGAGCTCATCCTGGGGCCAGACCATGATTGTAGCTCACTATACATCAGTCATTAGGTGGAGAAAGACAGCTGTGGCCAGGACCTCCTAGTCTACTTGTGGGTTAAGGTCTTCAGCTCTCTGTTCAGTGGTAGAGCAATTTGTCCAACATTCATAACACTAATTATTATCTGTACTCTGTATATTTGGATTTTAGGAGCTTTGGAAGGAATCTGGAAAGTGGACATCCCATCCTAAGGATCAGTGTCCCTACCATGAGTCCAAAGATAATAAATCTTCCCACATGACGTTTAGGGGTCTAGTAAGAGTCAACTCTGCAATAGTCTTGAGATTTCTGCCAGTTGAAGAGAAGTCAAGATAGGAAAGTGAAAGGTAGCAGAATAAACCATCCCAAAATGTGACTGTAGGCATTCAGGACATACCACAGCAAAACATGCTGCTTTGGTATATTGATTATTTTGAGCTGTAGGCACTTGAAAAACAGCAAATTCAGAGAGAGGTTCCTTCTGAACTTCCCTTATCTGCCTAAAGACAAGTCCTCCAAAAAGAATTCAGTTGTCATAAATCCTCTCCCTGGGAGTTTCATCAACCAGAAAAGACTGACTCATCACAGGAGAGGAGACCAGAAGTCAACACCACTTCCAGATAAGCTTTGACATGAACTGTCACACGTCCCATCTATTCTTCTAAGTGCCTATTCATCTTTCCTAAAATCATTTACTCTCCCCTAAGAGCCTACATCCCTTCTCCCCTTTCAGTATTTGGATGGTACTTCAGTCTGAATACTAAGATACTTTGGGGAGCTAATTACCCTTCCCTGCCTATTTCCAAGGCACACATGAGATATTTGTGTTAATAAACTTCTGTTTACTTTTCTCTTGTTAATCTGTATTTTACTATAGGGGTCTCAGCTAAGAACTCAGAAGGGTAGGTGAAAAATTGTTTTCCTCCCTCACAAAGGCATATTCCACTCCTCATCATTCTTTCCTTCTGCAGTGGTAGAATTAAAAGTGGTATTAGGTCATATCCAAGGGAGGAGGAAACTAAGGCTCTGCATCTCCTTTTGCTATCAAAATGGAATTTCCCTTTTGTTTGGAGTGCAAATGTATTGTTGCCATTATTTAATTATGAGGATGATACTGCACAATATGATAAGCTGGAACATATTCTTCTAAATGCCCAGGGAAAAAAAAAAAAAACCAACAACAATGCAATCCCACCGTAGCACATACTATAGTATCTCTTTGGCACTGAGATTTTTCAGTAGCATTTTTTCTTTCCTTTCTAATGTGGAAAAAAATTGCTAAAATCGAAGTTTTCCTTTTGGTGGCTATGCTATAATTCTGCTAAGGCATTTTAGTAGATGGGTCTTTTGACCTATAATAATATCACAAGAGAAAAACAAAATCTAGTCAAAGCATGAAAATGTAGATAAGAGAAATAAACCTAATTGACAAGAAGAGATTTTGAGGAGGGTTTCTAATAACTGATGAAATGACAGGTTTTTATATAAAAGGATCTCTAGGACTGGGCGTGGGGTGGGAGAGACATCACAATAAAAGTGTATACTTACAGAGAAAACAGGTATTTACAGAGAAAAGAGAAATTTTCAGAAAGCTTCTCCAATTGAGAAAGATTACTAACTACTATATTCTAAGAGGCTGTGGTTCTTCCCAGTTGCCTGAATCTCCCCATGATAATAGAGATATGAACTCATTTGGTCTGACTTGATTCCCCTGACCACAAGACACAAGGAGAAAAACACTGTGGCAAGCATTTAGAAAGCCATGCTATCCTTGGGACAACATTTTGCAAGTTCCTTAATTTTACTTCTTCTTTGCTGAATATAGTTGACCCTTGAATAACATGAGTTTAGGGATGCTGACCTTCTGCCAAGTTCAAAATCCGAGTATAACTTATAAGTATTACTTACAATTGCCCCTCAGTATATGTGGTTCCTCCATGTCCGCAGTTCCACATCCACAGATTCAACCAATCATAGATCGTGTAGGACTGTAACAGTTACTGTTGAAAAAGATGCATGTAAGTGGACCTGCATAATTCAAGACCCTGTTGTTCAAGGGTCAACTGTGCAGGGTACCCAGGTAAGGCTCTGAAGAAGCATTGTGACGTGCTGTGATCAAACAGCCCATCCAGTTCAGTTTACGTACATTCAAATGAAGACTGTGCTTCTAGGTCACTGTACAAGACAGACATACCCCCCAGAGTAAATCCTTTCTGGGTTGGTTGGGGTTTGCCTCTGACGGCCACTGGCCTGATGATTTTTCTGAACCTGGCCTTGGGAAACAGAAGCAGCTTGTGCCAGTGAAACAGAACTTTTAGGTGAGCCTTAGAACCGCCAGCCCTTTCTTCCAGCACATTTGGTCAAATAATCTCTTTCATTTGTATTAGGTCCAGGGGCCCAGGGCTATAGGGCAGAGGAGAGAAAGATGGGATCCATTTTCTGTTTGGTTCCAAAGGGCAGTGGTTGTCAGACCGTGCATCCGGATCGCGTGGGGAGCTTGCTGGCGCACAGACTGCCGGGCTCTACTTCCAGTGTTTGATTCAGAGAATCTGAGATAAAACCTGTGGTCTTCCAGGTGATGCTGACGGGTGCTTGTCTGGGGACCACACTCTAGAAACCATTACAACAGGGCAGATAGAAGTTGTTCTCAGAGTTCAAGTGTTTTTCTGGGTGTGGAGCTAAGACTTTGCATTCTAGTTGCCTGTAAGGGAATGGAAGGCTCGGCCACCAAGGCTGGAATATATGTGTAGTTTGGGAGCCGGAGAGACCGAGGCCTCTTAAGGCTGATTATTCAGATGGAATCTTTTGCAGCAATTTGCTTATATGATGCATCTTCACTTAATATCAGGCTCAAATACTCTCTATAGTTCTTTTTTAATAGGGGATGATTAAGAAGCTATTTCAGCCACTGTCTAGATTTGGAAACATTTGGGGGAAGTGAAAGGGGAAAAAGGTCTGGTTTGAGCTGTGGGCATTCCAGGTCAGGAGATGCTAGGCAGCTCTTCTGCAAGGCTGAAGGACAACTAGAAACAGTTGCAACAATTGTACTTGTCATTTACTTAACTTTTTCTAAAAATCCTCAGTTTCTTTCCTTCCTTCCTTCCTTCTTCCCTCCCTCCTTTTCTTCCTTCCTCTCTTCTTTTTTCCCTATACAGACACACACAAGTAAAGGAAGTACAGTTGGCCCTCAGTATCTGTGGTTGGAATGCACAGTTGGTTGAATCCATAGATATGGAGGGGACAGTAAGGGACTTTATCGTCTGTGGATTTTGGTAGCTGCAAGGTGTCCTGGAACCAATACCCCTCAGATACTCAGTCAAGAATATAAGACATTTTCAAGAAGTAAATGACATATACTTAAAATATATAGAAAAAAATTATCACTATCTTTAGGATGCATATCTGCAAAATTGCAATCATTAGGAAAGCATGCTAAAAAAACTAAACACTCAATTTTCTAACTCTGAAAGATTTGCTCCTTTTACCATTCCATTGGGAGTACATCCAAAAAAAAAAAAAAAAACCACACACACACACACACACAAAACTCTTTTTCCTTCTAAATAGGTAACCATTTAGCTTCTGACATGAAATGGCTAATAACCATCACTTCCTTTTCAAAAGATTGAAATTACTGTTGAAGGCATGGTTAATTTTTAATGTGTTATCTCCAAAAGTTAGACTAACTTTTACAGACTCAAGTCAGAAACTAAAACGGTTGTGATCCCATGGACTGGATGAAATCCATTGAAATGTATTTTTTTCTTCAAGGTGATTGATGTCATTTTCTATTAAAGTGACCTTTGCTAGAAATGTTTTTCTTGTAATGATTTCCTGTCCTTTGGGCTCAGCAACCAGAAAAGAAAAACCAGCTTAAACCTTTCAGCTGCTTGATGGTGAAGCAAGAAGGGAAGCTTACTCTGGAGTGAAGCACAGCTGAGGTGCTGGGTGAGAGCCTGACCCACACCAGCCTTCGAGCTCCCGACACCACTGCCCTCTTTGGGCATCTCAGAGAGATTCATGATACTTTAAAGGAGTCCCTCTTCCCTTTCTGTTGTGAAGCCTGTGTGGCCATGAGGGCTACGCTCTTAGAATTCCAGATGAAAATGGCATAATCTGTAACAGATGTAGAAACATAATGTATGTGCAGGATGGCGAAAGGGCTTAACCTAGAGAAGAATTAGGCAAACAGGAGGCTGATATCCAGACAGGAAAGACCAGTGTAGGGGATGGGGTGGGAATACACACATACAACTTGAAATAGCTTGCTATTCTAGGATCTGTGATTAGAGAATCAGAATGTGTGTACATGTGTGTGTATGTGTGTCTTTGTGTGCATGTGTGTGTGTGTGTGTGTGTGTGTGCTGTGAAAACTGGCATTATCTGGTGTGTCATTCTCTGTCATTCTTTGTCAAGTCTTCTCCTAACTTAGCCTCTGTTTCCTGGGCCTTCTCCCCTGTATCATATTCCTCCTCCTCCTGTCTGGAGTTCAACACGAACTGTAGTATAGAAATCCCCCAATAGATGACTCGCTGCATCTTAGAAACTGTGACTCCAGTTCCTCTGTGCGTCTGCAGGTCACACTGACTTTTCTGACTCGTGTGTTTAGTACCATAGGGAATGTTGGAAAAACACCAGCATTTCTTTGATTTTCAGAGTGATTTAAATTTTAATTGTGACTGGAGACTCCTTTTCCTGTAGCATGTATGCCTGTGTTTATTATTCTGACGCACGAGGCAGAATCATTTCTGTGTTAGCCTTGTCTGAAACGAAGTGGCTGTGACCCGAGTCTTAGGCATTCATGTTTCTCTAGGAGGTGAACTAGGAGTAGTAAACAGAAGCAGATAAATAGATCTACTTTTTAGTAATGATCTGTGGTAAGCAGTCATTATGATTTACAAGTTAAAATCTATTCCATTACTAATAGAAAAAGCATCTACAGACAGAGTCATTTGGAAGAGTATTGATGGTCACCTTTCTCATCATACTTCATGCTGGATCAACTAAATCTACCCTGCCTTTCAACACACACACACAAGCACACGCACACACACACACATTTGTTACTACTCTTTTCTTCGGGATAAGAAATACGAATAATAAATACAAAACAATGCATGATTTTTTTTCTCACTTAAACTTATACTTGAACGTTTGAGAGGTCCTCCTTTAGCTGAAACATTATGCACTTTGCTCAGCTTACCACCTCTTCTCCCTGTAAATATTTGTCCTTGATATTTACATATAGATCCTACCTGAATTTGAATGTGTCGAGGTAGAGAGTAGTAGGATGAAGCCATAGCAGGAGCTTTTGTCTGGTACTTGAATCTGAGATGATTTCAGGGACAGATACACTATATCCTTATATCAGAGACATTGAATGCACAAATCTTAAACACAATCCAAATTGACTTATGCCAACTGAATTCATTTCAGACAGCTCTAAGAAGAAATGAAAGCAACAGTTTTGTTGCAGGAGGATCTGGAGTTCAATATATATGTGTGTGTGTGTTGTGTGTGTGTGTATACAGTCCCCCCAAGTCTGGAAAGTTCAAGAAGAGTGAAAAAGAAAGAAAAGTAGGCAAGCTTCTGGGTCTGTTCAGGATCCTCTACTGGAGAACCATGGACTGGATGGCTTGTCAACCATCGAAATTTATTTTTCATGGTTCTGGAGACAGGAAGTCTGAAATGAGGGGGCCAGCGTGGTTGAGTTCGGGTGAGAGCCCTCTTCCGGGCTGCAGACTGCAGACTTCTTGCATCCACACGTGGTGGAGAGCAGACAGCAGAAGCAAGCTCTCCATGAATCTCATAAGGGCAATCCTATCATTCCTGAGGGTGTCCCCCCGCTGGGGGATCCCATCTTCCATCCTGATTGTCTACCAGAGACCCCACCTCCTAATACAATCACCTTGAGGGGCAGAGTTTCAACATATAAGTTTTGGACAGGCAAAAACATTCAGTCTAACACGGAGAGAGTAGTTGTGAAAAAGGCCATAAGGTTACTTCTGGGGTGCCACACAGGTATTTGAGGACCATGGGAAAATTAAATTTTCCAGGTACATATCTGAGCGAATATTTTACATGACCCTGGTTGCCACTCCTCCCTTTACCAGCTATTTTATTGTGTTGTCTTCTGTCTGACAAACCGTCAACCTCGGCACCGTGAACATCAGTGCAAAGCAAGTGGCAACGTGTTTCCCTAATAAGCTTGTCCTGTAGAGGACGGAGAAGTCACTGTTACTCTCAACCTTTCTTTGATCTGTGGGTGAACTGTGTTCAGCAGACACCAGAGAGCTCTGTTTAGAGGGCGGGATGCTCCCCACAGAATGCCTGTTTACCCAGAGGATATTATTCTCATAGATTGACTAAGAAGCTGAATTCAAACCCGTAGCTGCAAATCACACACTAGATGCACACAGGTGAGGTATGTGAATATTTCACATGTCTATAATTTTTCTTTTATCTTTTTTTAACCTCTTTGACTTTATTTTGGTACTTTCTGCTTTCTATGGTTTTGATTATTTTATTACATGACCCACTGAAAATCATAGATACTACCTTATATAAAAAAACTTCGTTTTTCACAAAGAATTTTGAAGCTCAAACTGTTTAGTAGGGGGTAAATCTTGTGAGGGTAAATTTGATAAATGTAAGCATTTAAATTAAATGTTATACATTTATAAGTTACTTTGGGGGGGGTGGAAATCAATTATACCATCAAGACATACTGAATAAAAATTCTCTTACCCACATAAATATTCTCCCTACATATTCCACAACTAAGCTGCATATTTTAGTGTGTAGCCTCACTATATACTAATCTGAAAATAATTTTAGAGTTGCAAATGCAAACTTTCTTTTTCCTCACGGATTCCAGCAGGAGAGACAGTCGTGTGAGGAAAACAACCTTTAGTTTCCCACAAACAGCTTGATGAAGCCAGGAAATTACCAAGGCACCGAAGTTGCGAGTGAGGAACACGGTAGGCCACCTTACTCATGCTGATCTATGGTCTAATTTCAAGTTTTTCATTTCGTAAAAGTTCTTGTCTCAAGGAAAGCAATTCCCCCTGCCTACATCCTATTTTCATCTCTGAAATAAATTTGAAAAAATGCAGGATACCCTTGGAATGGAATGTTTGTTATTAAGAACTGACTCAGCCCTTCTTTGAACTTCAGCTGCACATCGTCCCTTATCAATAAATCATCCCAATGGCTTCCGTCCCCCCACCTCAGGCCAGGAAATCACAGTCCCTCTGGTCTGACACACCTCTGAGGTGGCTTCTTCTTTAATAAATGTCAAATGTACATACACATCAAATGACATTTCAAGAGCTCCAGATATCTCAAGCCTTCAAGTAGAGTGGTGTTCTAAAATAGCTAGAGTCTTATTTCCCTCTCTACCCTACTAGATTGTGAGCTTGAATGGGCTAAGTCTCTGCCTTAATTTACTTTTGAATGTTCTCCCTTGGCTGAGTGCCTTAAATAGAGCAGATAATCAACGCATTTTGAGATGAACTTTGAAATTTCTAGAGACACATGTTTTGTCTCCCTCCCACCCTTGCTCTGTCCCAAGGAAGGTGGACAAAGGGAGGAGCAAAGGGGAAGATCTCACTGACAATATTAAAAAATGGAATTGGGTTTGGTTTCCCTTAGCGCCTCTTTGCTCCATCACACACCCACATTACCTTGTCCATCTTCACTTAGAATCCAGCATCAATATTTATTTATTGAGAGGCCTGTGATTTACTTGCTTTACTTTATTTAAACTACTTACTTATGTGGGGAGATAAAATTATTAGGAACTTGATTTAGTAAATTATCCAACGTCACAATTCTAGGTGGTGGATAGGAGAACTGGACTTGGTATCTGTGCCTTTTTCATTCTCAAAGGTGAGGTCTCTCTCCTCCTCCTCCCGCCTCTCCTGCTGCTCTCAGACCCGACTCCTCTTGTCCCCTCTGACCTTGTTCTATCATTCACCACTATCACTTCCTTTCCAAACAACTCCATGCTAGTGGTTTTTTCCTTCTCAATGTCCCCAGATCTCTCCCATCTTAAATTTGCCTGCCTTGACCTTGTACCTCCTTGTGGTTACAGCCTCATCGCTCTCTCCTCCTTCATGAAAAAGTAGCCTCTACTCATTGTCCCCACTTCCTCACTTCCCATTTACAATGCAACTCACAGCAGTTCGCTTTTGTGCCAAACAAAATGAAATTGCTCTGGCAAGGGTCAACAATCAATGGACGTGTTTCAATTTTTATGTTCCCGGAATAAAGGCCCACAGCAATAACTTTTATTGGATGGTTATATATATACACGTTCTTTGACTTTCTTGAAACTCCTAGTTTCCTTCTGTGGGACCAGTTATCCTTTTACCCTCTTTGACCTCTACTTCTAAGTTTTTCCCCATGGGCATCTCTTCTGCATTCCACCTGAACTCTGGTAATTCTTGTATTCCATTCTCACAGCCTGCTACTCTGCTCACTCTAAATCTTGTCTCCTTGGACATCATTCATTCTCTTCTCTTTCAGATGGAGCCCTCATCTTTAGGTTCATTTTCCTCAAGGCAGTCTAACTTCTTGCTGCATATTTCCACTCAAACATTGTAGAAATTACTATTTTACAGGTTCCTCTTGAAAGAGTTTAGAATTTTGTCTTCCAGATTCTCTTTCCCCCTGCCCCCATCGCACAGCTTTGAAAAAAAGCATCACCATTCCCCTGGCCTCCCTATACTGGAGTTATCTTTCAGTCCTCTTCCTTACCCACTACATCCAGCCAATTGCCAAATCCATCAGATCTCATCTCCTAAATTGTTCTGAAATCTGTTTCCTAGTTTGCACTACAACCATATGATACCAAGTTCAGGCAGGTATCAGTTCTAAGATACTGGTTCTTAGTAGCAGTAAATAACAAGATAGCCAATTAGCTCATGACGATGTGCCCCGTCCTTCAATGTGCCCCATCCTTCAATGTGCCCCATCCTCCCCACCTCATCAGCCAAGCCATTCCCAGTCTTGCAGCCAGAGAGAGCCTTCCAAAATAAAAATTTGTCCATTTCATTCTCCTTTTTAAAGCTCTTCAGTGGCTCCTCACCACCTCCAAGATGAAAGTCCCATCTCTTCATCTGGATATTAAAGATTTGCATAAACTGTGTTGTTTATATTCTAGTACATCTTGCTGTTCGCTGTCTCTTTAGGGTTGATATTGCAGCTGCTCTATCTACAATGCATTTGTGAAAATTTTTCCTTTTCTTAATTGTGTTTATCCCTTAAGTTTCAAGTTAGTTTTCAACTCCAGGAAGCCTATGGCTCATCATAACTACCTCTCTTGTCATCTTGTAATATCTTACGTATAGATCTCTCTAATAGCTTTACTACTTTGTGTTAAAATAATTCAGGTGTCTTTCTCCCCACTAGATGATAAATTTCCCAAAGCCAGAGATGATGTGTGATTTGTCTTTGTGTAGCTGTGTGTCATATTCTTCACACAATAGGTATCAATAAATGCATCTTGAACTGAATTGACATTTATTGCATGTTATTTCAGTTTTTATTCATATTATTCAGTATTTCAGAGACTTTTGATAATTTTTCCTACAACATGTAACTAGGGTGGTGATTAAAACAGCCTTGCCTAATACAGCTTGTTCACCACAACCCCACAGCTGAGGGAGATAATAAAGCCCCCAGATTGGAAGTGAGGAAACTGAGTTGTGGAAATATTAACAAACATGTCCAAAGTCACACAGTAAGTAGAAGAGCCCATATTTATACCCAGAGAGTCTGCCTGTCTCAAAACCAGATCCATAAAAGAAAACAGTTAGGTTTTTCATCTATGTTATCTATCTCAGGAAAATCAAGTGGAGGTTTGTTTGTTTGCTTGTTTGTTTTGCCATATTTACTTATTCCTTTGATGTAGGATAGAGATGGATTTACTCTATTGTTTTTGAAAATATCAAAAGTGAATTCTGAGTAAACTGAAATCAGATTATAAAGATGTTCAAGAAACAATAGGGAGTCATACTTCTCACAAACCAATCTCCATCATGCTCAACGTTGTGCCCAGAACATATCGCATAGCGTAAGCGGTCGTATTTCAATTTCAGTAAATGACATAATTCCTTGAAAAAATTTGACTATTCCCTAGACATCATCCATGGCCTCAGTATTGCCACACAGTAATACAAAAAGATAGGTATGATTTGACTCAGCTGGAATATTCGGAAACAGTTTTGAAAAGTTTTTTTTCACTCATCTATTTGTTAGAAATCTACTAAGTCCGTCTGCACAGTTCTCTCTGCCATCCCTCAGTGTCTACGACAGGGACCATGATATGCCTTTCACATTTCTTATTAGTATAGTCACATGGAGGCTACTGAGATATGGCTTCTGGCACTCGGCTTGGAACAAGTGAAGTGCTCAATAAATACATATTTCTCCCTCTTCCTCTTTTACTTCCTCTCTTCCATTCCTGTCCTCTTTGCCATCTGTAATACTCACTAGATTATTGCCATCATGTCCTGCGTGATTTCTCACTCTCCATTTCTTTTGCAGTCCATCTTCCCCTGTGCTGTCTGGGCACAAAGTGAGCTAATTACAAGGCTACTGGAAAGGTCAGACTGCGAAGCCCGAGAAATGTTCATTAATAATGAAATCTAGCATGAGATTTAATTTATATTTTGAATTTTGGAAGAAAAATAGAAGACATTTGTGAGATTCAAGTTCAAGCCATTTTCATGACATTTTAAAACACACGTTGTGGTCCAGCCTTGATCTGTGTTCAATGCTTTCTTCTTAAGGACACCATCTGAGAACCTTCCCCTTACGTGTTAGACAAGAACTAGTGTCACGTTTTCCCTCTCTTTGCTGAGGTCATTCCCAGGAGAATGTTTACTTAAGACCAATTTATTTAAATTTATTTTAAAAAATTAAAAAAATTATTTATATAGATGTGAATGATCTAGGAATCTCAGAAAAAAAGTTCCTAAATGATCGTAAAACATTGTAATCCTGTACAATTTTTTGTGACTGCTGTTCATGCAGCAAAAACACCTTCAAAGAGGGCAGAGGCCAAAATTGATGGGATTATCATCTGTCTCACCCCTTGCAGAGCTCCCTCCCCCCAAAGATGCCTTTGTTTCCACGGGCAACAGAGCTGCCTGTGGCACGCTGATTCTGAAGCACTGGATTGACTCTCATGCCCCAAGGTAAACAGTTGCCTGCTGCACTACTTAAATACTGAAAGCAAAACTCTCCTGGTAAAAAACCTGACCAGCATGAATTGAGGGGTAACTACAGGCTGCTCCAAAAAGCCCACCTCCAACCGTTCCCTGATAAAGGTTCCCAGAGAGAGTGCTGTATGCCCTGTGGTTTCCATAATTTCTGCCATTTAGGGATGAGAGTCTTTGTCAGATGTTTGCAGCTTTTATATCAGTTTGACATAGAACAGAATGTCATTAATGTCATCACTGCCCTTCAAATTCCAGGGAAACATTTCTAGCAAATTTGTTTGTTTCTAGATCAAGGTGAGCTGAAGGAGTTTTCATCGTTCTTTGAAACCAGGAGTTTGGGGCATGCACATATAATCACA
This sequence comes from Camelus ferus, assembly GCF_009834535.1. Classification (NCBI taxonomy): domain Eukaryota; kingdom Metazoa; phylum Chordata; class Mammalia; order Artiodactyla; family Camelidae; genus Camelus; species Camelus ferus. Next base: position 75,537,284 of record NC_045704.1, on the reverse strand, counting down.
CATTTTTGGCTATGGACGAAAGTGGGGGTAATTATTGTAATTATTGCATCATGAACTTTCACAGTTAATCGTTTTCGTTTCTCATTTGCGAGTCCAAATGTGTTCCACTGAATGGTATTAGGCTATTTCTAAATAGTATTTAATGATAATTGCAAAATTCAGGTGATGTCAGCAATACTGTTTTTATAATGTAGGCTATCTGAATAAGAACTCGGTCAACCTGGACGTTTTGTCTATTTTTTAACCCATCAGATGAGCAAGTGCAAAAGGAGAGAGAACAGCTCTGGGAGGGAGAAGTTCCTTGAGTCTGGAGGTATTGGCTTTATGTGTGTCTTCAACTCTAATGCAGTTTCCTCATATTCCAAACTCTTTATTGCATGGAGAAACACTAAGTAGTAGAGAATGACTTTGCAACATTCTGATGGTGTATTTATTCTGTGATGACAAGGGACTAGGCATCCAGCCCTCCGCTGTATTCCTACCCTCTCACATAATTTTCACTTAATTATGACACTTAGTATTATTACTTGCTGAAAGATTGACTTGCAAGTTAGTAGAAGCATTTGCAGAGACACTGCAAAATTAAGCCGCAATGCCTCTCCTGGAGGGAAGAGATGCATGAGCCAGTACTTTTAAGATGTAAGTGCTGTGGTAGAAATACGCATTCATCAAGGATTCTGCCATCAACGTCTGAAAAAAATATCAACATGGTGAGCTGGTGTTTAGAATAATATTTTCTTCTATGTGGATGATTGTCTATGAAGCACATCATCTTATTTGATCCTCAGAGCTGGACTATGAGTTAGAGAGAAAATCCCATTTAATGGTATGTAAACAGAAGTTAAGGGAACTTAAAATTATTTCCCTAAGGTCACAAGGCAGTTATTCAGGTCCTCCAAATACTTTCTCGGGATCCTTCCTCAGGTCTCTTTCTGGCCTCCTCAAATTTTCATTGGGGAGAAGGAGGGTGAAGGCTCTACCATGCAGGAATGAAACAGCAAGGCCATTTAATTACAGGTGGTCATTCAGTTACACAATGTTCAGATAAAACGCATCCAAAACTTTCAGAACACTTATCTGTATAGGGAACTGAAGATTCATTGACAGCTTTTGGACCAGATTATCAAAATGTTAAAAGAGAAATACTAGATACAAACCTCTATATATAAAATAGATAAACAACAAGGTCTACTGCATAGCCCAGGGAACTGTATTCAAAAGCTTGTAATAACCTATAATGAAAAAGAATCTGAAAAGAATCTGCGTATGTATAACTGAATCACTATGCTGTACACCAGAAACTAACATAACATTGTAAATCAACTATACTTCGATTAAAAAAAAAGATATACTAATGGAAACATGAATTTCGGGACTACATGCCAAAGTATTAATTACTTACATTTGCAAAATGCTCTAAAACTTAAAGACCTTTTCTATCAGTGATCTCATTTCATTTTCACGCAAGTCACTTAGTTGAGAGGTGTTGGAACTGCGCCACACCTTCAGGTGATTCTAGGCCCTGTATTCTCTTCATTCCTCAGCTAGTTGGCAGAAACCCTGGAGGCGTCGGTGGCATTACCAATGTGGTTTGTAGTCACGGCTAAATCCCCACCTGGGCCTATACGGTGGCTCCATGAACACTGCCTGCACAGCATCTTTGTGTAGTTAGCTCTCTAATCTCGTCAGGGACAGGGCACAACAGTGTGACTCAGTCTGCCCAAATCTATCCCATATAATGGAAAAGTATTCATTCGACCTTAATAAGTATTTGCTATATGCCAGGTACTGTGTTAGCTGTTGCCTTTGCTTTACGCAACGTAAAACATAGTTTGTGCTCTAAATCAGGTTGTCAACTGCACAGGTTTCATCGCCTTTCTATATAAAGAAGAGAACATAAGGTTACAACAATTAGGAAGTGTGTCATGCAGAATTTCCAAGGAATGAATTTGCGAGATGAAGTCATAGTGGTTGATGTTATTATTAGGTTGCTTATCACCTAAAATATTTGTCGCAAGAATTCAAATTTAGCCCGCAGGTGTCAGAAGAATATTTTATTTAAAGTTACAACTTAACGAGATGAGGCCTTTTGTAAGTGTTTTTGGGCAACTTTTTTCCCCCCATTGGTAAAGATAATTTCTTTTGGTTTCCCAGGAGTATCTATAACACAGGATGGATGTCTCTCTTAGTCTCTCAGGATTTGTTCCTCGAACAGATGATCCGGTTTCTGGTTATTCAGGAGTCTCTTCTTTTCCAACTGCTGGCAGATTGGTTTCGTGATGTTTCTCCTGGTACTCTCTCAAAGATATACATTAACATCTCAAGTTTAAATTAAAAAGAAAAATGTAAAGGAGCATGGGGTTCAAAGCCAGCCAAACAAGATTTTGAACTTCAGTTCTATAGATGAGTATTTATATTTACTTTGGGGGTTCAGTTACCTTTTCTGGCCCGCAGTTTCTTCATTTGTAAACAGAGGTGAGAATTCCTATTGGTACTGAACCAAACTCGCGTCTGCTCAGGGGAGCACAGTAAAGCCCATCTATTAACACGGGGCTGTGGGGAAGGAAAGTGCGGCATTTACTGTGAAGGCACCGATACAGGGAGGGTGGGTGGCCCCTGCACTAAAACCTCCAAACTCCCCAGAGGGTTTCCGCAAAGCATTTTTAAAGACCACGTGAGGGAGGCGGGTCACAGGGTCTGTGATCAGCTGGCGCACAGCTCTCTGATTGGTTGATGGCGAGGTAACAAGGGTGACATCAGAAGGGTTAACATATCAATCCTTAAACTTCCATTTAGAAGGGGTTTCAGCAACTGTAAAACAGCCCAGGATGTGCAGCAGATACTGTTACCAAGGGACTTCAGAGAGGAGCTAAAGCAGGGGGGATGTGGGGCCTGGGGCATGTCTGTCCTGGGAAGGCCCCATAGGGTCCTGCTCAGGTACTGTCTCTAAGTTTTATTCATATTTATAAAGCAAATATCAAATTAGTTATAAGGAAAAAGTTTTTTAAAATATGGTTATTATAATCCTTTATATAACTCTCTTTTCAATTCTTTAGTGGCCCTTATACTGATAGATATTAGCATTTCTTATAAGTCTGGGCTGTTGTGGTAACCAGTATAGCAGAATGCTGCTCTCATTGCGCTTGGAGAACTGAATCTGAAGGCTGATCTGCACAAAGCAGACAAAGCACCGACACGTGTGTGTGTTCCTCTGTTTAAGCATCCTTTGCCTGCATACTTTCAGTAACCCTGCTTCACTCCTGGCTTTTATAGGGCAAAAGTGAATGCTGTTCATTCATTCTTGTATTTAGCAGCTTAATAAACACATTCAGTTTGTTAACAAAAACATCCAATAAATAGATAAAGGCCTCAAGAACCATAAGTGTTTCTATGTAATACTGAATATTTAAATGCTTTGACAGATGAATCATGAAACAGTAAAAAGAGGATTCTGGCTTGCTTTTTAACCAATTTTCCTAGAACTGCCTGATTCAATGAAAATTTTTGAAAAGAGATTATACTCTTTGATGTGCCAGTGCTCATAACAAGCTCTAATAGTATGTTGTTACATTTATATCTGAAAAATATTCTTCTAACAGATGCTTATTAATTACCTATCACGTGCCAGGCACTCTGCTAGGCACTGCAGAAATTAGGGCGAGTGAAAGCAGACAAGGTGGCACCCACTGAAGCAGAGACCAGCCAGGTTTGTGAGCGCCACCCAGTCCTCATGGTCATCATTGCCTGGCCCTGAGGTCAAGATGCCTGCTTGGTGCAAGCTTGGCCACTGATGGTTTCTCTCTTGAAAATCTGAAAATCTAGTAAGAGGCATCAAAATTTGGGATTTGTTCAGGCTGAGTTATATCAGTGTCACCCATGGAGGACCACAGACTGATCCAGTAAGATACCTGGAATCAGATCTTCATCTTTTGCTGAGCTAACCTAGTCTAATTCCACAAGATCCACTCTTAGGTTTCAGCTGACTCAAAGCAATCAGCTTCTTGTAGTCCCTCTCCCCCACAAAACACATTATCTTGACCAACATACTATTGATCTGTATATAATCTTATAAAACTATAATATAAAATACAATATACTGACCAATGAATCAAGATCTAGGACGTACAATCACGTTCTGCTCTACTTCTATGAGTTAAGTAAATTTAATTTCATCATACTCATCCTTTAAGATGGTTAAGATAAAATTAAAAAGTACATTCTCAGTTCCTGTGCCTTTAGCGCTCTGTATGTCTGTGCCAGTGTCCTGGGTCTCACGGGATGTGATGAGCCTGACTACTGTTACATATGTCAGGAGGTATACTCTCCTTGTGAATTAAAACCCACTTCGTACTTGGAGGGGTAAATGGGTACAAAGCTCTTCATGGTGACTTAATTTTCAGTATAATTAGAGACTTAGTACCTTCCTTATAGTAATTTCAAAGTTCTGAAAGTATACAAGTGAAAAAATGCTTTAACTATTATTATTTTATTATTCATTATTAATCAAGTTGTTATTCATTGACCTTATGTAGATACCCCATGCCCCCTCACCTATTCTTTTCTTCATAGTGCTTATTACAATGTGACTGCTATTCATATCTTGTCTATTATATTTCTTCCTGAGCTAGGTAGCTTCAAAGGAATAGGGACTTTGTCTCCTGTCTTTATGGCCAGCACCAAACTATGCCTTTTACCTCTTACCCGCCCAGGCATCATCTGTTGAATGAATAACTGGATAGATGGAGCAAAGGTATACTAAGACGGCTCGGTGCATGGACTTTGGTGCCAACCAGACCTGGGTTCAAATATTAACTTGTCATTTAGTAGCTGTATGAATTGGGGAAAAGTAATTAACAATTGTAGAACTCATCTATAAAACGGGGGTATTAATTTACTGGTTCTTTTGAACCATGGTCCTGGGCTTGGTTCATCATACATGCTCAATAAACGGTAGATATTTTTATTTATTTGTGAGTGCTCAGCATGTGATTTACTGTTCTTTGTTCCTAATTTTCCCCTGACATAAACTGATGTTCTGCCTCGTTTTAGTTTTGCTTTTGATTTCAGTTTCTGAATGATTAACAAAAGCACAAATATTTTCCCTTTTTGCTCTTTATGACTATAACACGAAGTTGCAAATCATATCTTTATGTTTTATTTATTTTGCTTCTAGTAAGAATCAAGTAAAATTAAAGAATCTTATAATGAGATTGGAGAATTGAGTATACTGATTTTGAACTGCTTTCGTGTTTACCCTGTTCTCATTGATTAGATGAATTACTGTCTAAATTTACCACCATCTTACTAGAAACACATAGATGAACTGCAAAAGAATACATTTTTAAATGCTAGAATACTTATATTTTCCCTAACAATAAAAAGTATATATATATATATATATATATATATATATATATATATATAAATATATATATATGTAAAAAACATCTTTATTGTCATGTGGTTCCTGTACAGTAAACTACACATACTTCAAATGTATTGTTTGATGAATTTTGATAGATGTATACACCAATGAAATCATTACCACAATCAAGATAGCTAACAGTTTCATCACTCCCCAAGAGGTGCAGTTTTCAAATAAAATTCCTAATTTATCCCTTCCCACCCCCTTAACTCCTTGGTAACCATAAGTTTATTCTCTATGTCTGTGAGTTTCTTTCCATTTTGTAGATAAGTTCATTTTTGGCCTTTTTTTTTTTTTTTTTTAGATTCTACATATGAGCAATATCATATGGCATTTTTCTTTCTCTTTCTGACTTACTTCACTTAGAATGATCATCTCCAGGTCCATCCATGTTGCTGCAAATGGCATTATTTTATTCTTTTTTATGGCTGAGTTGTGTTCCATTGTGTGTGTGTGTGTGTGTGTGTGTGTATATATATATATATATATAATATATATATATATACACCACATCTTCTTCATCCAGACATCTGTTGATGGACATTAGGTTGCTTCCATGTCTTGGCTATTGTAAATAGCGCTGCTATGAACATTAGGGTGCATGTGTCTTTTTGAATTATATTTTTCTCTGGATATATGCCCAGGAGTGGGATTGCTGGATCATGTAAGTCTATTTTTAGTTTTTTTAAGAAACCTCCATACTGTCCTCAATAGTGGCTGCACCAATTTACATTCCCACCAACAGTGTAGGAGGGTTCCTTTTTCTCCACACTCTCTCCAGCATTTATCATTTATAAACTCTTTAATGATGGCCATTCTGACTCGTGTGAGGTGATATCTCATTGTAGTTTCGATTTGCATTTCTCTAACAATTAGTGATGTTGAGCATCTTTTCATGTGCTTGTTGGCCATCTGGATGCCTTCTTTGGAGAGATGTCTATTTAGGTCTTCTGTCCATTTTTAATTGGGTTGCTTTTTTTTTTTGACATTAAGGATGTATGAGCTGTTTGTGTATTTCGGAAATTAGTCCCTTGTTGGTCCCATCATTTGCAAATATATTCTCCCACTCTGTAGGTTGTCTTTTCATTTTGTTGATAGCATCCTTAGCTGTACAAAAGCTTTTAAGTTTAAATAGACCCCATTTGTTTATTTTTGCTTCTGTTTCCATCACTCGAGGAGCTGGTTCAAAAAATAATATTGCTATGATTTGTGTCCAAGAGTGTCCTATGTTTTCCTCTAGGAGTTTTATAGTATCTGGTCTTACATTTAAGTCTTTATTCCATCTTGAATTTATTTTTGTATATAATTGCTGCTGGGAAAACTGGACAGCTACTTGTAAAAGACTGAAATTAGAAAATATATTATTTTAAAATAAAAATGACAACCAATCTACACGTAATATCACAGACTCTTCAACCACAAGAAAAATCTCTACTCATTGAGAGAGTTTTATTTATTTATCCCATAAATATTGCATTCACTGCAGTGTGGCAGTATTTCCCCTGTAAACAACTACATTATTATTATTCAAGAGGAGCACAATGATTACGACCATCATGACCTGGGACCAGGGTGTGCAAACAGTAACCGCAAAAGAAAAGTTTTAAGTTGTTATGTTGCTATTGAGAACCGATAAGGGGTTTCTGTTATGTTTTTCCTTAAACTGCTCTATTTTACTTTGAACCCGGAAGATGAAACTGGCTTTCACAAAACTATTGAGAGGCACACACAGTTGTATACACACAAACAAATACAGCAAATACTCCTGAGATTCCCTCAATTGTTTTTCAACCTAAGAAAAACCTTGAGTAAGATCAGAAGTAGACAGTGCAGTAGGAGTTCAAAAGAAAGGCAAATCAAGTAAACACTCTGTGTAATTGCAGACAAAAAATTCTGTGAGTTGGCTTGCACAGGACTGGCTGTTGCAATATTTTCTTGATGGTGAATATGTCAAAGTTTCTTCCAATTCTGACTGACTTGAAGTACCTTTGGATACATATCAATCTAATTCAATTTATTGCTCCATAAAAGTATTTTTACCGATTATAAGAAAGAGGAGACATAACTAAAACATCAACGATTTCTGAGATTGGAATCTCTTGACCCAGATTGATTCATCTTGAGTATGATCTATTTGAATCCGATTTATGGTGAAGTCAATAGATCTGACTTTCCTTAATGACTCACGTTTATTTATTTGATTTATTTATTTAAATGGAGGTTCTGGGGACTGAACCCAGGAACTCCTGCATGCTACGCATGTGCTTTACCCCTGAGCTATATCTCTTCCCCCATTTAATGACCCACTTTCAGAAGGAAGGGGTATGTCTAGTAATGCTTTCATATGGGTCTCCCATTGAGCTTCTTTACTTATTACCAAGCTTGATTTTAAAGTACTTGTTGGAGGCAGCTGTGGTAGAGTCAAGTCTGTTGCCAGTGACGTCTGTTTCAGTCGTTACCCTCCGAGGACACAGATTCCATACCTCTTAAGTCTGTGCTGCCGAAAGGCACCTAGATTAAAATAAAATGTGTGGTAATGCCAACCTTGTTTCATCTTTGGTTCTTTCCCTGCTATTAGGAAGTCTCATACATGGTTCTTTGTACTAAAAGGACATAACTTTTAATTACAAAGACCCTAACTTTCTAGTGACTTTTTACCATGGCAGGTAGAAGAAAACATATAAGAAATCTCTCATTAAAAGTGACAAGAAAGTTAAAAACAGTAATTCCAGCATTCATTTTTTAAGTAGCATGAAATGATGTCCCAGAAAAATTTTTCATGAATCCTACAACCACACAATATTTAAACATTGGTATGACCAATTACCTAATATCAAGTATTTAATTTCTATTTCCAGTACAGTAAAAATGCATATTTATCAAGTAGCTCAGGAAAAACAGAACTGAGGTTGAGGAACTATAAATACAGAGATATAAAAAGTATACCATGTGCCATATTGCTACTGGTGACTATTAAGTGCTTTTTGCCACGGGGAGAAAATGTGAATGTTGACATAAAGGTGCGTGAGGTAGGTGGGTAACTCTAGAAGAAGCGCTGCTGATTTTGTCAGACAGCTGCAGAAATGCAACATTTCTAAATGAAATTCAGTAGCATGAAGTGTCCAGCACAGCCACTGAAGCAGCAAGTCCTTGATTATATGGTATTTGGGAAGCAGAATGTGAGGTGAATCTCTGGCTCCAGTTTGATTACATGTGACACATCTACAAGGTAAGTGGACAGTCCTTTCTTATTAGGAGTAATGTGTGTAGTATGATAAAACTTTCATGTGGTAATGGAAAGTCTGTAGACTCCGGAGGCAGACGAGTTACATTTGAAGTTTGGCCTGGATCTCACACCTCTGAGCTGTGTGACCTGGAGGTTAGGAGAGTTGAGGAGAGTTTTATAAAGGAACTACTCACAAAGAGGTGGACAGAGTTTAGGAAACCCAGCAAGGGATAGTATAGTGCTCTTAGGTTCACAACAGGTAGGAGCCATTACGCTATGTCTGAAGGGATGGGAAGGAGCAGTTGGCAGAATTCTGAGGGCTGCCTGACAAGTGGCAGCTGACCCACAGTGACCCAGCAGGGAGGGATCCGGGAGAGTCAATACCCTGACCTCACTGACCTCACGCTCCTACATCTAGCCCTTACATCTCCTGCCAGTTCTCCATCGGACAAACCTTACAGAAAGCAGAGGGTCAAGAGACACATTAAATGTATGACTGCAACATGATGCTGTACATTGGAAATTGACAACATTGTAAACTGACTATACTTCAACAAAAAAGAATGTAAATTAAAAAAAAAAAAACACATTAAAGTGGGTTGTTAAAGGCCAGCTGCTCAGTAAGATGCAGGAGGAGCACAGATGAGAGCTCGGGGAGACGGCGGAGCAGACCCAGTTCCCACACCCATGTCTGTGGACATTAAATTACCAAAGAGAGGTTCTTAATCATTCAATTGCAGTCACATGTACATCTATATTTTGGAATTCTTTGCAGCACCCTCTCCATCTTGACAAAGTCAGAAAAAGGAAGTTACCAAATCCACCATGTTTTCCTTTTCAACTCAGTTGCCCTGGGGAATCTTGGTGCAGTAATAGTAACTACATCCAGAATAACTATAGCTGATTTATCTGTTTCCTGTTCCTCTTCGTGCTTGTGACTTAAAAAAAAAAAAAAAAAAAACCCAAAAACTTCCCAGCTTAACCGCAGTTTTAACCAGTGGCTATCTAGTCATACTGATTGAGTTCACTTAACAGCTCCACTGCCTCTTCGCCGTGTGATCCCGGACAAATGACTTACGCTTTCTAAGTCTTAGTTTGCTCACATGAAAAATAAAGATATCTTGGTGTAACCGAGCAAGTGGGCTCGCTGCCCACTGCACGACAGAAAGACCAAGTACGGTGGCAGTGGTCTTCTGCTGAGAGGAAAGGCTTTACTGCAGGGCGGCCAAGCGAGGAGGCAGGAGGCGAGGCTCAGATCCGTCTGTCCTGTCGGGCCCATGAGTGGGATATCTGCTGTGAAAGCAGGGCGTCAGAGGGGGAGGAGGCTCTGAAATGATTGACGGGAAGTGACGGGAAGTTTCCAGCGTTCTCTGCAGAGGTGTGACCGCTTTGCACGCCTCTTCATGGGTCATGTACAAATGTGGGGGGTTCAGTGTATCACAGGTGATGGATTTGGGGCCTGTAATGTCCAGAGGTCACTCTCAGCCACCCTACTTCCTCAGTGCACCTGTGCAGTGTTCAGCCAAGGGGGCTGTCTGCAAGTGGTTTCCCTGGGTCTCTGTACGACAAGCTTGGGGGTCTCAGTGAATCACTTTGTTTCTACTTTCAGGGCCTTGAGTGTGTAAGGTATAGGGTATGGTTTCATTGATATGTCTTTAATGTTTTTTTCATGAAGACAAGTAGGAGGAACTCAGGAAGTGTTAGCTGCCATTATTGTTTCTGAGAAGATTTCTCAGAGTAACTAATTCATAAATAATTAATTTATGTGAACTATCAACTTGTATGAATAATAACAAATTATAATAGTACCATGCTTTCTTAATCTGAACCCGGAAGTAGTATCTTCCTCACAATATTGTTGTGACTGTCCAGTGGGAAAAATCATGGTGTGTTCTTTGTAATCTACAGCACATCTGTGAATGCTGGTTCTTGTTGTTATTGTGACTTTTAACCGAAACATACTCTCTCCTTTGCCAGTGAGTTCTCTCCAGTAGGAGGGTGGACTGGATGAGTTCGATCATGTTTCAAATGGCTCTGCACAGTGTCTTTTGTCTGAAATGCCAACAGAAAGAGTTCAGTCAGTCACCACCTTTATCCCTTCTACTCAAGAAAATAAGAAGTTTAACCAAAAAGGAGAGACTGAATTAGAAGCACCTCTTTGCAGACTGTGAATAGGCTTGTAAGAATAAAGAAACAAGGATAATGTTGTATAAATGTACTTACCCAAAGATGTTTTTCAATGGTTGGAACTAAGAAAAGCAAAGTACTTTTCCAAGGTTGTATTTTAGGTGATTTTCCCAGCAAAGAAAATGATAAAGGACAACCCAGGAAACAGCAGGATAACAAGGGCATTTCTTTGGCATAGATATTAAAGTCCAGTAGCGAAGCAGTTATGATTTACTATTCTCCCTTAATGGAAGTATTAAAATATGTATATGCTATTTATAATGTATACAAAGCTATATAGTTTGTAATCTCCAAAAAGAATATATGTATTTGAGAAGAATAAAATCCTGGGGTAAATCAATCTACCGAAATACCCTTTCTTTATGAGCCTTACTGGCATATATGTAACCCTATCAAAAATACCTTGGCATGTCTTTGAGACATAACACAGATGTGTTTGTGTGTTGGGGTGGGTGTGTGTGTGTGTGTGTGTGTACATGCACATGCTGCCATGTGGCACTCACTGCAATACAGATTATTGAACAAATCTAAAATTGGGGAAGATTTGGGAATTTTTATGTTCTGGATGAATATGGAATGTGAATCTAGAGTTGTCTTTCAGTTTGGGGCCTTTGAATAGTTTGTCACAAGAGCTGCACGGGAGTGGCAGAATTGCAATGATGCAGTTTCAGGAGTTCTTAGTCCCAGTCCCAGAACAGTCCTAGATAAGCACTGTGGATCTCCCTGGATCTCACTTTATTCATCTGTAAAGCATTGAGGTTGAACTCTGTGTTCTCTCAGGTCCTTACGAGAGGTAAAGTTTTCCGATTCTCCAGGAGTCAATTATTGAGGTCTTTTGTGGTCAAGTTTGCATCCTTTATTGTTTAAGGCAGCAATAAACAAGAATAACCTCTGCTCCAAAATTAGAATATTCTGTAACTTACTAGAAATAGATGAAAATATTCTAAGGAGAATAATGATTACATCATTTGATCTAGGCACAAAGCTGCAAAATTCAAAACAAAGCCTATTTACCATCTCCTTAAGTGTTTCCCTTGTTCAAAAACAAGTCAAGACTGACACTCATTATTCCCTACAGCTCAAAGCTACATAACACTGTGGGTGCCTCGTTTAATGCCTTTGCTGTAGCCTGACACAGTTTTTGGATCTGCCTCTGTTCCTTGTCAGCACCAGGGACAAAGCCTGGTTTCTTTTACACAGAGAGTGGATTTTAAAAAGAGGCATGACAGCATCTTTTCTGTTGCTTAAATTTCTTTGGTTGCACATTATATCTCACTTCCCTAGTGTGAGGCCACTGGCCTGTGTTGCAACTTTAATTCCCTCACAGATGTTAAAGATCCTAATAATATCCCCAGGGCCTGTCTCAGACAGAACAGCGCAAGAGACAAGGGCTGTCTTTGGGACATTTTAACCTCCCTTTTCAGAACTATCACCAAGTGCCTAGCTGGTGCCCCAGTCTCTCAGGACTGGATTCTGATGCTGTATTATCTGTTACCTGGCAAGTATTTTAGATGGTGCCCACTCAAGGGACTTTGCCTTATGGTGGTGTGTTCTTGGTGCTAAAAAAGAGCCTTGACTACCAAATGAATTAAAGGGTATGATTTTACCAGAAGTGATTGCCATTTGCAAAAATGGAAAGTCTCTTCAGGGCAGGGAGGTAAGTTAAAAGTCACTATAGCTATATGTATCCTCACATATGGATTCACTGAGGTATTATGTATATATAGGTAGATTGAGTAGGTAACATGATACATTGGAAAAAGCAGAACTAAATTTAAATTTTCACCCTCAGCAGTTTGTTCACTTCCTTGAGCCTCAGTCTTCTAATCAAAAAAAAAAAAAAAAAAAAAAAAAAAAAGCAATTGGATAACCCCATGTGGACTTTTCATTAGATTTAACTGAAATGATTTATTTAGAGTCCCTGGGACAATTATCAGGCTATTCATGTGATATTTCCTAAATATTCTTTTTCTCTTAGAAAGCTATTATATAAAATAAGAAGCTGGCCATTTGCATGTTTCAGGTAACAGAAATCACAATTAACAGTAGCATAACAGATTCCCTTATATTACAAAAAAATCATGTTGGTAGGAGCTGGCATGGGTTCATGTGTTCAATAATATCAAAGTTAGACTCTGCACTTCCTTTTTCCTTCTCTGAGATCACATCTATATTCAAGATGAGAAGGAGAAAATGGGGGGCGGTCCTTTGTTAGGAAAGTGTATGAATTTGTAGCATTCCCGCAGCAGACTTCCCCTTCATTTCATTGGGCAGATTGGGTCATATGACTGGATCTAACTGTAAGGGAGGTTAGGAAGTAAAGAACAAGATGCTGTGACAGAATTAAACCAATAATCAGCCAGTGTCTGGGGCTAACAAAACAAACTCTGTTCTGGAAATAGACTTCTTCTTTCTGTCAGGACAGAGAACAAGTGTGGAGAGCCTGCTTAATCTTTCTCTGCAAAGCAAACATGTAAAGACTACAGAAATGAAACATAGAAGTTAGAAACTAACAAAAAACTGAGAAATACTAGGAGGACTGAAAGTTCTTGTAAACTGGTGTCAGTCTGTGTGGTTCTTTGTGGAGAAAGAGCTGCAGGCAGACACAGATGAGGTGGCAACTTACTAGTGGATGAGGTAGAAGAAAACTTGCCATTTCTGCTTCTCCCCCTTCTCTGCATTGCCTTGGATTTTCATGGCCCTCCACAGTGACAGGAATCAGTACCAACGGCAGGTTTGGGATGGGTAATGCCAGAGAAGCCAAAAGCCCAGCTGGATGAGGCAAACAGGAATGGGCCTGCCTTCTCCCCTCCAACACCAGGGCACCTGGATTGCAGCCCAAGGACACTGCCACTGCCAATATTGCAGATTTCAACGGGCTAATACTGCAAGAGTTTCAAGGTGGTGCCACATCACGTAGGAGTTGTTACCTCATTCTAGGGTGCCTAGAACCTTCCACTCTGGATTTCATTCCATCTAATCTTTTTAAACTTTCCAGGAGGGACACAAGGTAAGATTTGGCCTTTGAAATTTCCCAGTATGTTTTACCAGAAAGTGTAGCTGCTATCCTAGGGGTCATGAGTTCCTAGGCTTAATTAACTAGATGTCTATGGATGGACTACAACAAACTGAACAGTTCATGTGACATGAAGCTGAGTTATTAGACCTCACAGAACAAGAATTTTTTTTAAAAGCATAATAAATATGCTCAAAGACATAGCTGAATGGAGAAGGAATAAGTCATACAAAGACTCAAATGGGAGTGTTAGGAATGATAAATATAATCACTAAAATAACTGATAGAATGATGAAAAGAATGGAGATGGCCAAAAAAATACACTGAGTAAACTTGAAAAATGAGGAAATTTCCCAGAAGTCAAGGAGGCAGGACAGAGAGATAGAAAAAAAACGTGCAAAGCAATTAAGGTAGGCCCCAGGGACTTTGCAGAGGTGGGTAAGAGTTCTGAGACGAGCAGATCTTCCTGGATTATCAAGGTGAGTCCAAATGTGAAGAGTGAAGGGGATTTGAAGAGGCCAGGCTGCTGACCATGCAAATGGAGGAAGGGGCCATGAGCCAAGGACTCCAAGGACTGAAGCTCCGTAAGCTGGAGTAGGCAGGAAGCAAATTCTCCCTAAAGCCCTCAGAGGGAGTGCGGCCCTGACGAACACAGTGTCGGTCCAGTGAAGTACATCACAGACTTCTGACCTCCAGAACCGCAAGACCGTGAATTTGTGTTGTTTTAAGCCACTAAGTTTGTGGTAATTTATTACAGGAGCCATAGGAAATGTATAGAGGTTTATACAAGGTTAAGGTACAAATATTAACATCTTGAAATTGGAAATTTCAGAGGAAAGTGAGGGGAAGGAGGAGAGAAATATTTGTAAAAATAGAAAATGTTTCTGAAATAATGGAGAAAAAAATTTTTCACAGTTAAATATAAAAATCCTCTGACTGAAAGAACTTACAGAACAGCAAATAGGAGAGACAGAGAAATACCCACATTAAGAAATTATTGAAATAGAGCATATACTGGGTCATAAAATGGAGCTTCATCAAATTCTTAGAAGTCAATATCCTATAGATTTCCCTCTGTAAGTCATAGTAAAATTAGAAATTGGCATTTAAACACTAGCTTTAAAATGGGTTATTTTTGAAAACAATATGGTATGTTACTAAATAATCCTGAGCTTGAAAAAGATTCCATGAAAGAATTTTAAAAATTAGAAATACACAGAATTATTTGATACTTTAAAAGTATATGTCAAATTCTGTGAGACCCAGCTAAAGTAGTCCTTACATGAAACTAATAGCCTTAAGTATATTGAAACTGTATATTTAAAATGTATAAATAGATGGTTTAAACAAATATGTTAAAACATTCAGCAAAAGAAATTAGAAAATAGAACAACAGAGGAAACAAAGAAGCAGAATGACAAGAAGAATCAAAGATAAAATAGAAATCAATGAAATAGACAAAGAGCAGAAAAAATTAATTAAAAAAGGGTTCTTTGTAAAGATAAGTATACCTTTGACAAGAGTGAACCAAACAAAATAGAATAGATGCAGATAAACAAAATCCTGACAGAAAACATTTAAAAACAAAACCTTCTTATGAATAATTACATAATAATAATTTTCAATTTCATGAGCTTACTGTAATTTGATTCCAAAAACCAGATAAAGATAAGAAGAAAATAAAAGTAAAGACTCATTTCATTTATTAGGATGACAAGAAAAATTCTGGATAACATATTAGCTAAGGGAATCCAGCTGTGCCTTAAAAATTAACATACCGTGATTGTCTTCCTTGGGTTCCCCCAGAAGCTGGCACTGAGACAAAGATTCGCATGGAGGTAGGTTATTTAGGAGATGATTCTGGGAAACCTTGGTAGGAAAGTGAGAGAGTGATTCAAGGAAGGGAAGGCTGTTAATAAAGAGCTTGTTAGCAAGGAAGTCACCACTGTGGGCACCTGGCTTTATTTCAGCTGGGAAGTCCTGGGACCCAAGGTGGACCATCTGCCTGACATTAACCTCACTCTGAAATGTGAGAGTTTTGTCCTTTATAAATGAATCTCCATCATTCCTTGGTTGAGAGCTGCTTCTCCATAATTAAGTTGTTACCAAATAAATCAGCATTTCAGAGCCTTGAATATCGCCTGAAATGGTCTGAATCAGTCAATACAATTCGAAGTATATCATCCTTTCAGACAGTGTCTAAGAAAAAACAAGCCCTGCTTTTCCTCTATACAAAATAAGTATACAAAATACATATACTAAGAATGCTTTCTTCAGTTGTCAACATGGTTTATTTTCAGTTGCTTGTAAGGTATAATTAAATATTGAACTTTTTGTGGAATTTTATTTTTGAAGAAAAGAATGCTATTGGCTTTTTGTAGAAGAATGTTGCCTGTCTTTTTCTTAAAATAAAGTTTTAACGTAGCATCTTGATGCTTTTACTTCTTTCAAGTGAAATTTGGTTTAAGGGTGAGAAGTTGAAGAGAGAGAGAGAAAAAAAAAAAAAACCTCTCTTGAATACATTACACACACACAATGCAGTCTTTGAATTAGGCTGCTGGAATGTTCTCTTCTTATGGAGATTGCTTAGGGCTAGGTCTATTTTCCCTGCAATGCCTCATTAGCTCCGAACACATTTTTCCCTAGATAAATTTAAAAGCTCATCCTAATTAGACTTCACTAGGGTGGTCTGAATTATTTGATCCATTCAGGAAAAAAACGATAGAAGAAAGATTACCTTGGGCGGCTAGCATGAATGAGAGTGAGGATAACCACGGTGATTTTAAGCTTTGGATTAGATTTCATGGAATTTTCAATATCCAGCCTCAACATTAGGCAATAAATAGTATTCACAAGCAATTTTCTCATTCATTTTATTAAATGCTTTTGTAACTATAATACTGTCTTTGTCTTCCCTGGACTCATTTTGTTCCTAACACCAACCTAATCCACCAAGTCCTTTAAAACAGCAGTGAATTGTTTAATGCTAAGTGGACCTACACTTTAGGGTGTGTCCTTTTTCAGTTCTGCTATCAATATCCTTCGTGAACTTTCTCCTCATCTGGACTTATGCAAAGACTTTCAGTCCACCTTTTACACTGATGGCAGAGTTCTTTCCTCTAAAAGTGCCCAAGCAAGACACGCACAGTAGGTGTTTCCAGAGTTCCTTGTTCTTTGTCCACCATCCTACCTAAAACATTATCTTTTAGTTTTCTGTTCATTAGAATTCATCCACTACATTTTTCTCTTTTCCAGTTATGTTGTTAGGGTCTAGCAGATGGGATGCGCAGTGCGCCGCACAGCCTATGGAAAATATTGTTTAAAGATGATTAACTGCAGGAATTGACCTGACCTGAACGTGTCGCATTAATATTTTTCCATAGATGACAGGACTCAGCAAGATGTTCAAAGTGAGATCCCCAACTTCCTTTGCAAGTAAAATTCCTTTTAGTTTTCAGGCATGTTTCTGCTTAATCTTCCAACAAATGCTGTGCTCAGTTGGCATTCAGCTGTCCTGTAACGTGCCCTTCTGTTTCTCTTCTTCCTACTTTATCTCAACATTGCATTATGAAAATTATCAAACATACAGAAAAATTGTAAGAAATACCTTTGAACACGCATATTACCTCCTACTTAGATTTCACAATCAACATTTTGTTTTATATCACTTATCTATTTACCCACCCACAAGCCCTTTTTTAAAATTCATTTCAAAGTAAATAATAGACAACCTTACACTTTATCTCTAAATCCTTCAGCATGCTTGTAAGTTAGTGTGTGTTTTCTTTTTCTTTTAGGTAAGATTAACAAAGAGTGAAATGCAGAAATCTTAAGTATGCCAGTCGTTAAGTTTTGACAAATACGTACACTGGTGTAACTCAAAATTATCCAAATACCAGCCCACAAATTTCCCTCATTTCTCTTCCCAGTCAATCCCAACTTCCTACCCTTTCAGCTGTGATTATTGTTCTGTTCTGCTATTTTTTTTTAATCGTAACTTTGTTTTGCCTTTCTTAAAACTTCTTATAAATGGAATCGCAAAGTACATTCTCTTTCGTGTAGGCTTCTTTCACTCAGAATAACAGTTTTGAGATTCAACCATGCTAGCGCACGTATCAGTAGTTTGTTCCTTTTAATGTTAAGTTGTGTTTCATCATATTAATATAGCGCACTGTTCTTCCATTCTGCTAATAGAAACCAGGGCTATTTCTAGTGTCAGGGCTATTCCGTGTTATGAACAAAGCTTCTTTCAACGTCTTTATTTGAGCTTTATTTAAAAAAAATTTTTTTTTATTGAAGTACAGTCAGTTACAATGTGTCAATCTCTGGTGTACAGCACAATGTCCCAGTCATGCATATATATATATTTGTTTTCATGTTCTTAAAGTTATTACAAGATACTGAATATAGTTCCCTGTGCTATACAGAAGAAACTTGTTTTTTCCATCTATTTTTATATATAATGGCTCATATTTGCAAATCTCAAACTCCCAAATTTATCCCTTCCCACCCCCTTTCCCCTGTAACCACAAGATTGTTTACTATGTCTGCGAATCTGTTTCTGTTTTGTAGATGAGTTCATACTGTCCTTTTTTGTTTTTAGATTCCACATATGAGTGATTTATGGTATTTTTCTTCCTCTTTCTGGCTTACTTTACGGAGAATGACAGTCTCTAGGTTCATCCATGTTGCTGCAAATGGCAGTGTTTTAGTCTTTTTCGTGGCAGAATAGTTTTCCATTGTATAAATATACCACAACTTCTTCATCCAGTCATCTGTCGATGGACATTTAGGTTGCTTCCATGTCGTGGCTATTGTATATAGTGCTGCTATGAGCATTGGGGTGCATGTGTCATTTTGAGTTAGAGTTCTTTTCAGATATACCCCCAGAATTGGGATTGCTGGATCATATCGTAAGTCTATTTTTAATTTTTTGAGGACTCTTCATATTGTTTTCCATAATGGCTGCACCAAACTATATTCCTACCAACAGTGTAGGAGGGTTCCTTTTTCTCCACAGCCTCTCCAGCATTTATCATTTGTGGAGTTTTGAATAATGGTCATTCTGACTGGTGAGAGGTAATACCTTGTTGTAGTTTTGATTTGCATTTCTCAGATAATTAGTGATTTTGAGCATTTTTTCATGTGTCTGTCAGCCATTTGTATGTCTTCATTGGAGAATTGCTTGTTTAGGTCTTCTGCCCATTTTTGGATTGAGTTGTTTGTTTTTTTGTTATTAAGTTGTATGAGCTATTTATATATTCTGGAAATTAAACCTTTGTCAGTTACATCATTTGCAAATATTTTCTCCCATTCCATAGGTTGTTTTTCTTGTTTTGTTTATGGTTTCCTTTGCTGTGCAAAAGCTTATAAGTTTAATTAGGTCCCATTTGTTTATTTTTGCTCTTATTTCGGTTGTTTAGGAAGACTGCCCTAGGAGAATATTGCTAAGATTTATGTCAAAGGATGTTTTGTTTATGTTTTCTTCTAGGAGATTTATCATGTCTTGCCTTATATTTAAGTCTTTAAGCCATTTGAGTTTATTAGAAGCCTTTTGCTGATGCTAGCTTTCATTTCTTTGGGATAAATATATAGGGATTATTGGATTAGGAAATAAGTGTGTATTTACTTTTATAAGAAAGTGTTGGAACTTTTCCCCCCAAATTTGTATTGCTGTGCACATTCAGCAACAATGCATGAGAATTTGAGGTTCTCCATAGGCTCACCAATACTCAGCGATATCAGTGACTGAAAAAACTTTAATCTACTTGAGTTTTATCCAGGGTCAAGGAAAAATGACTTTTGGAAGCAAAGGTATAGAAAAAAGTATTTATTTTGTAATTTCACACTAGGATGTCTAGTTTATTCAGTAACTTAATTATATTTTTGTAATAATACCATATTTTATCTAAAAGTATATTTTACTCCAAAGTGACATTATACTTTAAGAAAGTACTATTATTAAAAATTATACCATAAAAATAATTATTTCATTAGAAAAACTTAGTAAGGAACTGAGTTTCAGAATCCTAAAGTTATTTTTTCCTGTAAGAATATTAATGTAAAGTTTTTAATAGTTAAAATGTATCTTTTTATTTAAAGCTGAAGTAATAAACAGCAATAAATTGATTATTAATTTTTAAATATAAGATCAATTAATTTGTTTGATTAAAACTGATCAAAACAAATTAAATGCCATTAATTTAATACTTAACAACATGAAAGGCCAGACCAAAACTTATGTTTCTTTACCCTCATTGCCTTCAGTCATTACGGTAACAACCCAAACTGAATTTGATTGTTTGAAGGAAAAACACAAAACATACAATACAGTTTGTAACCACCATTTGTAAAAAAAAAAAAAAAAAAAAAAGGATATCAGTGAAGAGTCACTCAGAACTGTTTCGCTCTGCTGCGTTTGAACAGCTTTTCCTCAAATTTAATCAGTTTGTAACCAGTTGTGTTCTCACTGAACCATTCAGCAAGTATTACGGAGTAACCAGTAAGTGTGGAGACTACAGCAAGAGGCAGAATTGATGACTTATTATGTTTGTTGAGCTTCTGTTCTAGTGGGAAGAGATGACCAGACAGACATATGTGTCAGGGAGTGACATTAAAATAACTTAACTAAGGAGGGCTGGAGCAGGTGGGTGAGTGTGGTTTCTGACGGGGTGGTGGTGGAAATCCTCTCTGATGAGGCGGCATTTGAGCAGGGACCTGAATGATGTGAAGGAGGAGCCAAGTGGATTTAGGAGGGAAGAGCATGTGCACCCCTCTGTACCGCACTGAACAGACACTAATTCTGGTGCTCCCATGTGTCTTTATCTTGTTACCATACTCACCAGTTTTCCCTTAGTATTTTTTCTCCTAATTGAGTACAAAATCTTAGTACTTTTAATCTATTTCCATTGTATTCTTATTGTTCATCTTTAAGTAAAATTATCCCTATGTTAGTAGAACAGGTCAGTATTTTAATTTGGCTTAAGTTTAAACAGCCTCATTTACAAATGTGGAGATGTAATATGCCTCCTGCTTGAGCTACTGACGTTTAACTTTATTCTTAGAAATTACCACTGTAATATTATATTCTTTAAAGTAAATGTTATTTTGTTTTGTCATGAACTGTTCTTAGCCAAGAATTTGTGCACTTATTGGTTTGAATCTGTTTTACATATTAAACAGTAATGGTTAAAAGAAACCCATAAAATAAAAATCCAAGCTAAACATCAGTGATGAGAGAAAATGTAAAAATTTTAATAACAGGCATAAAATAGTAAAGTGCTAGTTTATTAGGTTTAACTGTATGTTCTATGTTTTAGAAAACCATTTGTACAATAAATAATTCACATATTTTCATTTTCATGTTTTTTGATGATGCTATTTTGGGCTTATACATAACTTTAGTAATGAAGAATGTTCTTATTTATGGTAAAAGTAAATGAAAATATGGGTATATAGTTAACATTATAAAATACCAATGTTCATTATTTATATATTCGTATGTTTCTGGTAAGTGCAGTGTATATTTTTTTCATTCCTTCTCTATTTTTAAAAAAGCTGTTCTTTTATTCCACTTATGCTACACCACTTCATTACCTTCTCCAGGGTAAATGAAAACTATATTTTTCTAGAAACTCTTTTGAGATACAATATATCATAACAGTATTTTTCCCAGTGCGTATAATAATCACCTTTTTATTTGACCTTTTATAGCCTCTCCTAACCATGTGGCTTGCCAGAGCTTTAAAACTCTCCATCTGTGTATCAGCTCTGACATTACTTTCTCATAACACTTGTCATAGGTTATCACCATGCTGTGCACTTTTTTCTTCTTACTGGGCCATAGTCTCTTACTTTAAGCTTCCTCAGAGTTTGGGACACCTGTAACAGTTACATTAATTATTCTAGACCTTAAATTTGATGATGCAATCTTTCTAGTCTATTGCATGGGATGAAAGGTCACACTGAACCTTGAGCACAGGACTTGGAAGTAGACAGCAGAGTCAGGCTACTTAGCTCTCACCATCATCTACTATCTGGGATGATACTGGAAAAGTCATGCCATCTCTTTGAGTCAGGTTTTCTCATCCTTAAATTAATCATGCCAATTCCACCTTAGAATTATGAAGATAAACGAATAGAATATGTTTGAAAGTTATATAAACAGTACAGTGCTATGTGGATTTTTATGCTTTATATTGGCTTCTTCTACAATAAAACTTCAGAAAATATTGGCTATTATGGATATTATGTAAGTAAAGAACAGAGAGAGAGAGCTGTGATAACTTCAGAGATCTTCAGTGCATTAAAAACCCAGCCCAAAGCCACATTTTAAAAACTAAGAATATGTTGAAATACATTGGGTGGAAAAAAAATTAATGAATGCCTTTAATCTATCTTTATATAAAGCTGATTAAATTTTTCAAAGGGTTATGGGACAATATTTAAAGGAGTACAATCATGTGTATATAACTATAGGAAAGGAGAAGGTGATTAAGGTCAGTGCTCCTTAAGGAGATACACGTGTGTGTGGTAAGGAACGTTCTAACATGGCCCCGAGATCCCCAGCCCCTGGTGGATGCACCCTGTGTAATTCCTTCCCCTTGCATATGGGCAGAACCTGTGAGTATGATGGACTATCACTTGGATAATTAGGTCACAAATCAATTGATTTTAGTTTAATTAAAAGCAGATTTTTCTAGGTGGGACTGACCTAATCACATGAGCCCTTTAAATCTCAGTCAAGAGGTCAGAGACCACAGAGGAGAAGAGACATTCAAAGCAGAGAGGCCTCTGGGGAGAGGATGGAAGGAGCTGTGAACTCCTGGCAGGGAACTGTGAGAGGCTCCCAGATGCTGGGTGTCTCCTCCCATCATACCTCCACAGCCAGCAAGAAAATGTGGGCCTTAATCTTGCAGCCAAATAAACAAACAAAAAAACCCCTGAATTCTGCCAACTATTAGGTGAATTTAAAAAGAGGCCCCTAAACTCCAGAAAGGAATGCAGCCCAACTGACAGTGATTTCATTTGTGAGACCCTGAGCTAACCCTCACCTGGATTCCTGACCCAAGGAAGCTGAGATAACAAGTATCTATCATCTTAAGCTGCTCAGTTCCTGGTGGTTATGCATACAGAAAAGTAATACGGTGCCCTTTATAATAGGTTACTTCTTTTAAAAAATTATTTAAAATAAAGGGAACTCTGATAGATTAACTTAGCAAATGTATATATTTTTAAAAGTTGGTAAAGTTCTTCTAGCCTGGTTGTACTTAAAGTTTTTTCTCCTCTAAAAATTTATTACAGTCGTGTGAAGTTTACCCCAGCATTCATGAGAGGCATAATCTCATGTAGTAGCAAGCTGTGAGGCACACGTGTGTGAATATACACCCCGTCCTTGTTACTCAGAGCATCGGAGCTCCGGAAGCTTGTTGCACTCGCAGGGTGTCTGGCCCCACCCAGACCTGCTCAGTCAGAATCTGCATGTTAACCAGACCCCCCGGGTGCTAATACACGCACATTAAAGTGTGAGGAGTCTGCTCCTATCTAGTATTTGTTAATAATAAATATCTCAAAGGGAAATCCATTTCCAGGACTCCAGGAGGAAAGTGACCACCTCCAATAAGGCAGTTTATGGAAAAAAGAATACATGATCTTTATCCGGATATTGGAATTCAGTCACTTAAAAAGTTACCTCTTTTAAAATAACCATTACAGTTAGGGGTAGAAATTAGGTTACGTATAAATAATAGGGTTTGCTTAGCCCTATTATAGGAAAGGTGCTAAGGAACTGAGAGGGTAAGCTGAGATCAGCATCTCCCCCCACCCCCCTACCGCCTGCCGCGCGCACACACACACACAACACACACACACACACACACACACACACACACACACACACACACACACACACACACAGCTGTGCTTCTCAGATTCTGAGGGCCACACTGCTCAGGCCTGGCTACACTCCTACTGAATCAAAGCCTCCACTCATAAGGTTTGGTTATATGGATTTTAAAAATCCTCTCTAGGTGATTCTAATTTATATTTTTAAAACAACTGCTTTTTTAAAAAAAAAGCTAAAATAATATGGTTTTATCTGTCTCTGTAACATGCTACATAGTTGCATAATTAACTTGAAAATTTTTGACATTTTCAGCTTCTTAGTTCCATTGCTGTAGGGCTGGTTTATTGACTTTTTTCTTTTTTTTTTTGGCTTCCTTTATTTTAATGTGTTCTCATTTTATAAATTTATTTTTCTGAACTTATGTTATTGGAAGACCCCTGGTAGGGTATTAAGTTGTGTATGAGTAATATTAAAAATTATTACATAGTCTGTAATGAATCAGAAAATTGATTCAGCTTAAAATAATTAACATAAGGCATAAAAATTACCTCTTAGTAAAAGCATTAAAAATTATGGAATTATTTTATATTTAAAAGTTCAGATAATTAAACAATAATTTATTAATGTAATTCAAGGTCAAGTAAAATGAATCTTGAATCATGTCTACCCATGAATCAGATTAGCACAGGAGGAGTCAGGGGTAGGTTCTAGGCAGCAGAGAAGGGATGAAGTGGCAAAACCATGTGGAGACCGGAACCTGCAGCCCTGAGGCCAGTTTGCATGAAAAGAGAGCCTCTGATATTGGATGCCTCATCACACACAGGGGTTCTGTTTATGAAGGTTACAAGTAGATGATATTCCCTTTGATAGAATTAACAAAACAGACCTTAGCAGTGGAAGCACTAGAGGACAATTCCATGATGAGAGAGAACAAAGGAGAAGAAATGGTGGATGACTGTATATGAGAGCAAGAGAGTTCTTCAAGTGACTCCAGCTATCTCCATAACCATGTCAGCCAAGTAATATATAGTAATTATATATGCATTATCAGTTCTGTTTTTCTGGTCTTTACATGTTACAAAATATATAATATTAATTCTGTTTTTCTGGAGAACCTTGACTAACGAGTATTGTAAAAATAAGAGTAGAGATTCGATCTTTCTGAAATAAGACTTCTGCTATTTACTAAAACATCCTTACACAAGAAATGAAGTTGACTATGACAGGTCCACACGTATCAGTTTTAGGTTTCCTTTTCCACACATGGGATCGCCCCCTATATGCACACACACAAATAATCTTCCAGAAATTGTTTTGGGACCCTCAGGTAAGAGAAGCCCTCATATTCATAAGTATGTAATATAATCTACAAATGACATATAATCTACATACGAAAAGCTGTTAAGTATATATTTGAAAATAAGCAGAGTAACACTACATGAGTCAAACATACATTTAAAAATTTATTCATTGCTCATTTCGGCAGCACAGATACTAAATTTGAAACAATACAGAGATTAGCAAGGCCCCTGAGCAAGGATGACAGGCAGATTCGTGAAGCATTCCATATTTTTAGTCTTTTTTCTATCGATAACCCCTTTTTTTAATCCATTCATCTGTTAATGGACATTGAGTTATTTCCAGGTGTGGGGTATTATAAATAAAGCTGCTTTAAATATTTGAAAAATAAGATAAAAATATATTCATATTTATACTTCAAAAATAAATACAGTAAATATAGGTAAGTATATTTCTGAAAAGCCATTCAGATACATATACAGTATCTGAAAAAGAGAACAGTCACAGTATTTGCTCAGTTTTCCACTTTTAAAATATGTATCATGAATTTGTAACAGGTTGATGTCCTTCACTAGAATACAGAAAAAAGAAAACAAGAATTTCCTTATTTGCAGTTTGTGGTCCCATCTGCTTCTGAAACCTGGGTAGATTTATTTTCATAGATTTTTGGGAGGTTTTTTTTAGTCCTTTTTACCTAGAATTTGTTTTAACCACTACAAACCAAAAAAATCTTTAAACATACAGAAGAAATCCATGGGCTATGGCTAAGAATTCAGGGGTCCAAGTTGGTTTGGAAACAGAGTTCTGAACAAGAGGGCAGGAAAAGTATCTCAGAAGTTGACTCTAAACTCCCTAAGGTCAGGAATAGAGCTTGCCTGCTTTGTGCTATGCCCCAACCCAGGACATAGGATGGAATGTGACCAAGATGATTTTTTACTGAATGAGCTACGTTATGGTCTACATAAATTTGAAGGAACTCAGTCCTGAAAAGCCACAGATTTAATTAGAATCTCAAAGTTGTAACAAGTACTCTCTTCAAACATGGTTAAAAATCTTCATTAACCTGATTATAACATGCATCTAAGGAAGTGATCCTTAAGAACAAGAAATCATCGTGGACAAGAATGCATGCACAATTGATTTTGGTTTGTTTCTACTGAAAGAAGCAGTAACCAATGTGGTCGATACATTTGAGCACCAGGGAAACAACAATGAAAAATAGTATTCTTGTGTCTCCAGAACATTAAAATAGAACTTTAATTATAGATATTTTACTGATAGTTAATTTGTTGTTGTTAGATGTTATAAATCACGAAAATAAAGGAGAAGCCCTAAAGCCATGTTAAATAACTAAAAATTTATTACACTTCAGATGACTTAAAGGGAAATGGGAACATGAGATTCACTGCCAATGTATTCTAAAAAAATATCATTCATTCTTCATTCATTCACTCATTTATATACTCACTAAATACTTACTTCATAGCCACTGTGTGTCCAGTACCATAGCTATTTTATGTAAGTCAAAACATAGAGCTGTGTTTATGTGTGCAAGCAAAGTCAGAGTGTGTCTTTAAACGCCTTCTCCCTGTGACCTCCCGTGACTGCCTGAAGGTTCTGCCTCCCCTGCATCTTGTGTGAGAGGAACTGTGAGATCGGGACTGTATCTTAGTTTCACTATGTGCTGCATATAGTCAGGACGCAAGGTTGGATGTCATGGTGTCTCCAGGTATAGGTATGTTTGGAAATTGTTCCCCATTGATGAAACTGTTCTGCAAAACTCCCGCAGAGGTATCAATGTAGATTATATGGATTCTTCCATCACCAATAATTTTGAACTCTGAGTTCTGGGGTACCTGTCACCCTCTTTGGATTCTTAAAGTTTAATAGGTATAAATGAAAATATCTACTTATTTTTAAAAAAACTATCAATCTCTTGCTGGAGCTGATAATGTTAAGAATAACAGGTTACATCTGTGAGTGCTTATCAGTCACCAAATTCTAAGTACTGTCAATACGCATTTTCAGAAAAGGACATGTGATACTGATTGGTTAAGAAACTTCTTGGTGCTGGAAGTTAGAAATTATAGGAGAGTCCAGTTCACAAACCTTTATGTCGCTGCTGTACAAACTGCCTCAGTTGGGGGCTTCCTAGTATTTGAGGAACTGATAGTTGATGTTGGCTAAAAAACCTAGAAATACCCAAACCCTGCCAGGACAATCGCTCTCCTCCCTATCCAGGCTTCAAGGGATGTGCTGTCTACTCCCTTGAACAATAACAAATGAGGAAATCAAGGAGTCCCTTGATCATTAAGTAAGCAAATTCCCACTAACCCACCACAGAATTCTTAATAAACTGGGCTGAAGTGAGGGTTGTATGCCTAACCCCTAAGTAGTAGTAAAAATAACAATAACCACCCTAATTCCTTCCTTAACATCCTCCAACCACTGTGCTGAACACCTGATATAAAGCAGTAAATCTTCCCAGTAACCTCACTATGATTCCCATTTCACAGATGAGGAAACAGGTGCGAAGGGTTTTCAGTAATTTGCCATCGTCATGGAGTTAGAGAGCGCCCCTCCCCCACATCACCACCAGCTTGCTTCCAGGCAAAGAGAACTGAGCCGTGTGCGTGCTTCCTCGTGAACAGATGGTCAGAATACAGGAGGGCCTGGCCTCCTCCATCAACTCGTCTTCGGCCAGTCAGTCACTTGGAGTTGACGTGTCATTATTAGTATGTTCCCTTCTTGGTTACCAAGGAGTGCTGTTTGAGGAAGAGAGTAGGGCCAAAAAGAAGAGAAAGAGAGAGAGAGACCTTCTCCCCTACAACATCTATTAGAAAAACTAAACACTAACTATATTTATTTCACATCTGACTTTAATGAAGTCCTTAAAAATGAAAACTTTCTAGTTTTATATCTTTCTTACTGTACCTAATGTTTTTTTGTTTTTGTTTTTGTTTTTGTTTTTTTAATGGCATAACCTGCATTGCAAGCTCTGTGCCCTATAATTTGAACTAAGGTCATTTTTTTTGTAGTTTAAAAAAAGTTTCTCAGGACTAAATTATAATAATGGTGATTAATCTGCTTAATACAGAGCATTAAAAATGAATTATAACAATTTTGTTCTAAAAAGTAAGTAATGCAAGTTAAATTGCCCTTAAAGATTGCCCCATGGTATTTTCCCTCTTTTTAATGTCTCCTTCCTCTTGTTTATTACCACCTGTTTATTACAAAGGATAAGGCTTAAGTCTCACTTGAATCGCATCACATCTATGAAAAACTTTCCTCATAATCAGAGCAAATATTTGAAATAATCGTGTCCAAGGTAGGGAAGAATTTGAAAATGTGTTGTAGATTCAGGAATTAAGGCACTCTTCACGTGACATTAATTCTCGTCCAGATGTGTAGACAGCAAGATTGAAGTTCTGTTTGCCATTCATTAGAAGAAGAATATTAAAGAATCGTAAACATGACCAAGTCTCAAAAATTCCTCCCCACTTGCTTCTGAAATATGAGCCCCGTGTGGGCATCAGCTGGAAGAAAAGTGTGGTTTAAAGGACCAACTGGGTGGCTCATGTGTCTGGGTCAAGTTCAGAGTCAGAATCATAATAATTTCAAATATGCACTTGCACTAATCACTGGTATATCACATTGTATTTTTAAAATAGCACGGTGAGAATATCACAGATTTGGAAGATACGATTTTAGTTTTGAGTTTTCCTGAACCCTGCGGACTTCTGATGTCTCACAGATAGAATTAGGTAGAGATGGAAGAGTCGTTGCACAATGTCTCTTTCAGCTCTAATATTTCTGTTTCACAATCTGCAGCTGCTAATCCAGTATCTTATAATTACCACCAGGTTCTTTTTCTGTTCTCTTGCTTTTTCTTTCACTTTTAAAGAAAGATTTTTTAAAAGAATACTATACCTAGAAAGGATGTGCAAATCTTAAATGTCAAACTTGGTGCATTTTTATGAAGCAAATACGCTCATGTAAATAGCAACAGATCAAACAAACAAATAAAAAAAAAAACAACCCAAGACTATTACCAGCCTTGTGCCCTATACTGAACACTATAACCACAGGGTAACCACTATCTTGACTTATAACCCATGCTTCTAAAAATATAGCTTGATTTGATTATTTACATAAATGTAATTATCAAGCATGATTAGCATTACATTCAACCTACTGGTGGACTCCGAGCATCTTGGCATCTTAATATTAGTGAATCTTTTAACCCAGAAACGTGCTCTCTCTCTCTATTTAATTAAATCCTCATTAATTTCTCTCAGCAGTGTGTTACATTTTCATGTACTGGTCTAGCACATATTTGGTTCATGTTACACAAAATCACTTCCAAATTTTTGATGCTGTTATAAATGGAATTTTAAATTTTAAATTCCATTTGCTTGTGGCTAATAGGTAAGAATACAATTGAGATTTTAAGCTGACACTGGGTCTTAGAACCTTGCTAAACTCTCTTATTGTTCTAGTAGTTTATTTGTAGACTCCCTGAGATTACTTACTTGTATGTTGTCTACAATTAATGGTTGTTTTACTTCTATTTCAATTTGTATAACCTCCCCCCTCCCTTTTTCTTGCTTTATAGCACTTTCTAAGACTTGCAGGAAAAAGTTGAATAGGGGTGATGAGGTCAGACATTCTTAGCTTATTCCTGACTTTAAGGGAAAATAATTCAGCCATTTCCTGTCAAGTGTGAGATTAGCTATAGGTTTTACACCAAGTTGAGGGAATTTTCACCTATTTCTAGTTTTCTAGTAGTTTTTTTTTTTTAAGTTATGGCTGCTTAATTTTGTCAAATGCTTTCTCTGGATCTATTCATATTAACATAGTAACAGTTGTTACTATAATGGTTTACTCGATTAATTTATGAATTTTGACTCAACCTTTCATTCTTAGCAGAAATTCCACTTGCTGGATTAATAGGTTAATATTTTGTTAAGGGATTTTGTTTCTTTGTCCATGAGGGCTGTTGGTCTGTAGCTTTCTTTGCTTGTAATACCTTTGTTTTGATTTCAGGG
Organism: Camelus ferus; assembly: GCF_009834535.1. Classification (NCBI taxonomy): domain Eukaryota; kingdom Metazoa; phylum Chordata; class Mammalia; order Artiodactyla; family Camelidae; genus Camelus; species Camelus ferus. The sequence goes on along the minus strand of NC_045704.1, from coordinate 75,507,239 downwards.
TACAACTAGCCTCATAAAGTGTGTCGGGAAGTATCCCTTACACCCTTCTGGAAGAGTCTTTGTAGATTTTCTTTTTCTTAAATATATAGTAGAATACACTAGTGAAGCCATCTGGGACTGGAGTTTTCTTTGTGGGAAAGTTTTTAAGATAAAAATTCCATTTTTTCGGTTTGCATTTCATCTGTGTACTGAAATTCATCACTTCTCACACATGTTGGTCACCTTTCCCGTTAGAATCTTTAACAAATGTAATCACATTTTAAAGTATTTCTCTGACAGTTCCAACTTCTGAGCCATGTCTGTTCCTTTCTGTTGACTATTTTCTCTCTTGACAAAAGATCGTTGTTGTCATTGCTGTTGTTTTGTGTGTCTCATAATACATTTATTGATTGAATTCTGTATGTTGGGTGTAACAGAACATTAGGAGCAGAAGTGAATAGTATTTATGCCCAGAAATGGGTAAATGGATATGCATCTTATTCTGTCAGGCCATTGTGTGTGTGTGTGTGTGTGTGTTGGGGGTGGGGAGTGTCAAAGCCAATCTAATCAGTAGCTGAGCTGGAATTAAGTTTTGCTCCATTACTGACAGTGCATTTCACTGGTGAGCTAGTGCTACCTCATGCATAGGATGTGCATAAAGGATTTTTCTTTCTTGATTTGCTCTATGCTCCACCCTCAGCTTTTGGCAGTCCCTGCACACAAATTCCATGGAGAGAGTCTCTCCTCTTTCTTTGCTTTCCCTACCTTTTTTGGTAATCTATTGCTGTTGCCTGTTAACCTGTACAAGGTTCATGGTCAGGGTGGGAGTCAAAAGTTGGTTCTATTGCTCAGTCCCAGTGGTGATGTTTTCTCAGCATTCCTGCCCTCCCTCTTCCTGCCCCAGTGCATAGAGGTCTTGCCCTACATCTGGTGTTAAGTCTGTGTCCTGTTTCTCCTCCCCCTACAGCCTCAGACATCCACCTTGTATCAGTGGAAAGGACTGGTCTCATGTGGATTTTCTGCCTTCCCTCCGGAGGCAGACAGCTTTGTCTCCTCCCTCTTTCCTAGCAGCGGCCAACTTTTGCCGAAGACCACGGAGCTCCCTGTCCCCCAGCAGCAGCTGGCTTTTTACTTTGACTAATTTCCCAACAGCAGAGAATCTTTTCTTGGAAGTGGGAGATAGAGGACATCTTTTCACTTCTCTCTGTCAAACGGTATTTGCTTCATATGAAAGCAACTTCTGTTTACCCCTGAGGTGAGCTTTCTCATGTCTTTGCCCTCCCCGCAGTCTTTCTTGTAGTCCCCAGTGAAGACCAATGGAAGTGCTTTGGTCCCTGGACATTGATGGATACCTTTGTATCTGGAACTCCCAAGGATTCTAAACTGATCCTCAAAGAATTCATTCAAATTTCAATTATTTTCTTCTACCTTCTATTCCTCTCATACTCTGCTAAAGGGTGAAACAGTTCATATATCCTGTCTCTACTCATATGGTCTTGTCACCCTTAAAAAGTCACTTCATCTAATTATCATGACCTCAGCTCCCTTTGTACCTAAAGTTATGATTTTGTAGGATATCCGGGTCTTCATCATCGTTAGGCTGGGAGAAATATTCACTTGGGATTTTTTACATTCTAAATCATTTGTAGCTATAAGATACACTTCTTGGAATTCCAGCAAATAACTAATTTTAATGCAAATAACAATAGATCATTTAAAAATGTAGCCTATGATTTTACTACCTTCTTTATAATGATCATAATTTAAAATAAAAATACGAATTTAATTTAACTCTAAGTAAGCAATCATTACTGTTTCACATTTAATAATCTAATACTATTATTGAAACTAAGGAAGATTTTAAAAACATAATTAGAAACAAACTTTTCTGAATCATAATAATTGATGATTTAATGACCAGAATTAATTTTGAAAACATGCAAATCCCCTTTGTGTGTATTTACCTGAGCTTAAAATGAAGATTTACGATGAGAAATTATTTTTCTATAATAATTTCTGTTTTTCTTAGTAAGACATTGTTATTTGTGACGCTCATGTAATTACATGCCAGTGTAACTCAAGTATGTAATGACATTTCTCTCTGAAAGCATTTAAACAACTCAGGAAATTGCTTTGCTGTTCTGTTTCCTGACGTAAAACGCACTTTTACCATGTTCATTTTATTATACAATCTGTCGCAGCTCATCCAGGCAAAATATATTCCACAAAGTATAATGTGCACTGAATGTTGTACTGGTTGATAGCCATATAATTGTATCCATTTTGCATTTATATTTGTGATAGACATTTAGCATACTATATGTAAACAGTCATGCTTATAAATGTGCATGCAAATAGTGCCTGAATAAGAACTTACACATTTATATTCCCTTCTTTAGTAATTTCAGTGGATTTTGAAATCAGATATTTGATGAATTATGAGTTACATTATAGATTATAAAAGATTCATTAAGTAAGGAGGTATGGAAGACGAATAACTCAATAAAATTACAATACGTAATTAGTTTGATTAGGAAGTCAAAAAAATCAGATCTTCACCTCCATAAATGTATTGATATTATTTTTCAGCCCATAATACGTGAGCATATTGTCTACCAATTACAAGGAATTAACGCAATTCCAAGTGATCACGTAAATTCACACTTTATGGCGGTGGAGAAGCTATTTTCAGATGGATGGCAATGTATTTTCACTCGGGTGGGACTACTAACACTTTTAAGCAAATCCTGACTTAATCCCTTTCCTGTTGATCTTGGCAGCTGCCATTGGCAGGGTTGTGGACTGTGTTACATGGGAGGGGTCTTGCTTTGCTGTCGTCTTTGCTCTGAAATCATTCTTTGAGTGGTGTTTCTCATCCTTTCTGCCAGAATGAGCATGGAGACTGTGATCTCACGCTGTTTGCCTTTTCCTTTGCATAGGTCTGTAGAAATATTTTGAAATACCAGGGAAAGCACATTTACTTATTTAGTATACGCAGAAAGACGAGAAAAACAGAAGGTACACAAGATAACAGTGCTGCAAATGCAAGCATTGTCAGAAATGCCTTTTGTAATTTTTTTGGAGTGAAATTCGGATGTATGTACCGTGGGACCTAGACTATGGCCCTAATAATACTTGGATTAAATATAATTTGAGTTAAAAGCTGTATTTTGGAGTAGCAGTGATTTTTTTTTTTATTGTACCTACAATCATTTACTGGTAAAAATTTAGAAGTAGACGAAGTATTTCCATTTTTTGTCCTTGATATGCTAATGTTACTGGGCATCTTTTGAAAAGTTCTAAAGTAGAGATAATTTTTCTTCCATTTGTTGCTTTCCCTTTGCATTTTCCAGAAGCTAACCTCATAATCAATTGCTGGCCCTTTTGTAAAAAAGTAACTCACATACTGACTTCACATGCCCATCTGAGACCAAGCTGGCCTCTATTCTATCTTATCCTGATTCTATCTTGTCCCTTTTCTAGTCTCGACTTTGCAAGTGAATTCATCTATTCAAAGGGATCGAGCAGAGTGGAGATGACACTGGACTCTGTCGTTAACTGATGTGAATGAGATTAAACATTTATTTGGCTGCTCTTGGTGTCATATTCTTTATAAGACTGCATCTCTAAAGACAGTTCCAGTGGTTACGGAAATAGGGGCCAGCTTGGTCTCAGATGGGCATGCGAAGTTAGCAAACACCTCTCCTTTCAAACCCAAGTGTCTCTTCACATCCACTGCTTTGTATGGTTTCCTTGGAGCTTCCTACACAGAGAAAAAAACTGCACCATGCCTTCAATCCAAGATCAGACACGTCAAATGTATCTGGGAGCCTGGAATGGGAAGAGACTGTCAGCCAATGAAAGCTAAAGTTTTGCAAGGCACTTCAGAGTCTGCAAGAGAAAATTCATTGCAAAGGAAGAAGGAAAGAGCAGGCAAAAGAGAAGGTTTAGGTGGTTCTGAGATCGGTGGGACAGCTAATTCTAGACTTCCTTCGATTCCTCATTAATTTAGCCACACACAATGCGTTGAGGATAAATGGCTCTGTGTACAAAGTAAGATCCAGCTCTAGCAAGCCCACTCTAAGTGTGGGCACACAAAAGATTGGCATATCCTCTGTTTGCCACGATCTAGCAATCTACCAGAATGCTTGGTGTCCTGAATGGCCCAGTGGAATTGTAGGAATGTAGGACTTCTCATGGATCCAAGACAGATAGCATGAAAAAGACAGCTGAGTGCAAAAGAGACTTACAAGACTGCTTACAGGTTACAGAGTGGCAGGAGCCAGTAATGAGTGCCAACTTGAACTCCTGTGGGATGGTCTAAGCACCCCCTTGTGGTGTGTGGGTGAAGGACTTTTAAAACAACTAAAAAAAAGTTTTTTTAAGTAAAGTGGGGTTTATTAAGAGATGGATAGTACACTCTCAGGGGGAGAGCAGGCAGGCTCAGGTGAGTAGCTGCCCTGAGTTTCTCTAACAAGTTGGTTACACAGAGTGTAAAAATGAATGGGTGGAATATTTATTGGGGAGGAAAGGGTTTGGGTTGTATACCATGATTTTCATCCCAACTCCTCCTGACAAAGGATATATTGATGTTTGCTGCTATGCACATGGGAGCTTGGAGCCTTATAATCTGTCCATTAGCCAATTTGTGACCTAATTTGTATCCATAGATTAGGGAACATTGCAATTACGTTTTGTTTTATGTGTCTCATCATCACTATGCACTCCGAAGGCATAAACTTTTTTATTTACCTTAAAAAAAATCTCTTTTGCAATAATATATTAGGAAAGATCTTCTTAAAATTAATACTTTTACTTCCATCCTTCTAGCTAACAATTGGCACTTTAACAGGAGATTTCTGGCGAAATTGCACTAATTTCTTTTCCGAAACTTCAGACAAAGTAAGAAGTAGTATGGCAGTGTCTCGTTAATTAAACAAGGAGACCGTTAGACTGAGGTAACTCTAGTGCTGCGTGGGGTACAGAGGCACATCAAAATCTAAGCCTTACACATGCCTCAAGGTTAGAGTCAAAATATGAGGACAGCCAGTCATAAACGGCCAAGTAGGCTTGACGCCATAACCAGTCAGATAATTTTCTGTTTGTGCTTCTGCCCCCTCTCTAAGTCCTTCCCTTAGTTCCTGCCAGTGGAGCTCTCCTAACCACTTCTGGGCTTGGTGCTGCCCATTTCAAACAAAGTTTTGCTCCGGTAAACTCTTCAAATGTTTACTACGTCTCAGTGTGTCTTCTAACAGTAGGTACAAAGGTAAGGGTGGGATCACGTGATAATATTCATGCTGCGTTAGCAAACCCCTGTAAACTTTTGTATAGGATTGACTTTGCTAATTTTAATTAAAAGCAACACTAAATTAATATAACTTATACTTGAATAAAGGAAAAAGGAAGCTAATTGTTTTATTGTGTTTTTCTTAAATATAAGTGTCAGGTAAGGATAGATGATTTACTGATAGAAGACTGTTGACAGACAGTAGACCTGCATGTCCAAGACCACTGTTATCGGACTGGGAGGCAGCGGTGAGGATCTTGAAAGAAAAGGAAGTGAGAAGAGAGGTTTAGTTGGCCATGCCTCTCGCAATATGAATAAAAGAGATAAAAAGGATGGCAAATGCCCCTTTAGGTGTTTGTGAGTAAACCAGAGGCAGAAGCTGAGGGTTGTCATATACTATTTAAACTGTTGTTCAAAAAATTAATGATTCCCATACCACTCACCGTGACGTCCAAAAGACTCTGCAGATAATGGGATAAAAGCATTTATAAAGTGAAAAAAAAGCATGAGTTGAGGGGGGATTTTTAATAATGGGCCACAAATAGGACAATCTTTCCCTGGTGATAGCACAGTGGCCCTTCCATGGCTGATGGCCCACACTGTCCATTAAGTCTCCTTGTGGCGGACTGTGGCATCAAAACAGCCCCGTTTTCTTCCTAGCTTCTGCAAAGTTTTTCTCCTTCATATTCTTGCCCTTTCACTTTAATGTCCAGGAAACTCCTGATGCCCAGAAAACTGAGCTGTAGTGTCCCTGACTGGCTTTTCTTGTGGTCCAGATAGAGGTGACCACATCTAACCTGAAATTTTTTCAGCCCTGGGATATTATTAGTTTCCAACTCCATTAAAAAAGCCACAAAATTATTTTCTTATTGTTTTAATGTAGTTCTTTCAACTTCCATTTGTTTTACATTATGCATTATATTTTCAGCCATCTACACATACTGGTTTATTTAATTTATTTATAAGTAAATACATATCTGAGTTGTTTCACATTTAATGCATACTATTAACAGAAGAGTATGTACTCCTCATAGAAATCTGAAAAGATATTAACTTTGGGTATTTGATTGCCTTTCTTATTTGGGGTTTTTTTTTTGAGGGGGGAGGTAATTAGAGTCAACCTTGGGTATTTGAACATTAAAATATTAGGTCATCTTCATTCAGAGAAGCAAAACAGAAAGTTTGCCCTGCAGAAAACGATGATTTCTTAAAACAGTGGTTTAAAAAAAAAAAAACAACTTAATTAAGGAGGTTGGACAATGGTAGATGCATGGCAATATTGATGATAAGGAAAGATAGTGTTATGAGGTCTATGTATACCTCTGCCACAAGACAAAAAGAAGTGAATAGCCAAAGATGACCTTGCTTTATGAGGCCCAAGGTACATGGAGAATCCCTAGAGAAAGAGACACCATGGAGAAGAGGAGAGAGGAAGAGGAAGAGGAAGAGAGAGTTCATGTACGTTCCCTAGTTTTGAGAGCTGCATAGCAATGGACAACAGAACCACTTGCCTAAGGTCACGTGACTGGTGAGTGCTGGGGCTGAGGCTCACGACCTGTTTCCAGAGATTAAACACTGAACCTCCAGGCTGCATAGAAGAGCTTCTCAACTATAAAATGGAGATAATAATTATATACATAATTATATATCTATATAATTGTATATGTATTATATATATATAAATTATATACCTATATATAGATATATATATCTGACCAAGCTGTTACAAGGATTTAATAAGTTATGTATTTGAAGCAATTTAAAATAGAGTCTGGTACTTAGAAATTACTATATAGGCTACTTTGGTTTTGTTTTCATCATTATTATTAATCAATATAAGCAAATACTACACAGAACCAAATTTTAAGAAGCAATATTTATTTGTCTCTAGATACTCAAGGTGGATTAAAGGCTCAAATGTAAGTCCTGAATCCATAAAACTCCAAGAAGAAAACATAGGCAGTACACTCTTTGACATTGGTCTTAGCAATATTTTTTTGGATATGTCTTATCAGGCAATTGAAACAAAAGTAAAAACGAACAAATGGAACAACATCAAACTAAAATGCTTCTGTGAAGGAAACTATCAATAAAACAATAAGGCTGCCTACTGAATGGGAGAAGATATTTGCAAATGATATATCCAATAAGGGGTTAATCAATATATTCAACAAACTCATACAAGTCAACACCCAAAACCCAAACAATCCAGTTAAAAATGGGCAAAGGACTTGAATAAACATTTTTTTCGAAGAAGACATACAGATGGCCAACAGACACATGAAAAGATGCTCAACATCATTAATTACCAGGAAAATGCAAGTCAAAACCACAATGAGATATCACCTGACACCTGATAGAATGGCTATTATTAAAAAGACAACAGATAACAAATACTGTCAACGATGTGGAGAACAGGGAACCCCTGTGCTCTGTTGGTGGGAATGTAAATTGGTATAGCCACCATGGAAAACAGTATGAAGTTTCCTGAAAAAATTAAAAATAAACCACCATATAATCCATCAATTTCACTTCTGAGTATTTTTTTTTGAAGTGAACATAATCACCAGCTTGAAAATATATATATATATATATCTATGTTCATTGCTTCTTTAGTTACAATAACCAAAGTACAGAAGAACCCTAAGTGTTCATTGATAGATGAATAAAGAAGACATGGTATATTTATGTATATATATATATATATATGTATATATACACACACACACACACTTTGGAATGAAGAAAAAGAATGGACTCTTGCCATTTGCAGCAACATGAATGGACCCAGAAGGTCTTATGTTTGGTGAAATAAGTCAGATGGAGAAAGACAAATAATGTATGTTGTCACTGATGTGCAGCATCTAAACAACAAAACAAATGAACAAACATTACAAAACAAAAACAGATTCATAGATGCAAAAAACAAACAGGTAGTTGTCAGAGGGGAGGGAGGCAGAGGAAGAAAAGAAAAAAAAGATGAGGTAATAAAAAAAATCTGTGTGAGATAATGAATGCTAGTTAGCTTGATAGTGGTGACCATTTTATAACGTATATTCATATGAAATCAACCACATTTTATATCTTAGATATATACCATTTTTTCAATTCTTCTTCAATAAAGCTGAAAAGAGATTTTAAAAATTGTATAGTTAATATTTGTGCAGTTTAAGGTATATACATTTTACATAAAATATCTCTGATTGTGATGATAATTATGAGGAGTGGGAGGTGGTTTCAATGAAACAAAAACCAAAGGCTGGATGATTATTGAAGTTTGATGATGGACACATGGAAGTACAATGCACTATTCAGTTTATCTTGCATGTATCTGAAATTTTCCTTAATTAAGGGGCCCAAATCTTAATTCAGACTTTCCAGTCAGTCAAAGCAGAATCAACATAATTATTTATAATCTTATTAGAACATATGAGAAAACCAGGAAAAGTACTTTTTTTTATATTGATGCCTTAAAGAAATTATTCTCCTGGATTCTCATAAAAAGGATATGGTATGTGGTATTTGACATCATTTTCAGTAAAATAAGTAGTATGACTTTAATAAATGAGTCTTATTCTTAGTGTCTCTCGTCAAACCTGATGGCAAAAAGCAGTTCTTACAGGTAAAAGAACAACTGAATAGTGTTGATGAGTGTTTCTCTCCAATTGTTTATTCTGATGAATTCTTTACATTTTGTAAAAAAAAAAAAATTTGCAAATTTTAGTACTTTATTAAAAAGAACATTATTTTCAATACCTTTCCACTTCGTCATAGCAACATCGAACACTAACTCAGAGATACAGGCAGATTTTAAATTCATCATGCGGTCATGGAGTTTCCTTATCAGAGGGGAGCCGTGGGGCGCAGCAGCTTATGTTTTCTGGCAAGATTCTGAGTGAGGACGTCAGAGTAGGCAGGCAAGCTTCGATGCATCTGCTTTGCTTTACTTACTGATCAAGATGGGAGGCAGGTGTGACAGTCTTAAGAAAACTAGGGAGCTTAACCAAATCACATGTCACCACACTACTAGAGAAAGGTGGCTTTAAAATTTTATGAAAAAAAAAAAAAAAAAAAGGAAGAAAAGAAAATGACAAGGAATCTACCCGACCGAAGACCAGATCATAGGCTGGTGATGGATAAAAGACAACAAATCCTAGGGCACAGTCTAAAGTTTTTTCCCACTTACTTTGAAAATATTCTTATAACCATTACTTCGTTAGCATTCATCTTTCTTTCATTTCCAAACTCACTAAAACTTTGAGTCTTGATCAAGTTGTGAGGTAGGTGGCCATGGTGTATGGTGGCTGTGGGAGCTTCAGCCCCACCTGAATGCAACTGCTCTACTCAGTGAAAGAGATTTACGTTACCTCCTCCAACCTACCTGTCAACTTATCCAGTTGTGAAGAAATTATAATTACCTGTTAGAAAGATGTCTTTGATATTTTCAGAGAAAAACCCTCCCCCATCGCATACTTTAATTGCTTGGAATTCGTATGCTCCTCAGTCTTTTGAATATGTGTTCTGTTATAACACTGTAACCTTTGATTTCTTTTTTTTTTTAACTCTTTTTTCCCACACTTAGCAACTGATTGCATAAAAATGAGGGTAACTCGTTTTTACAATCTAAGAAAAAACTAGCTTTATTCTAGTAATTCTCCTGGGCTTTTCCTTTGGAATAATTTATTAAACTTAATTCTCAGTATGGTGATCTTTTGTTCTGTTATATTTATTCATTAGTCAGGCTTTCCTCATTTCATTGTTCTTGGGTGAAATTATATTTTGAAATAACTTTAGGCAATTGGTAGTACATTTCTACATTGTTACTTCTGTATTAAATCATCAGAAAATTAGTTTAAAAAGAGATATTTGTATCATTGATGGAAAGGGACTCAGTCCTGAAATTCAGTATTACTGTAAAGCTAATTAAATCAGAAAATGGTGGGCAATTATGTATAACAGCTTTGTCCTTCTCTGACCCTCAAAGCACTAAATGAAGCATAGACAATCTGCTATCTTTATCAAGAAGTATTGACAGGACCTCCGTTATCAATTTTGCATAGGATGACTTCCAGAGAGAGCATGCTTGACAAGGTCCAAGCCACAAGGTCTTGATTTCTGCAAATTTCAGGGCCTAGTGGTTTTGCAGACATGTTCCCATTACTCAGATGACATATTAAGTCTTTGTCAAACTGATGAAGATTCAGAATTGACCCCTCATGACATTCCCTCATCGATACCACTTTGGTCTAAAGTGAAAGACATCAATATGTGAGTTGGTAAGTTCTACGCAAGAGCTGGAGCAGTACAACAACACCCAGCACCGACTGGGAAGCAAAACAAACTCTGACTGCAGAGCAGGCCTGTGCCAACACTATACCACATATACCTACATTGGGGCTACTCAATATTATTTGCCCACCAACAGCACCTTATTTAATTTTACTCTTTTTTTTTTTTTGTATTGAAGTAGAGTCAGTTTACAATGTTGTATCAATTTCTGGTGTACAGCATAATCATACATATACATACATATATTCGTTTTCATATTCTTTTTCATTATAGGTTACTGCAAGATATTATATTCTTAACTTATAACTTGCCATGCCCCCCAGGTCTATATTCTTACCTCCAATAAATAAATTATTTTATGTCTAGAACTAAAGACATGCCTCCATTATTATCTACCAGTTCTCATTCTTGCTTGAAATTTCCTTTATTGGTATTTATTTTGATATATGATTGAAAGGACTTGTTAAAATTCACTCTATGATTCTTGAGTTATATCGTATTAAACTTGTATTGCCGTAGTGAGAGTTTATCAGTGGTTATTGCATTACGGTACAGTGCTGAATGCAGGTAATTTATCAGGAGAGACAAGAAAGAGGTTCAGGACTTGACTCAAGGGCCAAGACGAATTGATTAGAGTCAGGTCCAAGGCAGGTAGGGTGACTTACCACCCATGTAGAAGCTGAAAAACAGGAATGATGGTTCTGCAAAGGGGAAGAGGATCGTTAGGAACACATTATTACACTTTTGGACCAGTATGATTTCTCCACAACCAAATGAAAGTAAAAATATCAAAATAATTTATGATCTTTGTTTTTTTCCTATCCTAAAGCAGAATGATTTCTGGATTTCTCAGGAAGCAATTCGGTCGTTTATGGATCGTCCTTTCTCTTTGTTTCTTCTTTCATCGCTCTCCTCTTTTTGTTATCGTTTCTCTTAGGGTTAGCTTTTTCTCCAAAGAGTGGCAAAAAAGAGTGAGAAGGGCATGTCAGAAAGTTCCCTCGGGTAGAATTAGGAAAGGCTGAATTTAATTATGAGACTCTTCTAAGATCTCAAATTGAATACAAATAGAAATGTGATTATAATAATTGAACCTAAGATCTGAAAGGAAGTATGTTGATGTAGCCTAAACTCCCACCTAATATTCACATTTTCTCTCCAATCTTCAAACAGTTTTTTTTTAAAAGCTCTCAGGTCTAATATTTCTCAAAGCAGTAAATCCATCACTATAATAATAATAAGAGGAATAAGAATAAGAATCACAAAATAATATAGCTGCTCTTTGCTGAGTATTAACTTTGCAAGAGGCACTGCATTAAGTGATGAACATAATTTTTATGAGGTAGATCTACCATTATGCCCCTTTACACACCTCTATTCAATAGAGTATTTTTCATCTTATGCGAAATAACCATAGATAATTTTTATATGAAATAGAAATATGCCTAGAATAACTTATATATTGGTTGTAATTCTCTACAAAAATGTAAGTAATCTTTCTCCTAAGGACATCACTTTGTGATAGTTGTTGAGAACAGTTGCCATACCCCCCAGGTTTTTCCTTTTCAGCCTGTGATCATCCTCATTTTTTTGTCCTTTGTATCATTCTTCACCTATGCGTTTGTTTGAAATTTCAGCATGTCCTTTATAGTGTGCTTACTGAACACAGCATTGCAAATGGGATCACACAATTGTCTTTCATTTCCACTCTGTAGTCTGAAAACTGGCTTTTCTACAGTTCTGCAATGTCCTGTGCAATGTTTTCAGGGACTGTTTGAGGCTTGGGAGCAAGTTCTAAGACATAAGAAACCTTTGATTCAGTTCTGGGCACTCACTACAACTAATCAATTACATTTTCTTTATCATTCAGTTAACATGGGCACCGAATTAGGAGAATTAATATCCAGTTACTAATACAGAATGCCAGAGAACGTATCTAATAAGAGAGAGGATGACGAGTACACAGGTTTCTCTGTACTGATGTTGCAAGTCTATATGAATCTGAATTTTTTTTCAAAATTAAAAGGGAAAAAGAAAGGATAATTCCCAGTGTTGATGGGCAAGTGGATACAAGCAGATACTCTCTTATAAAGTACCAGCAGGAGCCCAGCTGGCACAACCTGTTAGTGCTAAATTTGTAGTCAGCATCCACGGCCTCAGAGATGTGTATACTGTGACCGTTCATTCCACACATAAAAAATTGACCCTGAGGTAATCATGACAAATAATTAAAGATTTGTCTACATTTATGTTATTTTAGTGTTGCTTACAACATTACAATCAAAATGTTGAAAATCTTTCATCTTAGGGAATTAAATTAATAATTGTAGCTATGGATAAATGTATTAAAGTGAAGATCAGAACACATATAGGAACCTTACATTATTTCTTACAAAGCAAACATTACGTTTTATTAAATAAAATGAAAAATGAGGGTCAAATGTTTAAAGATAGACAGTAGTTCAACAAAAACAAAAGAATTGGGAGAGTCTTTAGCTTTTTATATTGAATGGGAAGAAAACACAACAGAGAAAATCTGCCCCATATGATAGAGAAGGTAACACTTATTTAAATAGAGTTTTATTGGGACCTTTGTTCAGTTAAAAGAATCAGCTCATTAAAAGGTGCTGTGTGACTCACTATGTTGTATTTAGTTTCTTACCAACAGACTAAGATATTTCAAAGCACAACAGCTGAATGAACAAATATTTTTACACATAATAAATTTGCTGTGTCTGTGAAATATTATTTTTAGTCCTATGGTTCCCTTTTAATACAAAGCAGGATAAAAAATATTTTTTATTCCACATTGCTCTTCAGAAAAAAAATCACTAATATAATAGATAATTTCAACTATTAAATATATTCACAGTCACATTTCTAGTATTTCTTATCTCAGTTCTCAGCAACATCCCATGGGTGAATAGGAAATACCCGTCATTTTTGGAGTTTTGCTCCATCAATACTTGTAAGTGCCCCCAATTACTTTCATGTAGATAGTCTGACATTCCTTAGACTCTACTCAGTTTTGTCGTCCTATTCAGCTTTCCTCTAGGCCTGCCGGGTTAATAGCCCGCATCTCTCCAGCAGTCACCGAGAAGGGATGGCGCCCCACTTCTGCTCAGAGCCTTTGTCTGCCCTCTTCACCTCTCCTGCTCTGGCTGCTGCTGTATCGTCTGCTCTCTTTCTGCTCATTTCAGGACACTCTTTATACCATTTGCTGAGCAATCCGTACAACTAATACCCATGTGGTCCTTGAATTCCTTTCCATCTTCTACATTCAACGCCACTTGGATCATGAAACATCACTTTCTCTGCAATCACAACCTGGGGGCAAGGCTCTTCATTCCCTGCATTCCCCTCCAAGCTTGTAGAAAATTGTCTTTCTGTGTCCACTTCTCTTGCGTAGGGTTCCCACAGCTCAGCTGCTTTGTGCCGTATATGACATATATGTATAATATAGTATATTATTAATATATTATATTTATATTTAAATTCTACCACAGTCCTCTCTATTCCGGGACAGAGAGGTACTCAGGGATAGAAGGCCAAGTTGGAAAAACAAATCCAAACCCAAAAAACCTCCTAACATAAAGATAGAGCCACTGAATCACATTATTAAGTGGTGCTGTGTGCTCAGTATTGTCTTAGCTGTTGTTGAGCAATCAAAGGAAATATAAGGGCACATCTTAAAACCATAAGGGATTTTCCATCTTGTTGAGAAGACAACATTTGCCCACAAAGCAATAATTTGTACTTGTGGTTCTAAATACAGATAAGCATCAGGTTTACCGGGTAGCTTCCTCAATGCAGAAATGCAGGTGCCTGGTCTCCATTTAGACACACTAATTAGCATTTTCTGGAGTGGACTCAAGCATACATATTTTCCACAATTCACAGGAGGTGATGGACAGTGTATAACTCACAAAAGGTTTGCCTTTCTTCTCAATACAGTGCAGCTCCATCATAATACAATCAACGTGGTCCAAAGAAAGAGTCAGACACTTACTATGAGGTTAATGGAATGATTGTCGGGAACTGGCCCTCAAGTTGGCCTGCTGGAATTCCTGAGTTCCATTTATAGATCAAGCTTTACTTTTTTGCTGTCTGTTCAATGCCTTCTAGTTTTTCTTGTGGGTGTTGCCATAATTATAGGGAGGATCCAGTTTCTGGGCTGGTTGGCGGTTCCTGGTCGGTAGCAGACATTAGTAATTTCTGGGAGTTGGAACCCCTATCTCATTCAGGAAAATTTGGGCTGAAAGAATTTCAGGGGAACTAGGTTCTACCGTTTTCCAACCTCAGCTTCCTAAGACAGAGTTACCTACCCTTTTCCCCTTCATACCTCATCTGTCCATCTCTGTCTTCTCTCCACGTGCAGAAGATAAGAAGTTTAGCATGTGCCCATTTGAAATGTTCCAGTCAGCCATCAATTGTCTATGGTTTAAATATCTGAATTAGCAGCTATATGAAATTTTGTATTATCACAAATGAGTTGTCTTAGGGTATTACTATAATTTTATTATAGAGAATTTTGCTTGTCTAGAATTCTTTGAATGTTTATTTCATATCTATATTAACATGTAAATATAAATAATATAATAATATATAAACATGTATATATACACATACGCACACTTAAGAAATTTGATTTAAAGAATAAATTCTTCCAAATAACTTCAATATGGACATGTTTTACAATGTAATCACTCCACAAGAATTCTAAGACTTGAATCATGGGCTCCTAAAATAAAATGGCATGATTGCTTGGAAAGCGACTGGCATCTAAGAAGCAGAAATCCAGGTGTAACAGCCAGGAGCACTCACTGAGTTTTTATTTGTTTGTTTGAGTTTATTAAATAAAAATATATCTATTGTCCCATCCTGTACAGACTCAAGCCACTCTTTAGGATGAGTGATTAATAAAAGCTTTACCTAAATCCATAAAGAGAAATTGGAGTCAAATCCTAATCCAAATACAAGCCCTGTTTTGCAAATTAGAACCCAAATCCTAATCCTTCTGAGGCTTGTCCATCACTGCTCGAAATGGCATTGCTGTTTTGCTTTAAAATCTAGGCTCTCACGACATCTTTAAAAATCGACTGCTATTTCTTTGTATCATTAAACACAAAAGCTTTTAAATGATTTTTCCCTAAAATGTACTCATAAATAGAGCTGAATATTCAGCTTGCCTAAAAATGAGGAGGCATGTGTTTTAAAATACAGTTTAGCAGAAAACATCATTAAAATATTTTTAGTTCAGTATGAATCAGGTTTCAGGTACAATTTTCAGAGATGAGCTAGAACTGATATGAAGCCAGTCGTTTATGTAAATGATCTCCCTAAATTGATGGTAATTCTTAAGGTGTATCAGTTAAGATTAGCTTCGGCTAATATAAAAGTGAGGTGTGTCTTTTGATTAAAATAATTACAGGGATAGAAAATCCAGGACTGCGAGAATGGCCCCAGGTAACTTCCAGCTCAGTTGCTGCACCGTCTGTGGCTTCGGTTCCTGTGGTTCAGATCGTCTGCTAGAACCTCAGTCTCCCAGCCACATTCCAGGTGGCAGACGGAGAAATGAAAGCGGTGGAGAAGAGCGATACTTCTTACCTTTTCGAGTAAGCGCCTCACAGAAGCATCACTTAACAATATAACCCTTCCCTTTATAAAACTAAGTCATTCAGTTACAACTAGTGACAAAGGAGGCTGGGGATTGAAATGGCAAAGCCATGTGCCTAGATTATTATTATTTTTTAATTAAAGAACAAGGGGAAAATACATGTTAGGAGATAACCTGCAGCTTCTGCCACTGAAGTGCAGTGTAATCGCGTTTAAGACAGGTAAGATAACATTTGTTGTGCCCTGGGCCTGGTTTGATGGATCTCGTGTACTGCCCTTCTAGTCATACTCCTGGACTATAATGGGTCTGAAATAGACTTTGACTTCTCCTTCCCTGATACGGCAAACTTTGACTCATCTTTAAATATTTAAATAAAATGTTTTCTCCCCTCGGAAAGCTTTCCTTCATCACCAGGTTCTATCCTGCGAGGAACGACCGGCTCCCTCCTCTGTATTCCTATGGTGCATTGTGTGTATTTGTTGAAGTAGAATGATGCCAGTATGGCCACAAGTTGCTGCTCAGAACTCTGTCTGAGTGGTTATAGTTCGTCAGCTTTTACGTGGTTCTCACAAAAGATATCCTGTGAGGTAAGATTCCCGACTCTGCTTAGTCAAAATACAGGAATCACAGTAGGTCTGATCTCAGTCACAACGTGTCTCCCACTGTACGCTAAGAATCTCAAACCAGGCTGAAAACAGCTTTGGTCTGAGTCTGATGTCAGGATTCCATGTGTTAGGTGTGTTTCTCGTTGGTCCACTTGATCCTAAGGATTCTCTAAACTCACTGTATTCGAACTGTGTTTACTTATCCCCCTCAAATCCTTGTTTCTTTTTACCTTTCCAAACTCTAGACTGTTTCTCTTGCAAGGATCTAGAATATTTACATATTTCATTTTTTAAATACTAAGGACCTAACTTGGATCCACTACCTCCTTACATATGCAACATCTACAAACCTGAATCAGGCAATTTTGTTAGTGAAATTGATTACTATTTTTAATTTTGCTGGGAAACATAAACTGGACCCTCTCAGGCAAATGAGGACATGTGGGAACCCTAGAAATAATGGAGAACCTAGCATACTGTAATCTTTGAGGAAGTATTTGTGGTTACTCTTCCACTGGGCAGTATTTTGGAATAAATTGCAGCAGGAGACCCAAATAGCCACAAAAAAAAGAGTTAATATTTAAAAAAAAAAACCTCTAAGAAGGAGGGCCAAAGAAATATTATAAAGGCATTCTGTGACACAGGCATGAACTGTTTGAGACTGTAACAGCTCCCCAGACTAAGCTGTTATAAACTTGATAAAACACGGTGAGAATTTTTGCCTCTGTTTTTATTTTTTTGTTTGTTTTTCTTTTTGTGCAAAGGCATGGGGCAGATTATATTAAATAGCCAGGCTTCAACATTGCCAGAACCAAGAGCTAATTTGTACACCACAGCTGTAGCTTTAGAACCAAAGGAAAGCCTTTATATGTGTTTACTGCAGTGGGGAGAATAAAAGGCAGGGACAGCCATCTCAGCTGCACCAAATTTTATATATACGTGTGTGAATTTGTATATAATATACATATACTTCCCCATGTGTTAGTAATCAGTAGTTATTTATGACAAAATTTTGTAAGCAAATCTGATGTAATTTTTTAGGGAGAGGCTTCATTATGACAATAATTAATTTTACTTTTTATCTACTCTATATTTCTACATTTTAATGCCCCCCGAACACAGAAAACCACTCTAAAAATCTAGCATCTTAGAATAAAAAATACGGTGTTTAAAATAATGATTTAAAGAAAGGAATTTGGTGCCAATATGCATGTTTTTATAATTATCCCAGAAAAGTTCCTAAGGGTTCCAAACTGCCTGAAGTTCCATTAATCTGGGCTAGGCTAAATTAAACATAAGATAGTTCAGCTGTGTTTGTTTTTAATTTGCAAAGGAATTTAGTGTTCCCGAAAGTGAGGGACTAGCAAAGCAGGCTTCAATCAATCAGGAATATTTTGGGCGTCTCTGCCAGTAGCATTAATGGGAAGGACCCGCTGTTATAACCCACAGGCTCTTTGGCAGGTCCTGAAACAGGGAAAAGGGAAATTTTTAAGAGAATACGAAGCCTAAAAGCTGGTCAGAGAAAGAGGTGGTAAAACTAGTATATGAAATATTTAGCTAAGATGAGGGGGTTCTAGAGTCGAAAGAGACATATCAGAGAGTCAGAAGGTTTTAATGAAACAGTATTTTACAGTGAATCTATAACTGCATTCATTTAACACAGGCACATAATTTAATATTTCAAGTCTTACTACAAAACCTGTTCAGAACACATTTCTGTTCTCCCTGACCTCTGTCATGTTACCCAGCAACAGATTTTAATTTCCTTCTGTTAGTTAGCACTTTGCTTCTAAATACTAAACTTTTACTACCTTCTTAGCTTGTAAGTGTCAGACATTAGCCAACTACAGACTATTGTGAAAAATAACAATTGTCCTCACCACCTCCCCACTATCTTTGGGAGAGTTACAGTAGGAATTTAGTTAAATACTATGATTTTGTAAATGGAATTCACTTCTGAGCCAAGTAGTACAGTACGATTTCTTTTCTTACACATGTTATTGTTCTTCTGGTAACTAATATTTGTCTTTTTTTAATTCACTTAATTTTTATTTATAGTGAATCTTCCATAACGCTCAGACTCATGCTTTAAACTCATCTTGATAATATTTTCCAAGCGGTCCAATACATGAAATAATTTATCAGTTCCATTTATTTTTCTAACCATCTCTTTTCCTATAGACATCTGATCCACTCATGAATTTATATTGGCTTCCAGGCCTGATGCACAACTATTATTCTGAGACTTCTTTTACTGCTATCCTTTGGTGGGATTCTTGATTCTGGCTTCCCAATATCTTCTTTCTTCATTTATATTCTTATTTTAAGGCAGCATGCCTTCCAGGAATTTCTTTAAAAAGAATGCATGGATGTTTAGCAAAACAAAAACAAAAATGGGACAATTCTGAAGTTCTAAAAATACTTTTGTTCTACCCTCACACTTAAATGTTAGCTTGGCTTCTAAAATACTCAGTTAAAAATAATTCCCCTCAAATTTATGAAAGCATTGTTTTATCTTTTTTCCAATGTGTTGTTTATAAAATCTGATGCCATTCCAATTCCTGACACTTTATATGTAAACCCTTCCCACCCCACCTTCAAAACTCTTACGATAATTGTATTAATAATCAATTCTTGATTACTCACTGGAAGATACTACTTCATGAACTTTGTGTGCATTTAATAATAATCCAATCCTCACAATGACCTTAGGTGATAGATATTGTCGATATCAACCCCATTTTACAGATGAGGAAACTGAGCACTGACTCCAAGTGAATTGTCCGAAGTCATGCAGCTGATAAGTGGAGCAGATGGGTGGTGAATCCAGGCACTCTGGAGCTAAACTCCATATGTGTAACCACCATACCATCTGCCCCTCTGTCCCAGGTGTTCTGAAATGAGTACATGGAATTTCAGTTTAGAGAAAACCATCAGTTATGGGAAACTGTTGTATGTTTGGTTTTCTTTGTTTTCTTTATTCTGTTAGTTGGATTTTGGATACTCTTGATTGTCTCTAATTTTTTTATACTGCATTTAACATTAAAAAATAGTTTTGTCCTGCTTTTTGGAAAATTCTATGGGTGATTCAACCTTCCCATTGCCATTATTATTATTAATAGTAGTAGTAGTATTTAATTTCAGTGATCATGATTTTAATTTGCAAGGGTCATTTCCTGTTTCCTGGTTATTCCTTTTAAATTAATAGCACCCTGCATTTGTTTCATAGATGGAGTATCTTCTCCTTTCTTTGAAGATACAGATTATACACTTAGATTTCCTGCTCCCTACTTTGTTTCTATTTCCCCTAAGTTTCTTTCTTCTACTGTGTGCTTTGGTCTCTCTTTTTCAGGCTGAAGTCTTTCCTCAAATGACTGGGGCTTATTGAGTGTTACCACAGATGACCTAGGGATGAGCAAATTTGATCATTAGAGGGAACCTCCAACATTGCTTTTAGAATAATTGAGTTTTTCAAGAAAATAATTCTTCAGCCTCCTGCTTGGGGTTCTAAACCTTGAAGTGGGTGTTCTGGTAGTTAGGATGAAGGATGGACACTGGGAGGGGCTAGAGGTCCCACTGTTCAGTTCCAGACCTTCACATATTCTCCTTTCAGCCTTGTACGCCAACCCTCTACTAAGCCTAGTGTCCTTGAGGCTGAAATCTGTCAGTGTTACCACTTCCAGAAACGTAACAGTGTGTGTTTCTTATGTGTGTTTTGAGGGGTGAGGAAGAGGTGGGTATTAGTCACCTGACTATGTCTGCAATTTTTTTTTTTAATGGTTTCTCTGTTTTGAGCTCCGTATCTATTTGTTGCCTCACTGGGATTTTAGCCACAAATTGATTCATTTCTTGTGGATATCTTTCTCTATAAGCAATAATTAGACTGTAGCTTCCTTCCATATCGTAAGGCGTTTTCCATTCCTCCATGTGCTCTCTAACCTATGACAATTTCTTGAAGTCCTTTATCCACTGTTTTTTTTTCCTATTCTCTTAATTTCTTTTCCCCTTATGGATAGATTTATGTTTTACCATTAATATTGCCTTTACTCTTAGATTAGTGGAATTTTAGGAAGAGTAGAGATAAATGTAAAAAAAAAAATCAATGTATGTTTTTAAATGTTTCTATTTTTAATATTGATGTGTATACTCTGCAGGTAAGATGACTAAGTGTATAACAAAGGATATACCAGACATATAATTAGAGTCGTGTGCACGTGGCTGTATAATACATGATTGAAGTAGTAAAACCCTCCACTGTTTTTCTTCTTTTCTTTTTGTAAACTAGTTAATGAAGATTTCATAGGGACATGGATTGGGACCTTTGTTCTGGGGATAATGAGAGTTATAACCTGACATATATCAAAATGCATTTAAGCAAAGGATGAGAAATGGCCCACCAAGGAGGACAAATTGCAAGGAAATAAGATGACATCAGAATGATGAAGTAAGTGGAGAGGAGTGCAGAACAGACCGAGAATCTTGACGCCAGTGGCTCTCATATGGAATACAGAATTGCATGACTTGATCAATCACTGTTAGGGAGAAGCATAACATAATTACTAAATTCATCCTCACCACTGCTGATACCATGTTACTAGCAAGTTATCCCCAGTATCATTCTTTTGTCTCGTGTTTGTACCTGTCCCCAGATTTCTCTGAGATGTCCTTTTTCCCCTCTAAGGGAAAAATCTCCATTTCCAGGGTGAGTTTGCCAAGGTTAAGAAGAAAAGTTGGTTAACATAAAGAAATTTTAGGGGAAGGTGAAGATGTATGGGATATAACAAATGTAAGGGGCATTTAGGTATATTAGGGAGCAATTAAATTTCTTTAAACACCTCCAGCACTCCTTCCCTTGATTCCATGTTAGACTCAATGTCACTGAGAGAAGAATGAAACACTGTACTATTGTATTTTGCCAGGAGGGGTGTATTTGAAATCTATGACAGTAGAACAGATACGCTAAGCAATAGGCTGATTACATCTCAATCACTGGCAATTTTCAGACACAGCAGATCCATGTTTAGGACTCCAGTATGTGTTAGGATAAGAATCGATGGGCAAGTTGTCTCCTAGTTGTATCCTGAGGCTTAGAAGGAGAGTAATGGAGAGAGGAAATAAAATGATAAAGGGCTGTCAGACCCGGGAAAATTCATGTTAATAGGTAAATATAGGGTACATTCCAAATTATGTGGCTATGGAATCACAGAGCTTGAGGAAATTTTTGATATCTACAGCTTACCTGTGTTTTATAGATAATAATAAATCAACTTTTTACTTCACACTGGATAATACTCTTAAGTATTTATAACCCTTGACTCATTTAATACCCTCAGCAATCCTAAGAAGTATACAGGTGAGGAAACTGAGTCACAGAGAGACAGGCAATTTGCCCTAGGTTACACCGCTATGGATGTTAAAACCAGAATTAGAATCTAGAGTCTGGCCCCAAAAACTTATCCACATGCATTTAATTGCTAGACATTTCCTCTCTTGAAAGGAACAAACATCCAAAGATGAAAAAGGACTGGGATAGTTAATAACACAGCAGGACCAAACTACATTTTCTCAGTCATGATTAATGATTTTAAACATTGGTATTCATGGCAATTGAACGTGATCAGAACCTATGACTCTTTTCATGGCACCAGCTTTGCATGTTAGTGTTATTTATTCATTACTTTTCAGTAATGGTATTGGCTCCCCCTAAATTAAACCTAAATATGGGACCACTGATTAAAGAAAAAAGTATGTTTATTTGTATAACAACCATTATTTTCTAACACTTGTTGCCTTTTATATGCCAGGCAATATGCTAGATAATTTTCTTCCATTTTCTTACTTAATTCTCACAGTATCATTGTTGCAAGTATTATTCCATGTATTTTGCACTTGTGGAAACTAAAGGACGGAAGTTTAGAAACTTACACTAGATCACAGAACAATTCAATTGCAGCGTTAGCCATCAAACCCTGCTCTTTCAAAAAGCCCTTTTATCACTATGTACCTTGACTCTTTATAACTATTACCAGTGAAAATTCATTTTGATTTTGAATATGTACCAGTTCTGTTAGTTAAAAAATAAAATACATTCATTTGTGGGACTATAATTTGGCCTTTCTAAATGAAGTTGCTATTTTAAAAAAACTTGTCAATACAAAGCAAAACAATGACATTCCCTTGTGTGACATGCATTGTTGGGTGCACATTATCATTTCTGAGTTTCTATGCATATTTTATCCTTATTAGAAAATGTATGCGCAGCTAATGTTTACTCAAGAGATGAATTATTTTGCAAGTGAAAAATTATAATTGTTATATTCAGTCACATTTCAACCTTCCCATCACCAAAAGGGAGTCTTTTGCTAGACTCTTTTGCAACAATGTTTTTTTAAAGCTCTCCAGCCAGCTTTAATGATTGTAAAATATTTAGGTATTTTTTTAAATGTTGGAGACCAAATAGAATAATGCATGAAAGCAATAAATAACTAAGCAGACAAATCACATCTAAAGACCGACAGATAGTGGGGCTTTCACAGAAGGATCGACCACAGAGGTTTTAAAATCCATTTGATAGTTTTTGTTTGTGGTGGAGAGATTATTAAACAGGTGAACCTCTGCCCTCGGCAGAGTCAGAGGAAGCAGTGATGAACGGTATCAGCAAAACAGCGAGACGTGGTGACCACAATTAAAAATATTGAGATTTCTGGAAGGAACATATAGTGAAGCTTCTCAATCTCTGGCTATCCTCCAAACCCCAACTTATCTGTGGGCGTACCTTCCCCAGGGGAAATTGTGTTCTTTGAATAATCAGGCGTGTTCTGCCTCATCACTGTCTGCAATCTGGAGAGGTTCCTGAAAGGTTGGCTGGAAAAAGGACTCGTAAAGGGTTTATGAAACTCACTCATCAGGACAGAGTTGGGTCACATTGACACCACGCTCTTTGACTGTAGACATGTCCGACTCTGTTGAAATGAAGGGTTTACAAGAAGAGATGCTTTCGATTTTGAATTCCTTTCTCACTCTCTTTCCTTCCCTTGCAGTAATGCTTTCTGTATTTTTCAAGACTGTCCACATTGGCATTTATACGAATGTCTGTGAGTTTTTTCCAGTAAGTAATCTTCTGCACTTTAATCATCCTTATTTTAAAAAAATTCCTAATACGTCTAAATTTTGACACACAATTTTTATTGATTACTAATTCATTTGGCAAACATGCCACCTTAGTCTTTATTTAATATGTTCATTGAAAATGACATAGAAGAAAGGGCATTTAGACCTACAGAGAATTAATTAGCATGTAATTCTCAGTATATCATCTAGTGTTAATTAGCAGTTAAACTATCTTCTTGGGCATGACCTGCTGATTTCAATACAGTGTTCTATTTTGGAGACTCTAGGGGAAAAAAACTTGAAAGGATATTCAGTCTTCATTTAAAAAAAAAAAAGAAATACGGGATCAGAGCTCCACTTCTCCTGTGCTTTAACTGGTATATATTTTCCTCATTTTGTTCCTTTCGTAAATCTGTGTCATGGGCATTCTGTCTTACTCTTCTAATAACATAGCAGCCAGACCACTACTAGCTGTTAAGAGTGAAATAAGTATTCACAGAAAGTTTTTTTAAAAGTTAGAACTTTTTTCTTATTCACAACTTTTAGAGAACTATGACTATGATTGCTAGATAAATCTGTGTTTGAATTCATCTTACTGTTTTCTGTTTTCTCACATTTTTATACACGTATGTTTTAGTGGCATACAGCTCTTTGCGGCAAAGCAATTCATTGAGAAATCTGGCAAGTCATCAATGACAAACAAATTCTGAATTCTTAAAAATGTTTCATTACTACTAACGCAATGATTGCGTATCTGGGAATTTTGTTTATGTACATAAAGAAATAAAAAAACTCATTTGAACCATTGCTATAGAAGGAAAAACTTTTAGCACATTGATATATATATTCATCATAATAGATGATTGTAAGAGTGGCTGAATCATTCAAATTTATCTTTGAAATGCATAATTAAATATGTACATATCTAAAATGTCAGACATTCAGAACCCTTTAAAAAGTGAAGAAATGGCATTTCTATCTATTTAAAAAACGCTCGCATGCCAGCCAGGCCTGCTGACTCAGCATTCATGGGGCATCCTGTCCTCACTAGCCTTCCTCCTCCGGCTTCAGGCCTGGTCCTCCTCACGCTGGAACCAAAACCTGGTCTCTGTGTCTGTCTCTTTCGTGACTATCACTTTGGTGGACAGCTGTCTTAGGCTGGTAATAAGATCAAGGAAGTCAAAATATATCATTTCTAAAAAGCTTTCATGGCTTTTGGATTTATAATCATATTGAGAAGGGGTTCATCATTAAATTATCCTCTTCACCAAAAAAAGCAGCTTACGTTTGGACAATTCGTGAAGTATATTCACATACATTATCTCATTTGATTCTCACAGAAACTCGGAGCAGGTATAATTACTGTCATTTTACAAATGAAGAGAGTCTCAGAGAAATTCAATGGTTTCCCAAGGTAGCAAAGCTAGATAGATGGATGGTGGTGACATCAACAATAACACTTAGGTTTTTGATTTCTGCAACCAATTGTTTTCTCACTTTATTGCTCTTCAAGATATAGACCTCAAGGGGAGGGCATAGCTCAGTGGTAGGGTGTGTACCTAGCGTGCACAAGGTCCTGGGTTCAATCCCCAGTACCTCCGTTAAGAAGTAAATAAGGATATAGACCTCCAACCCTGTTTTTTACTGACTCCCCTTGGGCTGGAGGACTTGGGAGATAATAAGGCAGCAGGGAAGGTGAGGAAATGAAGAGTGGAAAGAAAGCTGATCTGGAATGAATTTAATATAAAGTTCCTATCACACGACATCCCTGCATCCCAGGGCATGTTCCTTTCCAAGATCATTCCTCCTATTACTCCTTAATGGTGCTTTTAAAAAGAACTGAGATGTTTTCATCTTCATTTTATAATATGAATAGAAATGAGCTTCCTGATTTGTCTGAGAATGAGGCCTCATTCTAAATATCCTCAATGTGAACCCTAATTTCCTATGTTGCATATTTAAATTTATACATTTTTTAGGTAAGGTTCTGGAAAATATGAAAAGTGCAATATTTGTACAATCAGCCCCATCACTTTGAGTCGATTAGAAACTTGAATGACATGTATTACAAAATTCTTTACACATCGAGCTTTGTGTTTTCAGGGCTGTCCCCTCGGGACAGGATAAAAGCTCAGGGCACTGACTCTGGCTTCAGATGGCATAGGTGCAAAGCCATGTTCTACCAGTTGCTAGAATCTTGACTTCCAGCAAGACAACTGATGTCTCTGTGTCTTAGTCTGTTTTAAAAATTAAGTGAGGTAGTACACTTGTAATTAATCAATACACACTGGCTATTACTTTTACTATCAAATATTCAAAGAGAATAGAGAAGTGCCTAGCAGCTATGTCATCTCTTACAAAAATGGTGTTCTGGACAAGAGACTGTGCTCTTTCTTCCTTATTAATTAACTTGGTATCACCACAGTTTCCATATTTCCATGTAATTTTTGGATGATCTTCACTATATTAGTTTAGATGTATATATACATATTTTTTTGTATTTGTGTGTAACACAGTAAAGCCACATTTTCATATTTCCCAAAGTCTTTGAAAATAGAGAAAACAGAGAATTTCGTCAATTTGTTAATAATTTGACTACATAAAGCCAAATGATTGATTTTACCTTAAAATTTTTTAATGTTTTTAATAAATATAATTGATATTTTTTCTTTCTACCTTAGAATTAAGTTAACTAGTTGATGTTGGCATTTTATGCACCTACTCTGAATTAGGTATTTTTGGAAATTGTTCATTGTGCAGTCTCTTAAAGTACTATTAACACTTTTTTTTTTCTGCCAGCGGTTTGAAAATATTCATGCAGCTTTCAAAAACCCCTAATTTATTTCCAAGTAGGAGATCATATATTGGAAAAATCTGACTCAGTATGAAATATTTACAGTAAAAATTATTTTGCGCTAATAAGTGTACTTAAAGTGGGTTTATACAGAAAGTTTTTTTCCCTTCTTCCAGCTTTACCTCTATTATAGCTTTTTATTCAGCCTCTCACCTTGAACACAGGGAGTTTTATGAAGAGCTGCGATGTACTAAAAGTAGCTACCTAGCTGTCAAAGTTATCACTTCAATTGCAAA
Organism: Camelus ferus; assembly: GCF_009834535.1. NCBI lineage: Eukaryota > Metazoa > Chordata > Mammalia > Artiodactyla > Camelidae > Camelus > Camelus ferus. Next base: position 75,480,265 of record NC_045704.1, on the reverse strand, counting down.
AGCTAAGCCCAAATTTTACAAAGCTGGTCCCCTCATATCCTTTCCCTCCTCTTTTCCCTTGAGGAAATTTTTCTAAAAAAGTTTGGTAACTATTTCCTTCTTTCAGTTCAGAGTCACCCTGGTTTGGTCCTTGGAGAAGAGAAAACATGCTATTGGACATAATGATTACAAAATCTTAATCCAGGCACTGAAGGAATTCAATCTGATCTGCAGTTTCCAAATCAAATATTGCATACATTTAGAGAAAACTAGAAATAATAGCATTTATATCTCTCTGTCTGCCTCCTGTGTCTATTGTCTTTGAATTATTTCAACCAGCTTTTCATTCCTTTCAAGTCTAAAGTTCCAGGGAGATCTATTTCTTGCATGGTGGTAGCATAATAGGGGTTAATGGAGTGACCTAGACGTCTAGATGAGTCATAAATTTAAACTGGTTGGCTTCTTTATGAAGTCATGGTAGGGAGAGCGGTGTTAAGGAGGAAATTCTTAAAACATAAACTTTCCTTCAGTGGTTTCTGAAATGTGTTGTTCCATAAGGTTGAAAGAGTGAGTACTTTACATTTCTTGCTATCCTGGGTGACAAGGCAAAGTGTCGTATATTATTTGATAAGGATGAGTTAAAAGTGATCTCACTCTGATTACGGATGCCCCGAGGAGGTGGTCTACAACTGTTGAGGTAGCCTCAGGGCTTTCTCCTGAGATGCCTCAAAGAGTCTGACTGTATGTCTTTCCTGAAATAATAAGTATTTGGAGAAATCTATCTTTCTTTGATTTTATGATTCTACATCTTTGGAGTTTTTATTTAAAAGAAGACTTTAAAATTACAGACTTTTTCTTTTTAAAAATGATAACGTTTCTTTTTCATTCACTTCTGTACATTTAACATTCTTTGCTTAAGCAATATGAGGCAGGAACTTAGAAGCTAAGAGGGAATAGCTTGAAATGGGAAGAACCTCCTTTCAGGGTATTTACCTGTGACTATTAACTTGCAAGCAAGATGTAGATGGTGATCACTTTCATTTTTCTGTTTCATGTCATACAATCATGTGATGGCATTTAGTTTCTTTTAATCGTCAAGAAAAACTATTGATATGCTTGGAAGATGCGATTCTTTTCATGTAATCCAAATGAGTATGCTTTGAGTTATCGCGGTAATTCCTCTTTCACCCTAATTTTAAAATGCAAATTGTTCCTTTGTTACTTTTTTAACTCTATACTGACAACTTTTTATTATGATAAGATACACATAACATGAAATATACTACTTCAACCATTTTAAAACGTATGATTTAGTGCCACTCAGTAATTACAGTGCTGTGCAACCATCACAGCTATCTAGTTCCAGACCATCTTCATCGCTCACATCCATGGATCAGTCTTTCCCCATTCTCCTTTGCCCCCAGCCCCTGGCTACCATTAATCTGCTTTCTGTCTCTATGGATTTGCCAATTCTGGATATTTTATATAAATAGAATCATATACGGTGTGGTTTTTTGTGTTTGGCTTCTTCACTTGGCATGCCTTCAAAGTTTATCCAGAAGGTAGCATGTGTAACAGGGAGGAACAAATGCGACTCCATATTAGGTCTGTTCCTTTGGCTCTAACCCTGTGCTCTGTTTCCTGGGCTTAGTCATGCTGGTTCTGCACCTTTTGAAAAGAATGTTGCCTACAGCCCAAAATATACAAGATAGCCTATTCTCAAAGCTCTGAACTTTAAGGGTATAATACTTTCTCATTCATATAAAGATAAAAAGTTGCAGAGTAGAACGTAACACTTGTCTTGTTGGATGTTACTGGGACACCATGACCTGACCTACATGGACAGCTGCAAGAACAAAGGATTCTGACACCATAAGCTTGAAACAACCAACCACACCTTCTCCCCTTCTTAGTATAAAAGGAGCCTCAATCCTGACTTAGGGAAGATGGTTCTCCAGGACATTAGTCTGCCATCTTCTCAGTCTGCTGGCTTTCTGAATAATCCTTGCCCTAACACCTAGTCTCTCAATTTATTGGCGAGCAGAACAAGTTTGGACTTGATAACACATGTATCAGTATTCATTTCTTTTTATGGATGAATAGTACTCCATTATAAGACTATACCACACTAGGTTTATTCATTTACTAGCCGGTAGACATTTGGGTTGTTCCCACCATTTACTTTTATAATGGATAATATGACAACCTCAGGTAAGATTTAAGTGAATATATTGCTTGCTTCAAGTAGTTTGCAAACAATCAAAATCCATTTGAAAGGAGACAGGAATGTTCCTTGGAATGCATCTTGTACTATTCTGTCTTCCTTCAAGGCTCAGATCTAATGTGGTGTATGGAATAGAGACTTGGTCTTTCAACCAGTGGAGGCTGCTTGCCTCTTCTCTCCAATGTCCTATGTTACTTAGGTAATGAGTTCTTGAAAGGCATTTTTGTAGACAAGTAAAATCTAGCTATAATAGAAAGGTTATTTCTCATCAAACTGGTGATATGCCTATTCCATTTACAGCATTGAAAAACAGAATAAAAAGAGATTGCATTATGTTTCATAATTTCAAAATATCGTGAAGTGAAACTTGAATTCATTGTTTTGATTTTAAAGATTCCACAGCTCATGGAAATCAGATTGGCAGCTTTAGGTATGAAGCAATAACTTACCCCCAGTGTTGTGTATTGCATGTTTTGAAAATGAAGGTCAAGGCTCTGAGGTTGCCCCATCCTCTTGCAGAACAGCGTGATGCGATCTTTAACTCCACTTGAGCAGCCACTAGAGGCAAGCCAATGAGACCTCAGTTTAATGTCTCAGCTGAAGGGCAGACAGGCAGAGCCATTATTAATACCCGACAAGCCGAGAACTCTGCCTCAGTGCAGTTAAAACCTCAGTGACGGGCAGTGGCACTTTATAATTTATAAGGTTGAAAATGGATCGAGACTCTGTTTTCTAAGAAGAAAATAAAGTCATAATGCATTTTCCCCTGAGGCTTAGTTGCACTTAAGTGGCCCTCAGGGCATCTCAGTAATGAGGATCAGGGATTACAAGAAACAGGTATAGACATGTAAAGATGTTGAATTAACATCTTTTTCCTTTCTATAAACCTGAAAAAGCACACAGTGTCCTTTCAACATTTTTGATAAACATATACTTAAAGTTAAAACTGCTACTTACAAAGCCATAATACTATATGAAGCCATATGGTAAACTGTCTATCTTAGTGATTACGAACCCTGATTTTATAGCACCCTAGGGATATCGTAAAAAATTGAAAATTATTTTTAATTAAAAATGCATAGTAACTTCAATGTCACACATTCTCTATAAACCAGAATTCCTTAAAAAAATAGATTTACTCTAGCCTCTGTCTATATGGATTTTTGTGCCAAAAAGATTTCATGTTAGGTGCATTTATCTAAATAGCAACAATTTGAAAAATTAGCATTGGAGAGTGCATTAAATCATTTATTCCTATTTCATTTAGGACTGAGGTAGCTACAGAATCAAGTTGCACACAATAAGATATATCGCCTCAATTTATTGAGGATTGGGTCAAGTATCATATATTTAATTTTATATCTTTTTTTCCCTAAAAATTAAAAAAAAAATCTGTCTCACTTATATTACTAGAAATTTGATCTATTCTCAGGAAGAGAATGAAATTTGTAAATTACCTTAATTGTGTGTGTGTGTGTATGCATATATATTTTCTTTTAACACATTAAAAACTATTCAATTTTATTAATTAATATATATGAAGTTCACAGTAATCTAAATAAAGACTTTCAAAACCTCTCTATGATCCTTCAAAAACATATTACATGCATTCAAGAAGCATTCTTTTTCTTCTGATATAATGATCTGTATTGTGCGTTTTCTGGTTTTCAAAACAGAAGCTAATCATTTAGTAAACATGGATATACATCAATTTTATGACCTTTTAGGGAAGGGTTATCTATATTTTCCTTGGCTATCTGTGAAAATTTCTTTATTTCAACCATCTCAACTAATATTGATGACTTTTATCTATTGCCACTAGGGAGATATATCTAAGACACACAAAATAAAGTCTTTCAATCTCTCAAATGATACGTAAGAATTACCAATAGAAAGATAACAAAAAAATTAAAATTGAAACTAATAAGGAAATATCATTTGCTCTAATAGCCAGCTCTGAAGCCAAAGTTTCTCTTACAATACTAATGAGTGAATGAAGAAAAGAAGCTATTCTTAATGTATTTCTTAACTTACGCATATATGAAAAGTGAAACAAAAAATGGCCTGAGGCTTTGTACCCATGGCTGTTCTAGGAATTAATTGGGAGAAACCATCATTTGTACACTCTTACCATGTATATGCCTGCATGTCTTACCAGGAACTTGACAAGACCAGAGAGCCCATGTCAATCCTTCCCCACTTTGATATAAAACTTCATCAGCCTCTGAAGCAACAGTCAGACAATGATTCATAAGCAAGGTGTTTTTACATTGATCTCATGTACATTTTATTTATATTTTAACTTATGTTTCCTTAAATTAAGGGAGTTCCTTAGGAGTTAAGAATCACTGTGTTTTAGTGACTCTTAACCCTTTGAATGCTTTTTCTTTAACTCATAGTGAAGATGTTTCATTCCCAGTGAACAAAAAGGAAGACCTACAAGAGATAAGTATTAAATTAACCCTACAAAAATGGGCTACCTATTCAAGCTACTTGCTATTCCTCTGTCTCAAGCTCACAGAATGCATGGACAGTTACAATACCAGGGCACTAAAGGCATTGATCATACAGAGCCATCATTCTCTTGAAGCTTACTCCTAATTGTTGTACAAACATTGTTTTACTTCTGCTTCATGAATTTTCAGATATATCTTTGATGACTCTAAGATGAACAATCTGTGATTCTCAAGGCACTTCGATTTTACTATTCAGTCCTCCACGTATTCATCCTTCAGCCTCCGTCTGCTTTGGTGATAACTGTGGTTGACATTGGGCATTTAAAGTAAAACATGGTCTCTGACTCCCAGGTGCTTGCAGGATAGCAGGAGGTGACAGACATGTAGAGAAGTAATAGGAATCAGTTATTACAGAGGCTATCATAAAAATACACGCACTACAGTGGAGAACAAAAAAGGAAATGTTTCTTTCTACCTAAAGTTGAGTAAGAATGCATAGAGATGAAGAATAATATTTAATGCATACTGACAATTGAAAATAGAAATTAAATAAGCAAACAAAAGAAACAGTAAATGAAAGTGATCACACCAAAGAGAAAAAGAGCCTGAAAGAAAAAAATACGGGAATAAAAAGATGGAAGAAAGACTTAAAGAGGATTTCTTTAAAGTTATTAACAATAACTGAAAGTAAATATTTTGATAAAATGTCCTTTAGAATTTTAAAAATTTTATTCTAGAAAGATACTGATGACTGATCAATTATGGAATAGAGTCTCATTAAAATCCATGTAAAGAGTCTGACTTTTCCTAACACAATTCTGGAATAATACCCTGGAATCAATAACCTCTTTTAGCAAATGTATTATTTTAGTCTATGTGTTAATTCTGTAAGAATTACTGTTTAATCATCACAAAAATGGAATAATATAGAATGCCAGTTAAAATATACACATACTTTAAACCCATTAGACCAGCACATAGACTTTTTAAATGGCTAGTTGGATATTCCATAAAAATTTAATTAGCATTTTAGAATCAGCAGCATCATGCTTCTTGCATTAAACAAACTCATTCAGAATACTGGCTATGGAGTACTGGCAGGAACCATTGGTAACAATCGGAAGAAGACATGACTTCCTTTAAAGCACAGCTTCCATGTTGACTGATGTAGAAGGCAGAGATTGTCCCCTGCTACATTTTAAAATTTTTTCTACACAAATTAAAGGAGCAGAGCAAGTTCTCAAATGTCAATTTTTATGTGAAATACATTCTGGCATTAGGTAAATTGTGTTTTCTATTTTGAGGACTTTTTCCAATGATAGATCTTTCAGACTTTGCAAGATTTTGGAAAAACCTCCAAATTTAGTCTGACTCCCATGGTTTGTTAGTTATTATGGGGCTAGGTCATGGAGTACCAAGGATGAAAATCCTTAATGCTGGAATTTAATCAGCATGCGTAAAACTGTCATTAAATTACATAATTTATATTTTTATTTTTAGTCCTATTTTCTTTTTTTCACAGTTCTCATGTATCGGGGCTCTATTACATGCAAACAAACATGCTATTAAATATAGAAACAATGAAACCTAATCTAGAGAAATAATAACACACTTCGTGGAAATTAAACCCATTTATAAAAGGTATGAAATTTTTAGCAATTTTAAGCAACAGGTCAAAATGCAATATAATTCTCCACAAATTGAAGAATTAAGGGCTGAGCTGATGAGTCAAAATGCGATAATTAGGATGTGGAGTAGACCGATTTCTGAAATGTTTGAAAAGCTGTTGACTTCCACGGCTTCACATAATGACACCTTCCTGCTGTGATAGTTTGTACATCATTAACTCGGTTAAATGGAACTGCATTTTCTAGTTTCTTCTTTCCAGGTTAGGTTTGACCATAGGAGAGATTATGTGAGATTTGTAAGGCCAAAGTGAAGCGGTGGCCATTCCTCTCTAAAGGTCAGTGTAGCTCACACACGGGTCGCTGATCTGTCTTACAGAAGATGGTGTGGGGCTACAGCCAGAACTGCAGAGACTCTAGGTCCCGTGGGGCTACTCAGTTTCTTCCAGCTGTGGGTCAGAGGAAGAGAAGCAGCTTCTTTTGCCCATCACTACGTCATCAAGCTGAGAGGCTGTGACAGACTAGGTGACCAGTTGTCTTCATGGTTTAAAGCTGTCCTTGCTTTCCTCTGGGTCATGCCTAGCTTTTCTTCCTGACTGGTGGCCCTCCTGATCTCCAGTAACTTCATGATTTCACCAGATACTCCCCCCAGTATACACAGGTGCATAACGTGTACTGCCTATAATTGATCCTTTATCATATCACTTACAGTTCTTCTTCCCTGACTGAACCTTAAATAATAGAGAAATTCATATCAGAAGGGCTCTAGAGGAACAGAACCTTATGAAAGTGTTCTTTGAAATGACCCTGGGATGTCTAGAATTGGTTATTTGATCTAATTATATTTCAAGACACTGATGATACCCCTAACAGTGGTAATGTAGATGCGGTGAATCCATGGCAAAGGGTTACTTAGAATATCATCTGTGGACTTCTGTAACCAAATGTTTGTAGGAGGACCGAGGTGACTATGTAATTTTTGCCATTTTATAAAAATAAGGAGCACAATGTTTGGCTGGTTGCTTTGAAGTATTCCAGAAGATGTGGGGAAAATACACAATGAGTTCAGACTTTTAACTTTCCAGTCAATAATAAGAGAGGGGAACACTTCCAAGCCTGCCCCAAAATAAACCTTTATTTCCTGTAGCTATAGGACTGAAATTTCTGAAAACCAAGCCCAAAGTGTAAAACTGATATTTTGGGGTAAATTAAAAAATCAATTAAATTTACAACTTCAAAACATCTCTTTTTTTAGTGTGTGTGTATATATATATTGAAGTACAGTCAGTTTACAATGTTGTGTCAATTTCTGGTGTATAGCATAATGCATCAGTCATACATGAATATACATATATTCATTTTCATATTCTTTTTCACCATAAGTTACTACAAGATGCTAAATATAGTTCCCTGTGCTATACAGCAGTAAGACATGCTTAGCATGCATGAGATCCTGGGTTCAATCCCTAGTACCTCCATTAAAAAAATCATAGATAAATAAATAAATAGATATTAAAATGTCCCTTAAATATAGGAAAATGCATTAAACCTCACTCATAATCAGAGAAATGCAAATTTAAAACCTGATATCATGTCTCACCTATCAAACTGATGCAAATTTAAAAGAATAACACTTTTTATTTGCAAGTGTGGGAAACCAGGCATTCTCATACAATTTCTGGTAGCCAAGCTCATTAGTATAAGCTTTGTGTGAGGGAATCTGAAGGTCTATACTGATACCAATCAATCAACCAATAAAAATGAATAAATGAGACTAGGAAAGCTTTCCCTTACAAGAGAATGGCAACTCATAAATGTGCATGTATATGTATTTAGTGTTTGTGGGAGAGAGAGTGGGGAGGGGAGATAAGGGGGGAGGGGAAGGATACAGAGAACACAGACCTGGGTTACATCAAATAGGCCTCAGTGTAGCTGACAAATCTGAAAGTCATGAGAAAGGGGCCACTAGTTTTAGGAGGCTATTGCAAACAATTTCCTGTAAAAAGATTTTTTTTTTTAATTAGAACTAGTAACATGGCAGTAAAAATGGGAGGAAGTGTAAACAACAAGGCTGAATATTATCAAATTATTAACAAGGAGAAGTGGATGATACTGATGAATATTTGGAATAGGAGAGGGGGGTGAAAATGATTTGAAAAGGAGAGAGATCTATTACACAAATTTGAAAAAAAATAGTAAGACCAAGGGTTACCTCTTAATACTTGTCCAAATAGACTTGAGAACCTAACACAAACCCCTAGAGATGTTTTGGAGGGAATTTGTCTCTGATAAAAATTTCAGTGAAAAAGGGACACAACATACATTTTTTAAAACTTTCTATAGTTGAAAGTTTCAGGACAAATCTCTTCTACTATTAAATGAACTCCTTAAATTGAGGCTTTATTATACATAAAATAGGCCAGTCTCTTAAAAACAAAGTATATTTTAATATTTATATATGGTTATTTTATTCATAGCCCCACTTCATTATCTGCCAGACTGCTGAAGTAGAAGAGAAACTATCTCTTAAATCTCTATAAACATGTGTTTTTATGTAACAATAAGATTTAATCACTTCATGTTATACCTGTAAAACTATGAAAAAATCATATACATTCATGGGTGGTTTCCATCCTAAAGTACAGTGAGAACTTGTTTGCTATGCCCCAGTAGTGAATCTGTTTGAGCACCAGTTATATTCAAGCAGAGCTGTTGAAAAGTTATGGGAATATCAATGTAGCAGATAATTAAATGTGTACAGAATCTATTAATGTGTATAATTAAGACAGAACATCATTGGAGTTTATTATGAAATTATAATATCCTGTAATCATCCTGAAAGGGACTGCTTGTCATGTTGGATTGCTTCATTACGGCCAAGTAGTTACTCTCACTTGAAGCTGCAGTGATTAAAACAATTAGTATAGGGTTAGGCCCAGTTATAAAAGTTGTAATAAAAATATTAACAAATCTAAATGTGAGCATAAGGACTGGATTTTAACATGCAGCATTTCTTTGGAGATGGATGAAATTTATTCTATCGCACTGTTCTCAATTAGCAAGAGATGGCAGTGCTCCATCCCACTTAGTGGCTGTTAGTGCAGAATATTGGAAAATACTTTTATGTACTTTAGAGCTGCTAAATCTAAGTGGAAACTGATGAGAAGAAACATGTCAACAGACTTATAAATCATGTCTCTTACTGGCTGTGTATTCTCTGTGCCTCAGTGTCCTAATGTACAATGTCGTGATAATCCACAAAAGATTTTATCATGAAGATAAATTACACATACATAATTATGTGCAGAATCATACAATATCTCTCAGTATGTGTGTGACATAATAAGCAGTGAGTGTAAGCTATTATTATTATTGCTGTTACTATTACTGCCATTATTTCTGAATTATTATCCTTTTTTCTCTTACACATTTTATTTGATGATCTGCTTAGAGCCCAGAAAATGACATTTTATTGCCTTACTGATTTAAGGCATCAGGAATGCATTCCTTCCTTTTACAAGTATTATGACTAATGTAATATGGGACTTGAATGGTCCTTGAAGTTGGGTCTACAAATGGTGTGTGAACTAAATGATAACTAAAATAATTTTTCTTCATTTGTATCATGGTCCATTTTATACAAAGAATAAGAAAGCTCACATAGTCCAACATTTGTCTTCACAGGGACTCGTGCCTAAGTTACCACATGATGTTTAGAATTTATATTATTTTGTAGAGACTTTCAAAAAAGGAGATTCTATGAATCCCAATAATTTCCTTCTCTCATCATCAGTTTTTCTCTTCTACTGGTGATTTGACAAGGGTGGTATCATAGAGTGGGGTGGGGGGTAAACTGTGATAGGAGTGGGTTCAAGAGAGAAGGGAAAAGAAAATTTAATTTTTAATATGTGGGTGTAAATTTTGGGAAAATTAGTTCAAAAGAGAAAACTGTGGAGGTAAAGAAATGCATAGAATAAACAGAGATTTTTGTTTGTCTGTTTGGTTTCTAATCTTTGTCTTTACAATGAGCCTAGAAAAGACAAATTTGTTTCATATGGAAGAGTTGTCTGGAAAGGTCTGAGTAAGAAAGTGTCTATCAGAGTAGTCAGTAAGAATGAAAAAAAGAAGGAATTTCTGGGCCCAGATCCTTCCCCTTGACCGCAGGTCAGAGAATGCCCTCGGAGCATCCCACTCCCCCAGCGCCTTGGAATTGTACCAACCATCCCCTCAGACTGTTGCTCAGGCAGCCAGATCCCTGTCCCGAGATGTGAAACTCCATCCAAGACGCAGAGGTGGTGAATTGGAGGTAAGACGTTAGTAAGAAGGAAAGGTCAAGGGAATGTCAAAAGTTGCAAACGTTTAAGACCCAAATAGGCCCTCAGACTGGGTGTGCCTAATTCTTCTTCCCTGAATTGTTTTTCTTCTTACTTAGCACATATGGATTTGTTTGTTGTCTATTAGCCCCTCCTAGAATGTAAGCTCCACACGCCATGCTTAGAGGTGCATGTATTACTTGTTTTTGTTTTTCTTTACACTGCTCCATCTCCGACTCCTGTTAGATATTAGGTGCTCAGGAAATACTTGTTGAAAGAATGAAGCATCTTAGGAGATTCAGTTTAACTTATCCATATTGGAGAGGATAGATCAAAGCAGCAAGTCATATGCAGATGAACTGTACTAGAGTCAGATGAACAATAGCAGCCAACCAACCACAGAACAACCCCCCTCCCTGAGATCTTCAAATTAAACATAACTTAGCAATTCTGACAGTCTTTAGGATTCACACAGCACAAGGCTTTGGAAAAGAAAAATCATCAAAAACAGACCATTCCTTTTTGGTTTAGGTCTGAAAGATCTGAAGGATATCTTGAGTATATCCTGTATTTTGGGACTTAGAGACACACAGGTGAATTTCATTTTGGTCTCTTAAACATCAAATGGATGCTTAAAATGCACTCAAATGTGGCAAAAGCAATCCCTATCTCAACAGTGCCTAAAATGAAAAATCCACCCTGGTGTTAGCCAAGGCGACTTGGTCAGAGCTGGAAATTCCTGTTCTCTTCCTAGCTATATGTGGACTGTGAATTTAACTACACGTATCACTCAGAGATATTCTGAGTTCAGTTCTAGACCACCGCAATTAAGTGAGTAGCGCAGTAAAGTGAGTCACACACTTCTTTTTGGTTTCCTAGTGCATATAAAATTATGTTGACCCTGTACTGTAGTCTATTAAGTGTGTAATAGCATTATATCTAACAAAACAGTGTGTGTACCTTAATTTAAAAATAATGCTGTTGCAGAAATTGTGTCTATGAACTTCCTTTATGCAGGGATGCTGAAAACCTTCAATTTGTTAAAAAAATGCAGTATCTGCAAAGTGCAATTAAAAACAAGAGACGCCTGTATAAGGTGTTTGTCACTTGTATGTGTGAGGCGGCCATGGTGGAGAATATCTACCTATTTTGTCTTGAGGTTGCACATTTCAGACAAGAGGATTTTATTTCATTTAACAATGTACGGTGGTAAAAGGAACTATGGGAATTCTTCCAAATTGATTATTTTCATAGGCCTCTGAATCCCAACTTGGAAACCAATGGGAGGATATGTTTACTTTAATGAGAACATGCTTTCCTGTAGTGAATTTTTATAGCAAGAAAATGGAGATGTCATTGCTAACGGGGGAGAAAAAAAGACCTCTGAGGTCTCAGCTCATCCAGCTCTCTTGATTTGAGATGCCATTAACCACTAAATTAATGCAAATATAGCTTAATGAAATGTTTCTCATACTGTGATCATAAAATATCCCTGCAAAATACCACTCTGCACTTAATAACTAGGAGAGCCAAACCAGAGTACTCCACATAGTGATTTTCAAAAAATATGAATATTTCCCACAGATTCCTCAAACACTCAGAAGATCAACACAAGCCTCAAAGGTCAGTCTAATTATAAGACAAATTTGGATTGATTTGCAATCATCTCTGTCAGATAGATGGCAACACATTCAGTGATGATGATTCTGGTTACAGTGAGCCCATACGACAGGATACCAGATGTAAAAGCTGTGTTAGACACTGTGTTCTCTGTGTGGCACAGATCATGGGGCCCTCATGTAAAAGCTTCCTTCCCACTCCTTTGGGCCAGTTTCTGTGGGCGTGTGCAAACCCAGGGACACCTAACGTGTGCTTCATAGACCAGTGAGGTACTGCTGGGTAGAGCAATCATTTAGAAACTCATTGTTACACTATGTAAATGCACGGTATTTTTTTTACTAGTTAATTTTCCAGCATTTTGCAAAAGTATTGGAATGCACTGGATTGCAGATGAGAAAGTAATAATAATCTTTAGTCAAAGATAACCCGAGAAACACCATCCTAGGGTTTATATTTGCTTTAGGGGAAAACTGGGGAGCACTGAGTGTGAGTCAGAGATGGTTTGCCTGGAATGTAGTGTGGGGTAGGAGGAAGGAGAATAAAAAATCTAATCTCATCCCCCAAAAAGCATTGTTTGGAACTACATACATAAGACTCTTAAGATCAAGTGAAAATGACATCATTTGATGAATAGGTTCTTGAAAGTTAGAATGTTTTTGATTTTACAAATATTTTCATTGTGTGGATTTCTGGAATCAAGAGAGTAGAGAGTAGTGTACATTGGATTGAAGGAAGAGAACATAATCCTAGATTTTAATAATATAAATATTCTCAAACAATGGAAATTACGTCACCTTCTCAGAGTATAAAAAGTAGTATTAGCCAGCTGTTCAATTCACCAACCCATAAAAACCAAGTAGATTTGGGATTTCTAAAGTCCTAGCAAAGTGTTTTGGGCATATGAAAAGGTATTAAAAACTTTTTAAAAATCTAACAAAATTAGCTATAACCCCCATAGTAGAGAGTATGAAAGTGGAACGCCAAAGACGTGGCTGTCCATGGGGTTAGGTGGGTGTGATAAAAAGAAGATACTGGATCTGACAGTGTCTCTGTCCACCATGTAAATTCTTATTATCTTTCAAATTTCAAATCAAATGCTACCTTCTGTGAGGAACCTTCTCATAATAGCCTAGTCAGACTGTTGGCCTTTTTAATATATCTCTATTTTTATCAGCTATCTTGCCATAGTATAATCATTTATACAATTAAAAAAAGTCCAGCCTGGAACCTGATGGCAGGGAGGCAGATTTTCTCTCTTCTTATCTTTATAGTTTTTTTTTTTTTTCCTACAATGTGGGAATTTCCTTGAACTTGGTGCCTGTTAAATAATTAACAAGAGCATTCTGGGCTCTGGAGAGCAGGGGTCATACATGAGAGTGGATAAATGGCAATAATATTAATGATGATAATGATGGATACACATTGAACACTTACTATATGCTGGACACTGTTCTAAGCATGGTGCAGGTTATCATTTAATCCTTCCATCGGTAAGTGCCAGAAACTCAGAATAACTGTAGCTTAAACAGAAAAGGAGATTATTTCTCTCAGATAAAACAGCCAAAGATGAATGCTTGTAATGGAAAATGGTATAATGAAGAGGTTAAGTCAACCCTCCCACAGATAACAGATAAAATCTTGAGAAAGGTATATTATTAAAAAACAATGGTATGAACACATGAGAAAGCATTTGCAAACATTCAGAAGCCAGAACAGTTTATTCCTCAAACACTTTGACAAGAAAGGATAATAACAAGGTAACAAGAAACATAATGCAAGCTTGTGACTTTCTTGGCCAAGTGCACTCCCTAACCCTGGGGGCCACAGTGGACAAAACTGCAGACTCATTTCCTCCACTTGAGGTGGCAGGAATGAATTTTAAGCTGAAAAAGCAGGTAGAAAATTGAAAGGGATGATCGTGGGAGAGATGCCAAAGATCTGAGATCCCAAATCTACAAATCCTCCACCCAGATACCTGAATGCTAGACAATGCATACTCAGGAAACCTGCTGGGAATTGGGGGAAAACAAATGAACAAAAAACAGGAAGAGATGGGAAAGGATACTAGTTGAAATTAGTGAATTTCTTCCATTGTTTTTCTTCTCCATCTGTTTTTCTTTTTAACTGAATATATCCCCTAGCTATTTGTAACTTTGTCAGGAGAAAACTGAAAAGGTCTTAATGACTTGAGGTATAGGAAGATAAAAGCAAAGGCTGGCAGAGAAACCAGAAAATTAGAGCCGATTTCCAAGAAGTAGGAAAATCACAGGCACGGTGAGACCTGAAATGTGAGAACATAATCTGCCCAAATCCTTGGCGGACCCCAAAATATACAAGCTTAAGGGAGATCACGGGGAACCAGGCTTCATAAAATAAAATTAACTAGCAGCTGAAACTGTAAGAATTGAGCAGAGATATCAGCTCCTGCAGACTCTGGGAGAGCTTATAACTTGAGTCTATGTGAATTAATTGCCACTAGGATTAAAAAACAAAGAAACAAAAGCAGCCAAGTTCTTCTCTGAAGAACATGACAAGATTCAGAGTCACTATATTACCTCAAACATTCAGTTTTCAAACAAAAAAGTATTAGACATCCCCCCCCCCAAAGAAACTCAAGAGAATGTGTGACTCCTATTAATAGTAAGTAAGAATAACTTCAAAGAGCTACTATATTATGTTTGAATAATTTTTAAATGTCTCTACTAAGGAAACATATGGGAAATCTCAGCAGAGAAATGAAAAGTTATCTTAAAAATGAATTTTTTAAAGATGAAATGTATAGTAACTTAAACAAAAATTTATAGCATGATCTCTGCAATGGACTGGAGTTGTCAGAATCAGTGACACTGAAGTTAGAGAAATGGAAATTACCCAGTCCAAAGAATGGAGATAAAAAGATCAGTGAGAAGTACACAGAGCCACAGAAATCTGATGAGTAATACCAGACAGTACGACACACGTGTAATTGGGGCCCTAGAAAGAAAGGAGAGTGAGAAAAAGGCAGGACAAAGTGTGTAAAGATAATGGATGGAAATTTGACAAATAAGGTTAAAATATTAATTTATAGAACCCAGAAATCCAATGAACTCTTAGCAGTATAAACCAAAAACAAAACCTTCCCAAGTACATGACCATTAAACTGCTAAAAGCAAAGATAGTGAGACATTCTTGAAAGCAGATAAAAGAAAACAGTATTTTAGATCACAGGGGGATGACAATATGTTTAATAAATGACTTCTATGAAACCAGAGGAGGCCAGAAGATATTAGAACAACATGTTTAAGGTAGTGGATATGGAGAAGAAAGCATGTTAACCAAAAAATTCTATATCCAGTGAAACTATCCTTCAAAATAAAGATGAAATAAGGCATTTTCAAATGAAGAACAATGGAGGAAAAGTGTTGCAGAGAGACCTTTGAAGGGCTTCAGGTTCAAAGGAACTGGGAACTGGGAGCCCATATTTTCAGGAAGGAATGAAAAATACCAGAAATGGTAAAGATAAATGCAAATATAAAAAACTGTATCTAGGAAAACAGATTGGTGGTTCCTCAAAAGGGTAGATGTAGAATTACCATATGACCCAATAGTTACTCCTATACACCCCCCAAAATTGAAAACATTTACTCATAGAAGTTCATGTATACCTATGTTCACAGCAGCATGACTCACAGTAGCCAAAAGGCGGAAACAACACACATGTTCAGCAATGGATGAACAGATAAACAAACTGTAGTATGTTGCATCCTTGCAACGGGATCTTATGCACACATACAAACGAGTGGATATGATACCCGCTACAGCATGGATGAACCTCAGAAACATTATGCTAGTTGAAAGAGGTCAGGCACAAAAGGTCCCACATTGTATGATCCCATCTATATGAAACAGCCAGGTACATCCATAGAGATAGGATGCAGATTAGTGACTGCCAGGGGCTTTGGGGGACAGGGAATGGGGGGCAACTGCTCAATGGGTATGAGATTTCCTTTGGGTATAATGAAAATATTGGGAATAGATGGAGTTGGTGGTTGCACAATATTATGAATGGACTAAGTGCCACTGAGTTGTTCACTTTAAAAATAATTTTATGCTATATGATTTCACCTCAATAAAAATATAGTAAAAAAGTCTACAGTATCTACAGACTGCATTCTTACTAACACATCTGTTAGAGTACAGAAAGAAAAAACATGATACTATATTACTATATTATTAGGTTTATAACATATATAGCTGTATTATATATGACAGCAACACTTGCACCAAACATAGGAATAAATGGAAGTTTCCTACATTTTACCTGAAGTTTTCAAAATCCATTGGTGTATTCTGCATCTTGAATAAATGTTTTAACACAAGCATGCTTTTGTAACATTGTGTTTTGCTGGTTTAGAAAATATTAGGTCATTGAATGATACACATTTTTCAAATATTAACACATTTTATTTTATAACATTAAAATCAAATTGATTAATATAACTATTCTATTCATCAGAGAAGTTTTAAAATAATCAGATACAATCAAGCTCATAGTGGTAGGTTTAAGTTTTTCAAAACTCTAAATTTCTTTTGAAAACTCAATGTTCATCTTTAACAGCAAGTACTATCAGTTATTTTCCATGAAATGACAGGCTTGCATTGTTCATTTTTAAGAATATATTTGCCAAACAGCCATATTTGAAAAAAAAACCCAGCAAACCAATATCTCTCATGAATACAGATATAAAAATTCTTAATAAAATATTAATAAACTGAATTCCAAAATATTCAAGATGGATAACAAATTAGGATCAATTGGGGTTTATTCCAAGAATAAAACATTACTTTAACGTAAGAAAACAACGTAATCTACCATGCTTAGAGAATAAATGAGGAAAGCCATATGATCATCTCAAAAGAGATAGGCAATTTATTTGACAAAATTCAACACACATTTAGGATAAAAACTTTCAACAAGTTAGAAATAAGGAAAACTTCTTCAGCATGTTAAGGAGCATCTACCAAAAGCCCACAGCCACCATCCTCTTTAGTGAAAAATACTGGATGGTTTTTTTCTAAGACTAGGAGATATGATGTTCCTTTTCATCATCTCTATTCAACATTGTGCGAGAGGTTCAAGCCAGTGAAATAAGGGAAGGAAAAAGGATGAATGCATATTGTAAAGGAAGATGTTAAACTAGCTTTAGTTTATCTTCTACCTAGAAAATTCTAAGTAATCTACAAAAAGGGATATGAGAACTAATAACTAAGTTTAGCAAAGCCATAGCATATAAAGTTGATATACAAAAATAATTCTAGCTGTAAAAGGAAATAAAAATTATTTCCATATACAGTAGCATACCCAAACATGAAATACTTAGGCATGGATTTAACATTGATAACATACAATGAAAACTACAAAATATTGCCAAAATAAGTACTAAAGAAATTGAAAGGTGTACCGTTGTCTTGGATTGGGAGACAGAATACTGTTAAGATGTTATTTTATCCAAATCGATCTTTTAGTCAACAGCAATCAAAATAGTTGTGAGCATTTTTGAGGAAATTCACTAGATGACTAAAATTT